>NC_084887.1:2219722-2536111 GCF_958979055.1 Alnus glutinosa | reverse complement strand
ATTCACAAAATGCATTTTCTTTCTCCCTTCAACGTCTCTCCCCTCTTGTTCTCAGCTCTGAAATTCTCTCTCTCACTCTCTCTCTCTCTAAATTTTTGATTTTTGCCTCATCAGCTTGCCGACTTAGGGACCATGGAACTGCCAACGCCAACCAAAGTTGTTGCCATGCCAGAGTTCGACAATCTAGCGATCGAAGACGAGGTGTGGATCGGAGTGGTACTTGGTGATGGGAGTGACCTACAACTGGGGTTGGGCCTCCCTTACAGCCTCATGTCAACATCGTAGACCATGCAGTCGCCGCCAAAGTGTCGGCCCTTGGGGAGCTTATTGCTCGGCATCCGAATTGGCGACGGCGACATCAAATTCATGATCGCTGGCGAGGAGGGAGGGTTGGGTGGGGCCGGTGGAGGGGGCTGATTGGGATTGAGGAGGGCCATGGGTTTGCATCTTGAGAGAGAGAGAGAGAGAGAGAGAGAGAGAGAGAACGAAAGAAATGAATAAAAAAACAAAAGAAAAAATTAAAAATAATATTATAATGTTATAGGTAAAGTTAAAGGGAAGTGCTATTGTGGAGCGTTTTTGTTTAGGGAAACAAAAAGTGGTTTTGTTCCCTACTATTAAGAGAAATGGTTGGGTAGCTGCTGAGAATGCTCTTACTCCAAATAGTTTTATTCATCTAAATGAGCCATAGCTTTCACATGCTGTATTCGCAAGTGACTTTCACATTCCTGGATTTCTTTCTTGGCTTTAAGGTGCTTGTAATTTATCTTGGTTGGGTTATAGAGTTGTTAGTTCGTTTATGCTTTTCCTTGTATCTTGTTTATGTACTTTGTTTTTGCAGTATTTAAATATATATATATATATATATATATATATATATATATATATATATATATATAACTTTATATGCTTCTAGTATGAAATGTGAGAATATGGTCTGGCTCTAGCCTAATAAATTGGGATGGCAACCAATACAATCTTTGTTATTATACAAACCCGTCTCGGTGTTGAATGGGCGTATGACTTGGGAAATTTATTAGTTGGGACTACGTTGTTAGACCATCCCTAGCAGCTTATGTAAACTCACATTTTGGCCAAAGTAGATGGCAAAAACGATAAAACCCTGCTCCAACAGATTATGCAACCCAACGCTAGAAAAGATTTCTTCTACATTTGTGCACAGTATCACGCCACATGATACTGTGCACAAATGGATACTTATTTTATTACTTTTTTCTCCTGCAATGTTCAGAGTTGTTTCTTTCACTTTCTTCCTCTTTCTCTCATCACGTACCAGAAGTCGCCCTCCACATTCATGATCTCGTGGTTGCTGTTCATGGTGATCACGGTCCCGTCGGTCCTTGCCGCTTCAGTCCCTCCAAGAAGTATAGGATCTTGAGCTCGTCGCCGCCGCGGTCGAGCAGGTCGCTAATCTGGACCACGATGGCCGACCCGCCGATCCATTCGTCTGGTATAGGATTTGGATTTGGGTTTTCCTTTTGGGTTGTTTATGCAATTGGTTGGAGGATGGGTAACGGGTATGGGATTTGGTCGGAGAAAAGGCAGGTGGCTCTTCTTCCCAGACCATTGGGTGGCCTCGCTTGAGGAGGCCGGTCGGGTCTCCGCTGCCCGCGTTAACGCCACCGATCGGAGGATCTAATTCGCCTAAGAACAACAACAACAATAGCAACTTGATAATTGGAGGAGGAGGAGGAGGAGGAGGGGGTGTGGGGAAGGGGAAGAAGAAGACTGGGGGGCGAAGCTATTCCCGCTAGGGATAAGGATTCTTGGGCCTGTCTTAAAAAATGATTATTTTAATAAAGTAGAGAAAATTTTAGATAAGCTGTTGGATGAGGTTTTGAAAACCGGTTATCTAAGATAGCAAAAAGAGGTTTTGATTACCTAATTTGGCTCAAAATTCCCATAAGCCGCTCGGACTGCTCTTAGTTAGTGCCCCTTATTGGTAGCTGGATGACCGATATCAATTTAATTTACCCTTACAGTGAAATCAGATAATTAAGAAGAAAAACATGGTCTTAGTCATAAGTAGGTCACTAAATATCTCCAGCACCAGGCTTGCTTGACGAGTGAGCAAATTAAATTAGCCTTCTCGTAACCCACCCCCCCCCCCCCCCCCCCCCCCCAATCCATATTCTCTTAAAAAGAAGGAAAAAAATTCAAGTTACCCAAGATGTTTCAGAGGGCCCTATTGTTCCGGGGAGTCCACCAACGCAATGGCCCAAGGGGTTCCGAATCAGATCCCTTTGCTGACCCAAGGGTTTCCGAATCATCAACCTGTCAACTATCCAATGGCAAAAGACGAAACACAATACCGCAGATATATCAGATTCAACTCCATGTTTTCGCAATTGGATAGATCTTTGCTTCAGAAACATGTATTTGATGGAAAATACTTCTGAATCAAATCATATGTATAACATGGAATAAATCAACTTTTTGTCATGGATATGAGAAAGCTAACGCAAAACGGGTTAGCACCAATGCAACCAGCTAGAATTTCTGGATGACAACTGAATTGCCTATGCCAGCCTGGTCTATAGTCTGGTCCAGATCAGCGAGTTGTTTGGGAGGGAACCCCATTGTCAGCAGCTGGTAAGTTCTAGCACCACCTGGTCTTGAGGCATCGATAAAATCACGGATGTCTCTGATTGTATGGTGGTGGTTGAAGCGAGAAACCATTCGTGTACCATCCGCCAATCTTAACTGAATAGAAGTTGACGGTGATGACTCATCGACCACTAAACCCATTGATGGCAATGGAGCAGTGTTGAGGGAAGTGGCTGCAACGGTGGGTTCAGAGGCAGCAGGGGCAGTGGTGCTGCTGCTACCTACAGTTCTTCCCACTCCCTCAAAAGGTATGTAGCGCTTCACTGGCTTCGCTGGCTCCTGCATTAAAGCAACGGGACAAAGGAACAGTAAGAGAAACACATGCAGACAGAAACAAATACAAAGGAGATCAGGGTCGAAATAGGACGCACAGGATAGTTTTCATCCCGCTTCTGGAGATCAACATGTACAGAAGTTCTCCTATCTGTGGGTTCAAGCTCCTCGGGGCACTTGGACTCCTTGATGCTCTGCATTCAGATACAACCGATCATAGGCACGCAACATGTCAATTAAAATAAAAGTGATAACACAATGGTACAATGCGAGCGGTTCCGTCAGAAAATATTTGCAGTCTTTAACTCCAACCATAGGAGGAAGAAGTCAAACCACCTATGGAACTTAAAAAGTGATGTCTTCCTTCTTCTTCTTTTCCTGTGTTTCGTGTTAATTGGTTCACATCAATAAGATGATTACAACCAGAAAATCACACTTCTTTTTTTATCGGTAAGTTCCACGCACACCTGGTGGGACTTGAACCCATGACTTCACCGTCCAGTAAGCTTGGCAATTCGGGTTGACGGGTCAGGTTCGTGTCAACCCGATTGACCCGATTACATAAATAGGTCCAACACGTGTTACACGACCCGATAAACATGATTACTTAATGGGTCGTGTCAACCCGACATGACCCGATTTTTTACAACTTAATCATCTTGATGCCACTTATGTTTTTGGGCTTTTCTTTTTTCGATAAATAAATGAAGTTTCCGGGCTTTGCCATCATATGGAAACTATTCACCCTTTAAACAAGGGCAAATAGAAGAAATTCTCATAAACCATAATAGCACAAACACAAAAATGCAGCACAAAATATTGAGATAGATAACCATAAGCACCTCCTTAATGGAGCTTACAATAAAATATTACCTCTAAGAAGGATGCATTTTCAGGATCATCTAACCTTCGCAAAGGACCATCATCCACGGAGAACCCATTTCTCCAGAAAGTGATGGTGCGAGTGATAACTTCGGGGGGCTCAGGTGCAGATGACACCATCTCTCCAGAGAGTAATCTAGCTGTTCCAGTAAAACTTTTAGAGCTTGAAGATGGTTGAAGGTAATCAGCAGGTTCTATAGCCACCTGTTTAGCTCGACTGAAGATTGCATCCACATCATTGCTTCTGGTAGGATCTTGGACAAGCATTCCACTGCAACAAAAAGAAGAACAGATTAATAGTAGCAATAGCTTGTATACAGCATATAACAACAATACTTAGATTCATTGACAAAGATAGCTCATGATCTTGTTACAAAAATGCTTTGAAATGCAACCAACAAATTTAATAAGAATATTTCTGGTCAAAGAAAAAAGAGGATATCACAACAACTTGGTGACAACAATACCATACTCAAGTGTGCATATAATAAAATAAGGCAAACAATTTACAAACGACGTTGAGCGACCTTCAATTGGGCCCAGCTGAGCCTTACTTTTCCATTATGGTCTTGTGGCTACAGAATTGCTACAGAAGCCTGCCAAAGGACCCCATTTTCCTAATAGAGAGAAGTGAGGAAAAACTTCATTGTTCAATACAAGATGACGGTGATTGTTTACAACATGTACCACCAAGTGGAAGCAAAAGTGGATTGCCATAAGAAGCTTTTGCTCTTTATGGCTTAAAAAAAAATTTGGGTCTTAACTCCATCATCAAGGTTCCCTTCTCATAGCCTGACGAAGGTTCTTTAAGACAACCTTCAGCTCATACTTCAGTAGATGCTTATGCACTCCCAACTCAGAGCTGCTCACTTATTCTTCAGGTTCATGGTTAGTTCTTTTCTCACAAAATCCCTTCAAAATAGTGCTCACTCACTTCTGATTCATGGTTGCTCATTTACTCTTCCGATTTCTTGCTTTCTCTTCAAATTTCACAAATTTTAGAGATAAAACTCTATGGGACAAGGAAAAAAGAAAAAAAAAAAGACATTTTTTCTCACACTCTGAACACGCACTAAAACATTGGAAAATAACATGAATTTAAAAATTTTATCTTCTTTTATTTTCTCTATGGGTGAACCAAACATTACGAAATTGCCAAACAATTCAAACAGTGCCTACCCATCACCAATTCTAAACTAGCTTCCTCAACGCATTCATTCCACCTATTATATGCAAAAGATACTTCCCTTGAAAAGCTATGAGATTAAACTCAGTAAACGCCAACAACTAAAAACACAAACACAACCATATGATTAATACACAAATCTTCACGTTCAACCAATTCTATTCACTTAGCTGAACATATCGGGAACATTCTCATCCATTCAATCACAATGGCGTCTATTTTGTCAAGTCAACATTCTTGCCAATTTTGAATCTGCTCAATCTTAATGCTACTGGTGTTGCATTTCCAATCAGGCGACAAAAATAATTTTTCTTTGCAAGTCTCCTAGGTTTTCTAAGTAGCCAAACACAGAAACCCTAAAATAAATAAATAAATATTGAATAAAAAAGGGCTACCTCTTCTCGCAACCAGTGTAGTACTCCTGAGGCTCATCGGACTCGTACCCTAAAATAAATAAATAAATATAGAATAAAAAAGAGCTACCTCTTCTCGCCACCGGTGTAGTACTCCTGAGGCTCATCGGACTCGTCGCTATCGGACTCGTCCCGACCCGGCCGTTTCAGATCGGAGAGCGTACGGACGTTGCCACGTGTACTACGTCTCCCGCGCGACGGCCCGTCGTTCTTCCTCTTCTTCTTCTTCTCCTTCTTTTCCCGCCGCGACCGGAGCTCGTACGCAGCCCGGGACGGAGACGGAGACCGGGACCTAGACGGCGTGGGGCAGTATTCCGGCGACTCCGGATCCAACGGCAGCGAGGGCGTGACAACGGCGTCAGTATCATCGTTAGCATTTTCGTTGTTATCGTTATCCTTGTTGTTGTTGTTGTTGGTGGTGGTGGTGGCGACGACGTCGTCTAGGATGGTCGAAACGGCGGCGTCGAGGTCGAATTTGTGGATCTCTAAGAAGAAGATGGCTTCCTCTCTGGTGGCGGAGGTGATCTCGCGGAAGGCCGTGATTGTGGCTTCTCTGCCGTCATCGTCGTTGTGGTGGTTGTCGTCGTTGGGATTGGGTTCTTGGCCTTCGCTTTCCATTCTTTGAGAGTGTGAAGTTCGATTTCTGAGCTTCTGATCGAATTGCTTGGAGTTCGAGAAGGGGGCTGAGTTTGTACTTTGTAGTTTGTAACCTCTTAGCAGTTATATAGCACTACGCTTGTTCTAGACGGTGTCGTTTCTGCTTGGGAACGGACCGAACGGTGCCGTCTTGTTTGGTTTTTAAAGTAAGGGTTAAATAGTAAACAGTGGTTTAACTCTTTATTTTTTACCCCGTTATTCCTTTCGAATCGCAAATGATATCTTAATTTTGGCTAAAGATAGAGATAGTATTTTCGTCTAAATTTTCGTCAAAAAACTAAGGCACTATTTGTGATACGAAATAAACCACTAAAAGCAAAAAATAAAAGAATTAAACCACAACGGGTAAAAACGTATTTAACCCTTAAAGTAAAGATAAATGCAAAATCTATTCATTCACAAATACGAGAAAATGTTGATGAAGAAGAGGCAGAGAGACTGAGGTTTACAAGAACAAGCCAAGCATCGGTCATAGCCTTGAGTCCCTTCGATTTTCTTACAAACAAATAAACACAAAAAAATAATTAACAACACAGTCTTTTCAGTAGTCTTTTAACTCTAATACCATGTTATATCACCATTCGATCACTTATCCTAAAAGTTTAAACTTAATCCTCGTACCAAGAAACACCTCATCTCAATGCCATAAATGGAAAATAACTTCTTTAATCATTGCATAAGAATCCAACTTACATCTTTATATTAAGAAGAATAGTTCTTTAATTGATAACATAAAACAGAGCATGATAATCATAAAACAGAGCACTACATCCTTTGGTAACATACTCATGCGTAAATGGATAATAAGCATCGTTGAATTGGTTCCTTGAAACTTGTCGATAATCAAGGAAGATGGTTGAGGTAGCTAATACAGTAAAATTTATAAATCACATGCTAGAACCAAATCTAAATAACCCATTAACCTGTTTTGAATTTTAAATTTAAACACACTTTGAATAATCCATGTTACTTTCATTCTTCAGCAGCAATAGATTCACCAAAAGCCTAAAAGAACAACAATAAAGAACCCGACATCAAGCGTGTTGGAGGGTTTGAGGTTGTTTTCTAGATCGTTTAAGAGGGAGGTTTGAGGTTATATGGCCGTGTAAGCCTACGTCTCTCTGCTTCTTCTTTGTCAACATTTTCTACTCTCTGTTTCATTGGCCGCCATTTTGTTGGCATTGTGTTAACAGACGCTAGCGGGAAGCGTGTAAAGTTATCTCACAGCGACGTCGGTTGTCATTCTTCAATCTTA
This sequence comes from Alnus glutinosa, assembly GCF_958979055.1. Taxonomy (NCBI): domain Eukaryota; kingdom Viridiplantae; phylum Streptophyta; class Magnoliopsida; order Fagales; family Betulaceae; genus Alnus; species Alnus glutinosa. The sequence goes on along the minus strand of NC_084887.1, from coordinate 2,528,817 downwards.
GCCGTTCAAATCTTTTACAGCAGATATCCGCTTACTTTAATTAAAGCATATTTGTTGAAAGCATCAAATAAACATTAGTTTTTGCACTCAACTTATGTCTAACTTTCTTACGAAAGCCATAAAGTATTACATCATTATCAATCATATTGTGACATGTGTCATCCATAATAAAAAAATTCAAAAAAAAAAAAAAAAAAGAACTTAAAGAAATTTGTCGAGCCCACCCCAATGGTCATCGGAGGTGATTCAACCATCCTCTAATATGCTCAAGAAGGATGCCATCTTGTTTGGTTTTTGAACACTGTGCCTTCTTCTTCATTTATGAAAAATAATCCCCAAAGGAATTACACAACCAGAGAAACAACAGAAGAACAAGAGCACCAAATACAACCTCAACGCCTAATGGTGAGAAAACAGAGCCCAAAGGCCATAGCTGTGAACTAGAGATAAAGAATCTTTACCCACAAAATTAGGAAAAACCTAACTTAAATAAGCTACCAAACGGTAGATTGTGAAACAAAGACAAGAATATACACAAAATAGACACAGAATACCCAATCCAAGCCCTTTAGCAATAGGAGAATGTTCAAGATTTATCTAAAAGGAAGCGAAGGGGATGGCGAAGGTATATAACATCTACCTTAGAGCATGCTATTCTTTCTTTCTTCTTCTTTTCTATCTTCTTTTTTTTCTTTTTTTTTTTTCTTTTTTTTTTTTTTATCAGTATTAAGGAAAAGGCTAAGAGAAGGGGATGGCGAAGAGTAATTTTTTTTTTTTTATCTTGAAGTACAGGATTTAACAGGGTTCATATCAATGGGAATGCTTATGAAATTAAGGTGTAAGCAACTCATTTTGCAATCAAATGTGCTTGGGAGTTAGCACTACGTCTGACTTTAACAGCTTACTAGCTTTTGAAGTGAGGGAGTAGTGATGAATGTTTGAAATAATTACACCAATATGCCTTAATGACTATGACAATAGATTGAAAATCACCTTCTATGATGAGGGGAAGGTCTCCATTTGATTCTTATATGCATTTTAAAAATATATGTGAGAATCATGAGATCTAATGACAAATATTAATATAATAGAATGAGTTAGCGAAATTTTCCTCAACCCAGTTCGAAAGAGAACTTTGTATTTTAAAATATCTTAACTTTGTTTTAATTTATTGCATCTTATGCCGGCAATAGAGAAAAAAACTCTCAGAACACATATCTCCCTCCTCCTCTCCTTTTTCCTTTCTACTCCCCGCTCTACCATCTCCCTCCAATTCTGATTTAATTTTCTTTTGTTTGTAGGTGTTCTCCAACCAGATCAACAATTTTGGCCTCTCCGCTATGCATCAATCTATCTACCTCCATGACCACTGCTGTTATTTGTTGGTTGTTGTTTTTGCTTTGAATAAGAGTTTTCTTCTTCATAAATCTGACTTCATAGACGATTTATGATATGGAAGTTAGTTAAGTATGAAGGGTTATCTATCACGGCCTGAGTAGTTCGGTGTGAGAGATTATCTCTCACGGCCGGTTTAAATAAATTTTTCTAAGATATTTGGCTACCTTTGTCTTAGATCTAGTCTGCTCGGAGCATATTTGCTTTTTAACTATTTATGTACATGGGTTAGCGTAAAATGAAAATCATAAATAACACTTTATTATAAGAATTTTGTTTATATCTATGCCTTTGTAACCTCATAGCATGTGATTACGATTTTGCAGAGTTTTATGCTTTGTGACATAAGAGCTTCATACTCGTGATTTTTGATCAATGAAATACTCAGATCTTTCGTTTAAAAAAAAGAAAAAGTTTATTGCATCTTATTTAATGGTAAAATATGGACTATTCAATTTTAAAATGATAATTAGGATTTTTTTTAAAAAAAATTATGTTGGAAATATTTTAGAAAATTTAGAATATGTGATTTAGGAAAAGAAAGAGTTATTATTTGGATAGTTCTTTTTGTGTTTGAGTTTTTGTGAGTTATTATTTAGTTTCATGAATGTTAAGATTAATATTGCCTTAAATTATTAGATAGAAAGTTATATTAAGATTTTATGGTCAATATTACGAGAAAGTCGTTTTTTTATCAGCTTTAATCTCACCAATCTAATCAATCTACTATGGGTCAACTCAAAACTTTTTTTTTTTTTTTTTTGCTAACTAAAACCTTTAAAATAACTCATCATAATTTTATTTTCTATTTTTTCCAAGCTTTTGTTTCACCATTAGAGTAATGTTAGAAACTACACTTTTATCTCACCAGTATTAATATGGCAGTACCAATCAATCCTCATTAAAAAAAAAAAATCAAGAGTTGATTGACATTACTGCAACAGCAATATGAAATAGCAATGAGATCTAGCATTACTCTCACATTTATACAATGACCTTTGGACAAATGATGTCATCCCTTGTTTATGAAATGAGGTCTAAGAGTCTCAAGAAAATAGCATGCGTGAGTAAGAGTATCAAAGTGGGCAAATGATGCCACCCCTTTGTTTATGAAATGAGGTCTAAGAATCTCATCCTCAAACCATGAGAAAATGGTATGCGTGAGAAGGACTACCAAAGATTCAAAGCATTACTTGTAATAACACTCTTAAGAATATCATTGAAAAAGGTTTTCTTCTTAATTGGGTTAGAATAAATTCTTCCAAACAAGTTTCTTAAATTGACATGCTCAATTAATCCTATTAAAAATGCATGTGAGAATAACATGTTTTAAGAATAGATGTTAATTTAATTTGGATGAATTTTCTCTAACTTAGTTTGAAGGAAAACTTTGCCCAATACCTATATATTTTTCCTTTTAACAACGCTTTTAAAATCGTTATAAAATCATTATATGGTATAAATTATTTTCCAAACGATTCAAAAATACATTTAAAACCACTAAAATAGTGTTGCCCTCAATATCGCTGCCTTGCCTTTAAATGTCACGTCTCTATAACACCTCTTCTCAGCAGGAAAGCCAAAATTTCATCTCCACTAGAAAACAATAAATAGGTCTCCAAGATGGAAAGAACATGAAACAAGGAGAGAGTTCGACGTACATCTTGAAATCTCAAGGGCTTAGAGCCTTGAAGGCTGAAAGTACATCATCCCGTTTATGTATGTATCATGTGTGTGAATGAACCCAGGGCCAGTGATAGTTGGATTTTGACGAACTTCAAGTCCTGGTTAAGATTAGTTCCCTTGCATACCTTTCACCTGTAAACCAGTCTCAAAATACAGATCAAGGAAAATACAGAAAACAGCACAGTAAGAACCAGGAACATATTTATTAGTCTAACAACAAAGAGAAACTTGAGCATATACACATACAAACAAACAAAAAAAGAAAGAAAGAAAGCATAGAATATACAAGCTCGAAGATGGTCTCTGAAGTGTGTGTGTGTGTGTGAGCATGCGAGCGTATATGCTGACATGAGTGCTGTGTTCAAATAAGTCAAAAACAGGAGCAGCATGACGTCAAAGATCAAGTGATAACTTGATGCAAACCGGTTTAAAAACTGGTTTGCAAGGGGAAGGTACTCAAAAACTTATATTCACATAGTTAAGATATTAAGGGACACTTAGGATCGTAACATAATCCAAATAGCATATGGCCCCTCATTTTCACTCCCACCGGTTACATTTGCAAGGGGGGGGGGGGGGGGGGGCTTGCGGTGGTGCTGGTGTGGTGATAAACCATGGGGTCCAAGGCTAATTGAGCAGAGAGAGACAGCATCACAACCACCATATACAAATCAACGTTACCACAGCTGATATTTTGTCATTTTTCACCATAAGCGACCTTAAAATATTACCAGGAAGTTCAAGTATTGCGACTGGTGACATCTCCAATATTTGAAAGGCGAGGGACTACCACAGGTCCACCACGAACCTTTTCAAGAGCAAAGCTAATCCTCAGTGGTCGACCTAACAATGCCTATAACCAAAACCACCCATATCAGCAGCAGCTGTTAGTTATCACAAAGAGGATAGTTTGGAAGATTGCACTTGAAGTCTATGATGATTATAAACAACAACTCACCTTTCCATCCATGGCATCTTTTGCACTTCTGGCATCATCTTCTTTTGAAAAATTAACAAATCCAAAGCCTCTAGACCTACCGCTGTCTTTGTCGTACAATATATTCACTAAAAAACTCGAAAAGTTGCTTGATTTAGGAACTCTAATAGATGTGGAACTAAAAATACAAGATACTTGAATAGAAATCTAAAGGTAACTTCAATAGATTGGATGGAAGAACTCAACACACTTGTCTAGTATATTTAAAGGAAATACTTCTGATATCATGAACATATACAATGACAGTATCACACATATAAGTACACATTGGGTTACCATAGAAAGATCTTGACTGGAGTAGCTATCGTACACAATGGGAGTACTTCAAGGATTGTTTCCGGCATATTACTATATAAGCAAATTTATAATTATCTCAAAAGCTAAATTCACCGTATCAAGAGTCCACTGATGCTCCTTTCACATATCAAGAGTCCACTCGAAAAAGCCAAGCGAATGCTAGAGAACTATAATAAATCGTGTTCCTATACATAATGTACTTGATTGTTACATCTTAAAATTTCAGAACAAAAATTTGATAAGGAAATAATGAAAACTAAATCATTCAGGCCTTTCATCAAACAAGCTACGAACAATTATGAGAAACTGGAGTTCTACGTTAGTTGGCAATGCTTTTAATATAATACCTTCAGTGACCTCCCCAAAGGAAGAGAAAGCGTCTTTCAGAGACCTCTCGTCCACCGACCATGACAAGCCTGCAACACCCAGAACCCATGTTCATCATATAAGCAACCAAAAGCACTAGGACATGTACTTGTGTGTGTTAATGTGTGGGAGAGCAAGAGAGAGCGAGATAGAGAGATCAACCTCCAACAAAGAGCTTATTGTTACAGGGAGGAGAGGAGGATGAGGGTGGCGAGCAGTAGTATCGCAGTCTTGAAGCTGGGTTGTTGACATTTGTTAGTATTCTTCGAGCAAGGAACACCGTAGTGTTTTTCATTGTTGACTGTGTTCTTCTTTCTTTGTTCTCTTTTTAACGAAGGTTTTTGTTGGGATATGGGCCGGAAAGCCCACACGACCCATTTATCAAGCCCAATATTGACCCGTTAACGCAAGGGATTCTTACATGCGTAACATGGAATCAATTCTCAAGTCATTGTCCTAGCTACTATAAGGATATTTTTTTTTAAAAAAAAAAAAAAATGTTATGAAAATGTATTTTAATATAATATAAAAAACGATTTTTTATTTATTTATTTTAGAGTTTGCATTTGAAATATATTTTATGTTTGAATTATTTATTAATAGTTTTGAAAAAAATATGAATTTTTTATTTTGAAAATAGAAAAGTTGCCGAACAAAACCCAAAGTATGGTAGGGTTAGGGTAGGGGAGTTTCACAAAAAAAAAAAAAAAAAGTAATTATCATTTTGAGTATAAAAATTTATGTATTTTTATCTCAATATTATTATTTGAATCGTTAATGTTAATTTAACTTCTTGTATATCATTAAGTTATAATGTTATATGCAGTGATAACAAACATTTTCTGTTCAACTATAAATAATACTTTTTTTTTTAAAAAAAAAAAAAAATTTAAACAATCAAACATCTAGAAGGTTCCAATCCAATTGAACCTTCATGTCCATCACATGACTCACATAGGACATGGGGTAATGAGATCACTTACTGTCGTCTCTTCATAATTTCTCTAAATTTAATTTTATAAAAATTATTTTTATTGATTTAGTTAGCCACTTTTTAAAACGCTTAAAAAACAAATTATTTATATGTTTATCTACTTTAAATAAATATTATTTTTATCACAAAAATAACTGTCATGAATACATTTGTAGTGCAAAGAGGGAAAAAGTTGGGACGGTTTGCAAAAAGTAATATTAAAAAAAAAATTATAACATTGTCTTTTTATCTCTTTAAATTAAAGAGAGAATTTGACAAATGTAAAGAATTTGTTGTATGAGCGTTTTTGTGGTTTTTGTTAAAAATGTAGAGAAAAGTTAAATACGAGGTGTCCATTGTGAATTATTTGATAGATCTTGATAAAACCTTATATGTAGCTACTGGAGATGAGATATTATGTGACTATAGGAAGAGTAATTCTTCACATGATTTATTTTACATTTATTGACATGACGTGTTTTAATTGATTTTTTTTTTAAAGGGCTGATGTAGAAAATCATTTAAAACACATCACGTCAGCCAGTGTGAAACTAATGTAATAAATGGGTGTGAAGAGTAAAATTATTTTTGTAGGAATGGTAACATGGTGAGTAGCAACAATGTCGATGCAATTTTATAATGAACCAAATGGAAAATGCTTTGGATATTTCAACTTTTATTATAACTCTTTTACAATTACACTTGTCGGTTTATATTTTATTGAAATGAGCGTCACATGGCAGTTCACATTTTAGTGTTTAAAATGGTAAATATCACATGAATTATTACGTCAATTTATAAATGTGGTATGTGTCACACAGATTGCTATGCAGTAGTTCACATTTTAATAACTAACATGATAATTATCACGTGAACAATCACATTAATTTGTAAGTGGTTCATAGTAAAAGTTGTTGCAATTACCATTGTTAACCCAATTGTGATTGGATTTGTGAACGGTAACAATTACCTTTAAAGTGGTGATATGATATCTAAAGCATTCTGATTGCCTGAACTAATAAAATAGCAAAGGTACTTGTAATGCTGGCTGTCTATAATTGGCTCTTGGTAGTTCAGAGGTTCTCAAGATGCTGCTACTTTGATCACTGTAGAGGGTCATAGAAGTTCAATATCATTCAAGGGGGAACAAAGTTAAATTAACTAACCCACATGTAGGAAAACTTTAGGGTAAATTATATTTTGCCCTCCCCCAAAACTACCACCTTATTTGTACTCACACTTCTAAATTTTAACTCTATGCAATTCACCCTTATGAACTACCATTTTGTTCCAAGTTTGCCCTGGATCAGATTAAATGTGGATGGAAAACACATCACATGGATGAGACAAGTTGCACTGAATCACAATTTAGAGGTCTAAGTGTAAATGAGGTAGTAATTTGAGGGGACAAAGTATAATTTTACCTTATCATATATGTATTACGTGTGATAGATTATGTTACCTTTAACGGCCTAATTTAACTCAGAATGCAACCCGAAACAAAATGATAGTTCGTTGGGGCGAGTTGCAGTGAGCTAAAATTTAGAGGAATAAGTGTAAATGTGATGGTAGTTTAATGAGACAATGTAATTTACCCAAAACTTTATCTTCAGAGGATGGAGGTGAAATATGAACATGTTATTCCACTAAAAGAACATGATGGACCTTGCCCCCACACTAGACTTGCTGTATTTGTAACCGCGTTATCTCCACATTTGAGGAATTTGTGGGGTTGCTTGGGACTTGAGGTCCTGAGCCAGTTTGTTAAATCGTCACTTATTTCAAAAGTTTAAACGAAAAAAAAAATAAAAAAAATTTAATCATTTAATTAATATTTTAACGTGTAATATTTTGTAAAGTTGAATATTTGACGAGAACCCATGGATGCTCCTAAGCTTCCGCTCCAAGCTCCAGCAGTAGAGTGTAATTGATGGTATTTGCAGTTGGGCCTACAAATTGAATGGGACCTGAACAAAAGGAGAAAGCAAAAGTCAGAATATCAGTAAACGAATAAATGGTTATACAAGAAAAGTTAAATTATGTGATAATTTTGTTGATTATTTTTTTTAATAATACTTTTTGGGTTTGATTCTGAGAATTTGTAAACGAATAATGCTACTCCTTGTAAAACTCTTGAAAAAGAATCAATAGTTTGGACAAAATTTTTGTATACAAAAGTGAGAAACTATTTTCCACAAAAAAGGGAAATGAACATAAAAGTGAAGAAACTATTTTATCCACACAAATATAAATGAAAAAAAAATAAAAAAATCAAATAGTATAGATAGCTTATATATTTGGAATGAAAGAAAAACCATGGTTTATAAATAGTTTTTCTTTCCTATTACACTACAAAAAAAACTCCATATTTTCGGTCGTTTAATTTTTAAATAATTTTGTATCAAACGGTCTTTGCACATGAAGAGAGAAACATAAGGATATTTTGCGAAGAGTAAAGAATTTCTACAGAATGCCTAGGAGTAAACCAAACATGAGAATCCTATATTCCCAGAAATTCTAAGGCTATCTAATTCCTAATCAAACGTGGGAAATAGTCACATTTATGGGAATTTAGACTTTTAGGCATCGCATTCTTGGGAATGTGAATACCAAGAGAATGTTAGATTCCGCAAACCAAACTCGACGTCAATGGCATTAAGATGTTTATTTTTGAGCGGTTAATATTTCTGCAGTTATCATATAGAAAAATGATCATTGCACATCATATAAGTGGTCTACTGGTTGTGACAGTGTTGATATCACTTCCTTTATAGACTTCATTGATTGTTAATTTGAATCTGAACTTGTAATTATTCAGAGGGATTATATGTATGCTACTTATATGCAAAGGTTTCTTCTCTTTCTAATATAGTTTTATTTATTACTTCAAAAAAATAAAAAGAGAAAATGCCATAACATACCTGGATTAACATATCGATTGTTGAGTGCCCAGTCATCCCGCAAGGATGCAAGTTTCTTGAAAGGTGAACCTGGTATTTCATAAATGACAAGAAAGACCCTAAGATTTTTTTTTTAAAAAAAAAAGAAAAAGAAAAAAAAGAGGAAAATGAAGGAAAGTTCTAGGCACTGCATGCAGCAGTACTACTCAATGCCACTCCAATGATCATTTGGTGAAGGCCACAACAGATTTAAGGAGAAAAAAGTAGTTACCTTCAAGTTCCACCATTGCCTTCTTAATCACAGGCTTGAACTTCCCTGCAAAAGATTAAGCATTCAAAAACTTAACATGGAGATCATGAGTTGGGTACACAATCATGGAAATATTTGAGCACAGAAATGACCAGGTAATTAATATGAGCCTTTAGTGTGTGAAATGCGAGTACAGGATGATCAGGTCAACTTTTAAATCCTAGGTAAGTGGGTCATAATTGAACCGACATAGAAAAAAAATGCTATTCACATATGTGCTATCGCTTCAAAATGACTAGTCAATTTAGAACTTCTTTATAAATTTTAGGTGAAATTAAGCTTTATAAGGAATTTCTAGGGAAATTCCAAATTGACTAGCCATATTGAAGTGATAGCGCAGATATGGCTTTTTTCCCTACGTCATTACAACAATGCCTTTACTAATGAAATTGTCAGGAAGCATATTGATTTCATCACGTGTGATTGTTGGTGGTTTCAAGCTGAGCAAAATGGGTGACAATTCAAATTCCCGTGTCGGTTTTGGATCTTGCCAAGTCATGTGTATAAAAATATATAGGTTAACCTTAACCTGACCCATTTAATTAAACGCGTTAGATTCCTTAACTCTAATCTGCTAATTTCGTGTTGGATTTGTATCGAATTTATGGGCCGTGTCAAAAATTGCCAACCTGACAAAAGTTACCAGAAAAATAGTAGTAGCAAATAACATAGAAGGTTCGATCTATTGGGTTAGTTAGGGATGAATTAATTAATGACGAACAAGACCAATTGTAGCATACCATGTCTTCGCTCGACATCCATTAAGGAAGTCAATGCTGTTCCACCAACTGTCCATTCCTCAACTGGGGCAGCCAAATTTCCTACCTGGATTTGCAGTTGATATTCTGAATCAGTAAAAGACATGGGATTATGATGCTCAGCAGACTGTTGAATAGAAAATAAGACAAACTTGAACAGACCAAGAAAAAAGACAATATAAAGATTTAAAAGAAAAAAGAAACATGCAATAACAGTGTACATATGAAAGAAAAACATGAAAACACAAACCGAAGAAATCAATCCAGTTTTTCCAGAGTGAAGGAGGGCTCCAGCTGCATAACCCAGAGCATAGCAGTAGTTTGCATCAAAATTTGTAGGCAAACCACATCTGCCCTCATAACTAAAAAGTGAAATTCAAGTCATTGTTAGATGCCATTTGTGTTAAACATAAACAGCATTAACCATCAGATCCAAAGAACAAGATGAACATTATGCCAGTACCCAAAGAAGTGTGATTGTCCTTTGAACTGCCCATTATATTGACCCTCATGCTTCCTTTTGTCCAATTCAGTTTCCACCATTTGAATGAGCATTTTCTCTGTTTCTATCTTGGCAACCTAGAGGTATGAAATCAAAAGTGTTAAAATTCAAGACAACAATCCAACAATTCAAGACAAAAGAACAATTACCTGCACATTCCCATGTGGATCTCTTTCAAGCAGTAGTTGTTCTTGAATTGCTTCTGGGAACAGCTCAAAAAGCGCCTGAGATTGGCTTTGGAGTTTCTTTTTCCAAATTCCAGTTTCATCAACAGCACCATGGGCTAAGATTTCATTAAGCTCTGAAATAAGGTGTTGTACCTGCAGGTTACACAGTAAAGAAAGCCAGAACTCTGAGATTGTCTCACCATATGATAGAGATTTTAAACCAAATCGCTTATTAAAAACCCCATTGCTTGCATTTTTAAGAACACACGATTTTAAAGGTTAAACTGCGATTTTACCAAACACTTGACTACGTTTTCAAAAACATCACACGTTTTAAAGTCGTTATTTTGAAATCGCATGTTTTGAAATCGCAAATCCTAACATACCCTAAAACTCAAATTTTCTCAAGACACAAGAAAGTCAATTATGAAGCAAGGAGAACAGGGAGAAGGACATGGAGAAGGTTCCATGCTTCCTTCGAGATAGTACCTCGGGAATGAAATCGATTAGACCTTCAGGAATAAGTATGACACCATAATTATAACCAAGTTTAGAACGTTTGCAGATTATATCTGTAATATGGTCTGTAACACTCTTGAGTGTTTGCTTCTTGGCAGCAACCTGTGGCAAAATATAACCTTGTCAAGCATTTGGGATAGGTAAAAAATGATCATTAACATCACAATGTTTAACATTTACTGGAACCACAGCCTTGGCTCAGATTTAAATGTTCTGTTAAACACTCTGCAAGGAGTATACAGCAGAGAAAAAGATATAGAATTAAGTTGGAGAAAGATTATCAAAGGCACCTCTTCCCCAATAATTGCAATGTTTGGGTGAGTCTCTAAAGCGCATTCCAATGTTATATGAGAAGCTGCACGACCCATAAGCCTTACAACTGCAGAAAAAAAAAAGAAAGCAATAAGGAGAACAACCAAAAGAAGATCTATGTAAAACCAATAAAAACATGTATGTGCGATTTTTTTGTATTGTTTTGTATTATTCTTTATTGTATTTAAAGTTGCGAATACCGAGAAAATTTATTTTTTGAAATTATGTTTGGATAGTATAGAGAATATGAAACAAAATTAGAAAAATATGTTTGGGAAGGTGAATTAAATTGAATACATTTGAAAAAGTAAAACTAAAAATGAAAAAAATGAAAAAAAAAAAAACTCTACTTTTTTAATTTTTGTATTGTTTTGCCACCCCTGATTTTTTTGTTGTTGCTTTTTATTTTATTTTATTTATTTTATGTTGGGTTTAATAAATTTGAGTTGGGTTGAAAAAATTTGAGTTGGGTGTAAAAGACAACCAAACATAAACTCAAAAAATAGTTAAAAATAAAACAACACCCAATCAGTAAGCAAATACAACCTAGTGCAAGAGTTTTATGTATAATAATTGAGGATTAAATGCATGACAAAAAGGTTGGATGCACAAAATTAGACAGATCAGTGGTGCATTGAAATGGAGAAAACATCACAGAGAGTCATTCCATTCAAGAACTTGTGGATGAATCAATTTAATGTTGAATAGGAAGCATTGCTTTTTTTTGTTTTTTGATTTTTTTTTTCCTGAGGCTATTACTATCCTCCATCTGTAACATAAGATGCTTAAGTATGCAAAGCCAGAGCACTTACAATGGTAGTATTTTCCAGTTGAACGGGCATCTGTCATTACATTTCCTATCATTTCTGAATATATCTGCATGTTTAAAGATATCAATGTAAAATCTTTCCATGCTGCATAATTAATGAAAAGCAAGCAAAATCCATGAGAAAAAGGCATCTCCTTAAACAATCAAAACATACACAATTCTGGAATTAGAAAAGTCAGAAAGAAAGAGAAGTAATAAAGTGAGCATATTAATTACCTTGCATGCTGTGTCAAATCCAAAACTTGTGGGAACCTCTTTGCATTTCAAGTCACCATCAATGGTTTTTGGACACCCAATAACCCTTGTCTTCATAGTTTTACCCCTTAAAAATTGAAGTGAAGAAAGAATAAGTAAACAAAACTGCAAACAAACAATAAAAGTGGTCAGCTCTAAAATCATATTAAAGAGACCATAGCAGAACATTCCAAACCTGAAGTTTTCAGCAAGGAGACAAGCATTTGTATTTGAATCATCCCCACCAATGACTACAATGCCATCCAAATCAAGCTTTTTGGCTGTTTCTTCAGCTTGCTTGAACTGAAAGAGAGTATGACCATGCGAATTACTCAGTTACTATTTATGAAAAATCTAATCTAGAAGAAAAATCAATGCAAGTGCCATTTTTTTGGCGACAAACCATAATTGAGGGAAATGAAAAATGCATACAAAATCGAGAAATTAATATAACCTGTTCTGGAGTTTCAATCTTGTCTCTGCCACTACAGATCATATCAAAGCCACCCTGTCAAACAAAATCCAAACTACGTTAGATATGGTACAAAATTGAGTAAGAAAATGACATGCTGCAAATCAGGTTTCTAAGTTGTAACGAAATTATTTATCTATTTAGAGCATTCGCATCCGGGTCAACAAATTTACTTTCATTTTAGCTAAAAAATCATCTTTCTCTATTTTAGCTACCTACTTTTTTAAAGCTCTCTATTGAAGCTCTCTACTTTCACTATTCATTTTCAAGGATTTTTTTTTTTATTCTTTCTTTAAGAGGACAAAGAATCTTCGAGATTTTTTAATTTTTTTTTTCACATTTAATGAGTGAACAGTTCTCAACTAAATGTTTCAAAAAATTATAATTAGAACGTCTTATAATCACTTATAAGGACCAACGTAGACTTAACACTCATGACTAACGAGTACTGAAAGGGTAATTAAGGCCTCTACCTGATTTCTGTAAGGATAGATAAACTCTGTCGACAACTCAACATAGTTGCCCTTCATGATCCCTGCAGGACCCCCTCTAAATCCATACACTGTGCTTCCCTTGGTCCGCCCCTGTAAGTAATCTGAGACAAAAACAAACGAAAAGAATCTCAAAAAACCCTTAAACCAATTTCAACCTATATATATAATATAAAAGAAGACACCCACCAAAAATTCCAGAAATCACATTGTGTCCACCAGGAGCCTGTCCTCCGGAAAGAACAACACCAATCTTCAGGCTTGCATCTTTTGCTCCTGCCCCGGAATCACCTGCCTTTAGGATAACTGAAGGCTGTCCAAATAGGTTCGGAAACAACTTTGCAATCCCATCTGCTTTCACATCATAATGTAAAAACCACATATATCACTTGAGCAATTCACATTACCAACAAATCAAAAGAGCGTTGATCATAAAATCACATTATTCAACGTACTACATATGAAAAAAATCTGTCGATCAGTTAATAAAGCATAATATATAATACAACAGTACTTATAAATTGTTAGCCATTCGCTCCCGTGGACATATGCACACTTTCGAACTATGTAAATTCTCTATGCATTGTTTCGGCGTAAAATAATTTTGAAAATTAAAGGTTTTCTTCATGTTTTAGCATTTGGCGCGGTGTAAAATATTGGTCAACTTCAAAATGTTACTAGCTTATACCAAATAAAATATCTTTCACGAGTTTGCGTAAATCATTTTTCACTGCCGAGCATGCAATTGTGAGAATGCCCCTTATGGAGATATCTATCCGAGTTGCCTGAACACTTGCCCAAGCAAGTGGGCCTCACAATGGCGCTCTCACAATTGTCTGCCCAAATTGCAAGCAATATGGGCAGACAATTGTACTAGATGTCAATTTCAACCCCCCAAAAGCTTTTTATTATCACACTCTCTTCCTTCGCAACTCATATTCGTCGTCTCTTTTTCCCTTGCGCCTCTTCAGCTTATATAAAAAATATTTTGTGATTTTCCATTCCAGCCAAAAACTAAAAAACCTTTGCTTGAGGTGGTACGGATCGGACGTTATCTAAATATTTTTCAAACCATTTTTTGGATTGCAAACAAATGGCAAAAAATAATCGTTATTTTCGAAAAATGTTTTCAGAATAGGCCTAAACAAACGGGGTAGCATATATATAAAGTCTCGATAATCCCAACAAATACACTACATATCTATATATGTACACACACTAAACCACATATAACATATATACATATACAAATCACTCATATATATTCATATACAGACGCGCACATATATATATATATATATATATATACATGCAATCACGCACATGCACATATATATATGTATGTATGTACGTGTATGTGTTATTTAAATATGGACCTGGGTTTCCGGTGGCGGAGCTTGGTGGGCCGTCGACGATGTTGAAGGAGGATTTAAGGACGGAAGGGAGGGGGAGAGAGATGTTGACGCGGCTGGTCTGCACCTTACTGTAAACCGCGGCCAGACGGCCCGGCACGGCCTTGCCAGCGTCGGAAGTTGTGGACGACATGATCCACGTAAAAGAGAAAAGGGTTAGTAACGAGTTTGAGTGGTTTCAGGCAATGGGTTTCACTGCATTGTGGTGTCCGCCAAGCTATCAGGGTGAGACTCGCTGTGTTGGTACGTTGGGGGGTACTAGTACTACTACTACTGAAGAAACGGCTGAGGTTGGTGAGGGAGATAAAAGAGAAAACGGAGTGTTTTTGAACTAATTAACGGGAACCTTACTGATGATTAGATATATAAGAAATTTTCTATATTAATTAATCTTTATATAGTTAATTTTTAATTAGTCTGTAATCATATCTTGGGATTTGATTACCTTTTCTAAATTACTTCATATTTTCTATAAATAAACCATTCAATAAAGATGTATTTCTGTAGGCTTTTCTTAGTGATGAACATAAATTTCTCTGGTTTTCTTTCTCTTCTCATTTTCTTTAAAATCTTATTTTATCTTTTTTATTTTAACACCTACTTGGATCAGGCAGCGCTCGAGCGTCTATTTGGTTTAACGATTTTAAAACATGTGATTTGAAGAATAATGATTTTAAAACTTATTGCAGTTAAACATTTGATAAAATTATAGTTCAACATTTAAAATCACAGTTTGGCCTTTAAAATTATTTGTTCTTAAAAATGTGTTCTATTAGTTACTTGCAATTTAAAAATGTAATTTTTTTTTTTTTCGCTCTCTCAAACTGCAATTTTTATTTTTCTCAATCAGGATATTTTTTTATGATTTTGTTTAAAAACACGCTTTTAACTTATAAAATCACACGTCAAATCCACCCTAAATAGAAAATATTTCCACACATAATTATCACCTCTAATTAAACCCTACCCATATCTTTTTATTTCTTTTTGTATTTTTTTTTTAAAGGGAGACCTTTATTTATAACCAATACACAGACATGATCCCTTCAAAATAAATAAATAAATAAATAAAAAATGCACAGGCATGACTACCGGTGCATCTAATTTATTTGCGATTGCCCACCTAACCTACTTGGGTAGGCGAAAAGTGTTTAAAAGGAAGATGGACCGTCAAAAGTGTATTAAGTATATACAAAGAGCATGGCAATATTTAATAAGATTAAAAAAATTATGTGACATCTTTCTTTAGAACAAATGAATCTTACTTACAATGTATACAAGAATCACGTGCTCTAAGGACGAATGTATTTAATAAATTAAATTAAAAAATTATTATTAATGCGCGTAAGGGTTTTCCATACAAATTGTTAGCATCTATAGAGTGTCCCCCACTAGTTTAAGGACCATACTTTTTCTATTAATGAGGAGTTAAGTGACTCTATATATGTCAACGGTTAAATACCAATCAAATTAAGTGTTATGAATTGTTTGTTAATTATAGTTAGAGAAGTATATTGTATATTGTATTTTTTGTTTTAAAAAGCACAAAAATATTTTCAAAACCATTATTAAAAAAGGCCTTAACGACATTCAACTAGCACAAATTACTCAGGGTGCATAAAAAACTATCATAAGTATTTGTTACCATCAAACTTCTATTTCCAATTAATTAAATCTAAAATGAGGAACTCAAGTAGTAGCTTGAGTCATGATAAACATTTCATGTAATGTAAGTTGAGAGTTGGAAATCTCACTTGTCTAATAATCTTTTTAGGGCCACTTTCGGGAAGTCTACACGTGTTCGAGAGACTAAGGGTCTGTTTGTGTTTGCGATTTCAAAATGTGCGATTTGAAAAAATTAATTTTTAAAAATACAGTTAAGTGTTTGGCAAAAGCACAGTTTGGCCTTTAAAATCACATATTAACTTTTAAAATTATGCTTTTTCAAATAGCAAATTTTTAAAAATGCAATTTCCAAACAATTCATTTTCTAAAATTTTGTTTAAAATCACACTTTTTATCTACGAAATCGCGATCTCAAACGCACCCTAATTAGGACAAAAACAACATTTTATTTCAAACTGAATTATAAAAAAATTTTAAATTCAATCTATTAAATTGATATTTGTTTTAAGAACACGTGAATCATAAGTTCTAACAACAAATGTTAATTTAATAGATTGGATTAAATGAATTTCCACCAACCTAATTCGAATGAAAATTGTCCTTCGAACAAAACCCCGAGTATACTCATCATTAAAGAAAAGGATAATTCTAAATTTATTTTAAGATATTTAAATATTGTGAAATATCGTTTTTGTGTGTTGAAGTATAAGAAATTTTATTTACAAGAAGCCAGCCCAACTCAAATAAATTACCATATCATATGCCAAGAAGCTCTATGACAAGTGAATTTTGGGAACAAAAGGGTTAAAACATTTGCCAATTTAAGAAAACAAAAAATAGGTTTGGGCTTGACAGTAGTGGGCTTAAATATAAATGGGCCATAACGCCAAATGGGCCTACTCGAAAACATGTTTACGCCTAGTCTTTGCACTTTTCTCTCTCCTCAAGCCCTCGCCGCCACCATCGCAAGGGACGAGCTCTGTCGCGGGTCGAGTCCAGGTTCTCTCTCTCTCTCAGCTCCTTATTTTGCTTTTATGTCATTTTTTTTGTTGATATTTTCTTTTGAATTTAGTTGTTGTTTTGTGTAATCCGTTTCATACATCATTTCGTGCATTTGCTCTTCTCTCTCTCTAAGATGCGTTTAGAAATCGCTTATAGAACAGGTTAATTTGAAATTTTGATATGGGTGTTGTTGAAAATGAAGAAATTTCAGTGCTTTAGGGAGTTGAGCTCAGTGTATTGATGAATCTTCAATTACTGTTTATGGAAAACTTCAATCTTATTGAGGAAAATGAAGATAATTCATTATGTGGAGAAGATTGGGGTTATTGAGAACAATTTTTTTTTTCAGTAATCGTGAAACTAATGAGAAATCACTATTTTCAGGAGACTGAGCTTTGTGAGAAGATGGGTTCTTCTCTCTCTCTCTCTCTCTCTCTCTCTCTCTGTTGCAGTTTTGTGTTGAGATATGGGTATATTTCTATTTGAATGTCATCCTTGATAGGATATTTTTGTTATGTTGGCCTGTTGGGAAGGTTTTTTTTTTTTTTTTTTTTCAAGTGATTACTGTATAACTTTGATGGGTTAGCTGAATTTTGAAGTGGGTAATAGTGAAAATTCATTATTTCATTGGTTTGAGGAGGCTGAGCTTTGTGAAGAAATGGGTTCTGTTTTTTTTTTTTTTAATCAGTGTCTGGTGCAGTTTCTGTTAGATATGGGTGATATTTACATTTACATGCATGTGATATCAATTTTTTTTTTTCAATTCCCTGTTGTAATTTTTTTATATGCTGCCTACTACATCCAGCGAACTCTTGATTGAAAAGTAAATGTTGAACATCGAAGACTGCTGATTTGCTTTGTTTGGGCTTGAACTATTAGATAATGATTTTTTGAGGTTACATGGATAGATACATGTGAAAATAAAACAACAATAAATGCTTGAAAGGAAATCTCATGTGTTTGAGACCATTAATTATGTCTTTGGGAGCTTAGAAATGAATTCATTACTTTGACTGGTCTTTGCTTGATTTTTAGCCATTTTTTTAATAAGTGATTTTTAGCAATTTCTATGATGTTTACTTTTGTTATTATTGTTATCCAATTTTTTTTTAATAAGTGATCGAAATATCGTTAAAAACATAAAAGACGCAACCCTAGTAAACATGGAGTGTATTAGAGAAACACCTAGCTAGAAAGGGAAAATAAGTCAAGAAAATAATGAAAACTAAGCAAATTATGATCCAAGGCAGCTGTCCAATGGTAAAGAGTTTTGAAAAAGAAAGACTTTAGTACCATCACTGTCCTCTTGCGGTTTTCAAAACTTATATATTTTCTTTCTCTCCAAAGACATCATAGAAGGTAGGACACAATCATCTTCCACACAGCTGTACTCTGGGGACGTCCTCTCAACCCTCTCCAACAAGCAAAAAGGTCTACTACTCTTGTAGACGTAACTCAAGCTAACCCAACACGACTAAAGATAGCACTGGCAATCTCACATTGGAGTAGAAGATGTGCCTTGGTCTCCACACTCGTCCCACACTATTTTGTGCTAAGAAAGACTTTTTCATCCTCCAGTATCTGGGACTTTAACTAACAATCTTACTATTGATTAATTTTGATCATTGAACATGGCATATGCCCTATTTTTACCTTGAAGAGAGTCAATTGTGCCTATTCTAATGATTATATTTTTGCTGTGGTTTATGTCACTCTATTGAGGCTCTCTTTCTTTTTCTTTTTCTTTTTCTTTTTCATTTCAAATATAGAGAAGAATATTGGATTAGTTCTTTGACATTATTGTGGATTGTATAGATCAAAGGTGAAGGCATGAATGCATTCAACGCTTACAAAGCTTGTGCCCCAATTGCATGGAGCCCCAACCTATACATAACTTTGGTGCGGGGCATTCCAGGGACCAGGAGGCTTCACAGACGCACTTTAGAGGCATTGCGTCTGCGCAAGTGCAACCGAACTGTCATGCGATGGAATACTCCTACAGTGAGGGGAATGGTCCAACAGGTTTCAATATAATCCCTTAGTGAATGCATCCATTGCTTGAAATATCAAATCTGTAATTGGTTGCTTAGTAAATTTTATAAATCAATTAGGTTAAGAGATTAGTTGTAGTGGAGACGGAGGAGATGTTCAAGGCTCGCAAACAAAAGGAGGCAAACCACCGTGCTTTACGGCCCCCATTGGTCATAAATCACCTACCTGCGGCTGCAAGTGATTCTTCTTAAAGGCCTATGAACTTGTTCAGAGGTCAGCTCTAAGCTTCTTATATGTGGGTTTGTTCTTGAAGGAAATAGTTTTTCCAAAAGTGTATTTTCTAGAAGCATCGTCAATTCAGTGAGCCAGTTGCTTATTAATTTCTATCTTTTGGTTGAGCGGAAGTTTTATTATGGTTCTCATCTGTGAACAGTAATCACATTTAATGTCGCTCAATAGAAGAGATCCAGCAAGCAAGTACCCTTTTTATTTGTATCTGCAATGCAGTGAATGGTTTTTTTTTATGAATGCCTGATATCCAGATGTACTTAAACGAAAACTTTGGGTAAAGCATGATAACTGTGGTCACGAATGTGGCCGTTTTTCATAAATTACAAAATATGTAACTAGGAAAAAAATGACTGATTACCATCTAATGATCCATGAGCATGAAACATGAATATTTCTTTTTTCACATCGTCTCTTGAGAGCACACATACTAAGGTCCCTCCATTGCCTTGGTAATCGTCTTCTCTTCCATTTTATCAACTGTACCATCATTAAAAGTCTTAAGCTCCTTTTCTCCATTCTCATTAGTGCTAATATGCTGCTGAACTTTGTACTGGTGTCTCATTGCGAAGGCAAGAAAAACTAAGAAATTCAGTAATCCGAGCATTGCAAGCAGCCAGTAGAAGCGGTCTAACTTTCCCTTATTCAAATTGCTCCTGAGCCATCTCTTCCTAGTCACTTTATCCACAATAGAAACCAACAAACTGCTAACAAAGAATCCCATCGAGATGGTGCTTAGAAAAAGCCCTGTACTCATGGATTTCATCCTCTCTGGTGCCTCTCTGATGAAAAATTCAAGTTGTCCAACATAGGCAAAAGCTTCTCCAGCACCCACTAGGAAGAACTGGGGGACTAGCCAGAAAGCACTTATTTTGCTGCTTTGTTGAACTGCAGTTGCCCTCCTTTGTTTCTCAATAACCGCAGCAGCCACCATAGCTGCCGACGAGAGAACGAGCCCAATTCCAATCCTCTGAAGGCTTGTGATTCCTTGTTCTTTGTGGGTAAGTTTTTGAGCAAGAGGGACAAAGAATTTCTCATTCAAGGAAGTAAAGAGGAGAATGGTGATGATGAGAAAAACAGAGAAAGAACCCGAAGGAATAACAAAGGAGCCAATTTTTCTGTTCATGAAGGTGGCTTGCTCTATGGTAAAGGTAGTCATTTGAGAGTATACTGTCCAGAAGAGGATACATGTGGACCAGATGGGGATGAGTTTTAGTACCAATTTCACCTCTTCAACTTGGGTCACAGTTGAAACTATCCAGGGGTCGTTTTTCTCTTCAGTGGTAACAGCATATTCATCTAGGATTGCAGCCTTGTCAAGGCATCTAGCCGTTCACATGCACAAGGAATGTTAATTTTTGTTAAATTAAATGAACTGTAAAGCTCTATCAGGTTCAGCATATTTCAATTATTAGCTGTAGAGTTTGATTGATTAAAATATATATATATATATATATATATATATATATATATATATTAGAGAGAACTCGAAGGAGTTTAATACTAAGACTCCGTTTAGCCTTGCGACCAAAAGTGCATTTTTGAATAAAATTGCAGAAACTATCTTGTTTGGAATGTGTTTTAAAAAATGACAGTTTGAAAACATAGAAAAATTTACATTTTCAAATTTCAAGCAAGAGGGTTCATTTTTAAAGACGCACGATTTTAAAGGCTAAGTCGCAATTCTACCAAACGCTTAGCAATGTTTTTAAAAATTGTTTTTCAAATCACATATTTTGAAATTACGATTTTAAAAGTTAAACCATAACTTTACCAAATGCTTAACTATATTTGTTTAAAAATTGTTTTTTTTATTTTTTATTTTGAATTACAAGTTTTGAACCTGCAAACCCAAGTAAATCCTGAATCAACGATTATGAAAAGAGGTTCTAAATGCCTGAAGTATAGTGGCACTCAATTACCTAATCTAAATGTTCTGAAAGGCATGCTTACTTGAACTTCTGAGTGTGTGGAGCCTTGGCACTTTGGTACTCATTCAAAAGGCTGGGATGAGAAGGATGAGGATGACCCCTCTTCTTCCATGCCAAAAGTATCACCCTCCATATAACAGTTAAAGGGCTCCCTTGAGGCTTCCTGTATCGGTACCGTGGTGTTCCACAGAGTAATACAGCAACAGCTATGATCATGGCAGCTGCTGAAAATCCATAACCCCACCCTCTTCCCACATTATCTTGTATGTAGACAAGCACTGTCACGGCGAACAATGACCCGAAGCTAATGGCAAAATAGAACCTGTTGAAGAAGAAGATCATGGCCTTTTCTTCCTTAGGGTCACTATTGTCAAACTGATCGGATCCGAAGCCAGAGACGTTGGATTTTATTCCTCCACCGCCCAGTGCTATGGTGTAGAGTGCAGCATAGAGCATAGCCAATTGGCGGCCATTGACCTCGATGCACTGATGCTGTTGATGTCTGTAGCTGTCGCATGGTGGGGGCCTCATGCTAGGAATGCTTGTGGCCGCTGTTAACAAGATCACCCCCTGGTGCAAGGAACATCAGTGTAATAGTTCAGATGACTTGCAGGTAAGATTGACAATTTTTTATATAACTCGTAAATTTAACGTAAAATTAGCGGGTTGGAATTAACCTAAATAGTCTTATACTCATGTCTTGATAGATACAACTTGAATATAACACGTTGTCTTTAAGACTGACAATTTTTGACATGACCCGTGAACTTAATACGAAATTAACGGATTAGGTCAAGGAATCTAACTCGTTTAATAAATGAGTAAGGTTATAGTTGACCCATATAGTCTTATACCCATTAATTGACACGAACCGAACACGAATTAGTACCCCTAGTTGCATGTCCAATATTTTGTCTCGAAAAACTTACCACGGCTGTTATCATTCCAAAGATTCCAACAGCAGAGTACCGGCCAAGTTTAGCATCTGCTAAGAAACCACCAAGGAGGCCAAGAAGATTGAGAGTGCCCATGAAGTTGGTCACAATGGTTGCTGATTTTGCTGATGAAATATGCAAATCTCCAACCAAATATGTCACCAAATTCATGGATATACCCATCACACATATCCTCTCAGAGAGCTCGGTTCCTGCAGAGAAAAAAATATGATAAGAGTTCATAAACTAGTGGCCTGTGGAACAACCTAAGAGTAATATCAATGTTAGTGATGACTGTGGAACAACCTAAGATAAGCCCTGCAGCAAGCCATCCTCCAGTCTTCTTCTTGTCCACAGGGTTTCCTCGAAAATCAACCACAGTCCCATCGTTTGCACCACCTTTGCTATCATGTCTTGCAACCAAAACCTGTTAAAATTAAGAGATGGAGAAAAACCGTCAACAGAATGATGATGAAAATGTCACATGCTATGGTTTTGGAGTTGTTTTGAGAAGGTTCTCACCATTTTCTTTTTCTGGGTCTTTGCCGGGGCCTAGAGATAAGAAAGAAAGAAAGAGAGAGAGAGAGAGAGAGAGAGACAAGAAGAGAAGAAGAGGCCAGGTAATGTGCTATTTTAGCTCTAGAGTATAAAAGGGAGCAATAGTAGGCAAGTGCATGATTGAGGCCAAGCTAATTAGCATAGCCTCCACAAGTTCTGGTGGGGAAGGGGGTCTGCGTGGACACAAGCTGTCTAGGAAAGTTTTTGTAGTTATAAGTCATGCATGTGAAGGCTTGGCACTATATCATTTTGTGGTTTTGGAAAGTGACCACACTTCGATACCAAAGTTTTGGTTTCCGATCTCTCTTTATCACATTTATAAAGTATAAACATAAGAAAGGAAAGATCTCCTAAGGTATATCACGTTCGGACGGAAGAATCTCCTTCCAATCTTATGCAACAATTCATATTTTATGAAAATGAGTATCACGTAAACAGTCCCGTGACGATTTATTGTTTGGGTTAAATACATTTTCTTCTCCTAAATTACCAGTTACTTACACGTTATCTCCATAAATTACCAAATTTTACACTCAACCTCGTAGAACTACCATTTTCTTACAAAAGCCTGGTTATTATCGGTTTGTAAATAACATATCATAAGATTTAGAAAGAAAAAAAAAATGCAAAATTAATCAATGTGGTTACACCGATTTGCAAGAAACTCTTTGTAGTATAATAATTTGCTGAGAACTCACTGTAGTAAGCAAGGTTGACGATTTGGGTTGGTGCATGGATTGAGTTTGAGTTGATCCGTAAACTCGTTAAAAGTTAACCATGACACGACCTGCGAGTGACCCAACACGCTTGACCCGTTTAGATGTGAGTGCGTTTTTTGTACACACCCATGTTTAGTAAAGCAACCATGCATAAAAACAAATAAATTTGTCCATCAATTTATTAAAAAAAGAATAATATTCCAGCCGTTCCTCCGACCTTTACTGATATTTATTCTGTTCTGAAGTGAATTATCGACGTATCTGGAGTCTTCTGAAGTGAATCGCCGAACAGATCTGGACCCATGAACACGTATATGTAGTGGTGTCATTTCAAAAGAGAATGGAAATTCCAAAGTATAAAAGCTAGATATAAACAGAATCAATATTTGCTCACGTGTCTGCAATATTCACATCTTCTTTCTCAAATTTTGTTCTGAAATTCATTTGGGACAAACAAAATGCTGCCAAATATTCTAACATTTCTTGGGACACAGATCTCGGTCGGGATCTATTTACTCGTTCAGATTTTGAACCGATCACGATCGTTTATAATTATTTGTTTGAATTTGAAAGAATTCGAATAGGGACTGCTCTATTATTTATTCGGTCAGTGATTTTTATAAGTGGTCTCTCACAATCACATGTTCGAATTCTTTCAAATTTAAACAAATAATTATAGACGATTTTAATCGATTCCGAGCACCCGATAAAAATATCTCAAATAGCAAATTATTGGAGATGCCGATCTATTTCTTGTACAGTTACTTTGTGTGGTCAATTTTAAGGAAAAGGAAAAACATGAACGAGTTCGGAGATAATGATGACTAGTGTCTTATTGCCTTACTGGCAACTACAACGGCAAGTAGAAGATATATGGGGGCCGCGCACTTGCCGAAGAAGCATTTTTATTTTGTCTTGTAGTTTTTTTTTTTTTTTTTTTTTTTTTTTTTTAATTTTTAATTATAATATAAGAAAATAATGAACAACTTGTGAGAGAATGCTCCCAAAAATATTATGGAAATTGGAAAGGGACCCATTTAGCTACAAATTCTGCTAAATTCTGTGATTGGCCAGCTAGGAAATTGTTGAAGCCTTTGATTTGACGTATCTATGAGATAATTGGAGCAATCTGCCACTCCTTTGTAAGGTTTGGATTTTTATTTTTATTTTTATTTTTTTCTTTTTCTTTTTTTTTTAATTTCTATGAGCAATACAATAAAAAAGGAAGGGGATCAAGTGGGTCTTACCAATATTAATTCTTACATTAGAAAGGAAAGGAAGAGAGGTGAGGATGTTTTGATAACAATATGACAAGAAGCGGCCCATTTGGCAACTGAGGTTTGGATTGTTTGATGAAAGAATTGTTGTAGTTTTTCTCAGTGATTTTGATACAAATTTCAACTAAAACTTATTTTTTAAAATTACTGTGTAAGAAGAAAGTGTCTAAAAGCTTATATACACATAGTTAAGTTAAGACATTTAGAATTGTAACGTATATACCACCATGCTTAGTAATCAATGTTCACGTCGGCCCATTCTTAGACACGTTAATCAAGTCTATAGGTCGCCCCGTCCGGGACTTGGCCACAAATCTGCAACATATTCGATCTCATACTCGACGAGCTGTGTTTGATTAAATACTCGACGTGTAAGTGATTCAAAAGATACAAACTTCAAGTAAAACTCATACTCAGTGAACCGACTTATAAGAAGTTGGTGCCGACATCGTTAAGATTGTAAAAAAACATAGTACTTCAATCAAGTCTATAGGTCGCCCCGTCCGGGACTTGGCTACAAATCTGCAACATATTCGATCTCATACTCAACGAGCTGTGTTTGATTAAATACTCGATGTGTTAGTGATTCAAAAGATACAAACTTCAGGTAAAACTCATACTTAGTGGACCGACTTATAAGAAGTTGGTGCCGACATCGTAAAGATTGTACAAATTTTTCTTTTCTTTTCTTTTTGTTTGTTCCTTTTTGTCTTTCGTGTTTTTGTTGTCAATTCTCATTTGATGGTGCTTGACTTGTAGATAATTTAAGTCTTACAAGAACAAGTAACTGCATGATCAGTCATCGTTTTGGACTCCAGAATCGTGAATAAAATGATGTTTTCTTTTATTCTTCTTGACTAGGCCGGTGATGTCACGGGCCTATCACTAATTCGACCACCTTTTTTTTAAAAAAAAATAATAATAATAAATTAAATTAAATATTTTATGAATGGGTTTAAACTAGTCTAAACAAGTGAAGCCTAATACAATGAAAAATGTAACTAAAATTGAGAATAAACCGTAAAATTAAGATTCGAATTCATGATTTTTTTTTTTTAATATTATTTTAAATCACTACTTATATCAAAATCTAACTTGTAAGAAATGATAAACTTAATCATTTAAATTAGGACAGGCATTAGGTATAATAGTTTAAAATTAATATTAAGTTAAATTAATATTCTAACAAACATTAGGTATAATAGTTTTAGTTTTTTAAAATGCACCTTCTTGTCTCAAATCACTTTTCTTTTTTGTTCTTTTTTTTTCAAACGCAATTCCAAACAAAACATTTTTTGCGATTTTGTTTAAAAATGCTCATTTAGCTAAGAGTGTACATGCAAATGCAGATGCAGTTATTTGAAATATCCACAGCCACATCCGCAAAATGCGAATATCACTTTTAAATATCTGCATCTACGTCATGTTTTTATATCCATATTCGCACAGTTATTGTGGTTGTTATCTGCTATCCGCATAATTTAGTTTGGGCTTGTTTTAAATTTTTTTTTTTTAAAGCCCTAATCTTCTGAAAACATATTGATTTCAAATTACTTTTGCCTTTTTGTTCAAGTGTTACACAAGAAAGTAGCACAGCCAATCAAACCAATTATAAACATAACTTATACACAATCCAAAACAGAGTCTTTTTAGTGAATTTATTAAATATAATATATAAAATATTCATTTTATATAAAGAATATGCAAATGCGGTTATTAACTGTGGTTATTGTGGTTAATAACTGCATCCGCATACCCTAAAACCGCTATTCGCATCCATATATGCATATAGTGATTTTTCTTAACCGCATCTACGTGTGCAAATAGTGGATGTGGGCGATTAATATCCACTCGTATGTACACCTCTAATTTAGCCTTCAAAATCACATGTGAAACACTCTAAGTTTATGTTTTTTATTTGATAATAAGTTCAATAGGTCTTGACTCCACAATCTTATCCTTCTAAATAGATCAGAAACTGCTGCTTGAACTAAAACTCATTGATAGTTTACTGTATCATAAACTAAAAATTAAAAAAGAAAAAAAGAGGCCAAATAATCCAGATGTGGTATTTACTACTGAAGCTTGTAATTTCCTACTTGATCTACCAAAACATTGGGTACAGATGCTAACAAGGTTTCAAAATTTTGTTAAGAGCTTAGACTATAAGAGCAATTTGTCTAACATTCATAATGGTACCTTTTTTTTTTTAGCAAATAAACTTGAAAATGGATGGATAACATCAAAGAAATTAGGTTGAACTTTGGCTAAAGTTGACCGAAAATTCTAGGTGCAATGTTTCTTGGCAGTTTAGGCTAAAAAAGAAATTGTCCCCGTGACCTTTTGGGATAGATATATCATATATATATATATATGTACCATCCATTGGCTGGCCTGATAAATTTTGATCCGTAAAGCAACAAACTTAAGAGAGGTCTTTTTTTATATTAAAATACTGATTAAATAAATTTTATTTTATATTTTTTTTAAGAATTATTTTTCTCGCCTTTTGGGATGTAAAATGTGACGTTCTACATTGTCTGAGTATAAGAATGAGTATGTGCTTATATGTATATTCGCACCTTTCTTGACACAACGTGTTTTAAAGTTATGATAGCTATGAACTTATCAGAACGCCGCAGTTAAGCATGCTTTTACGAGAGTAATATCGAAATGGGTGACCTTCTGAAAAGTCTAATTCAGAATAGTCAAAAGCGGACAATATTGTATCATTGGGGGTGGGTTGTTACATAAAATTACTAATTAAATTTTTATATTCAAGTTTTTCTAACATCTCATTTTCAGTTGACGACGGTACCATGATTATGATTTTTTTTATTTGATTTTGGTAATTTGAGAGGGGAGAGAAATTAAGAGAGCGTGTAGGGTTTGTTAGATTTTGATTTTTAAATTTGTGTTTATATGTGTGTGGGAAAGTCTAGAACTCCCCGACACACAAAAAAACCAACAGTCATATATAGAGAAGAGACGCCTTTTGGGCATTGGCTAATTTTTCGGGCAATATAATGCACCATGCATAATTGTGTTTCTCTATGTGTATGCACCCTTTCTTTTCTTTAATATCATTTTATTTAGATTAATCATATTTTTTTATACAGCGTGCTATAACTACTATTTGGAGATCGTATTCTTATTCTATTGTGTACCTTAAACGACCGCCTAACTCGTCTATTGAAAGAACCGACGCCGTCCGTGAATGTGAAGGCAAGAAAGGACAATATAGGGATAATTTAAGACCACAAGTTGGTCTCCGACCATTGGTGATAAAGGTGGATGTTATGCCACGGTGGTTCA
This sequence comes from Alnus glutinosa, assembly GCF_958979055.1. Lineage (NCBI taxonomy): Eukaryota > Viridiplantae > Streptophyta > Magnoliopsida > Fagales > Betulaceae > Alnus > Alnus glutinosa. The sequence goes on along the minus strand of NC_084887.1, from coordinate 2,500,554 downwards.
TGGACTTGGACTGCTTCTCCAACTCAAAAAAAAAGAACAAAAAGCTGAGAAATTGCCAAAATTTTGGCCTTTTGGATCTTCCAAATAGAAAGGTGGTCGATTTTCAAATTCATAACCAATGAAAAACGTTTGTGATGAAATGGACGGTGAACATTTTGCTTTCACGACTTTCACGTGCAATTGGGAGACATTAATTAAAGGAGAAGACAAGACATAACCCACAAAGATGAGAGATAAAGCCGTGTGAAATAATTGATGAAACAACATGATTGGTTGAGTTTCAAGATTAAAATTTTGTGGAGTCCGTTAACGAGATCATAATATAGCATATTAATCGAGATATTACTCAACCTAAAATTTTAAGCTTATAAAGGATCACCTTATATAGAATTTCCGACTTTCTTCTACGAAGATTACATTCACGAACGAACCTTACCCGTTGCAACCCAGAACTTAATTTAGTGGCCAAAGGTAGGGCTCTCTCTCTCTCTATGAAAATCATGCCTCAATAAGGTTATATAGATAGAGTGAAACCCGAGTTTTAAAAGGTAAGTTAGCTATGAAAAAATAACTTGTCACAAGTATGTCAAAGTAACTCGTTTTGACTTGGTAAATATTGAAATTTGAACATTTTTGTGAATACAAAGTTGAAGCCCTTTGAGAGTTAAATTTCCAATGCCACCAATCTTGTCCGTCTGAAGTTGGAATCAAAATATATAAATTTTTTTACTCCAACTAAGTGTGTGCTGGAAAACATTCATAAACTTGAATTTTTCATGTTTTGAATCGAAAATAGCTAAGTTTTTGCAGCATGAAAGGTTAGGGAATTCAACAGAGATATGGGACACTTTAACATGTCATAGATGAGGGAGACGCTTTGGAAATAATACATGTTTTGCGTAAGAAAGGACGTTGTTAGAGTCGGTACGAGCAATTGATTGATGATACAAAGACTGTACTGATTAGTTTTCAATCATGGTATGTGGAGCACATCAACAAGGAAGCCATCTTTGCAACTTATCTCCTGGCAAAGGTGGCCATTCATCAATCTTTGGAGCAACTTTAATTGGATAAAAGATTATCATGTATACTTAATACGGTATATATGACAAGAAGTATAAAGTATTCCTCTTATTAACTTGAAAAATGAAGAAGAAAAGAAATAAAGCCACAATGCTGACCATTTATAATCTTGTATTCATCACTATTTCAAATATTACAAAACAATGAAGGTACACATCGGCTGGCACACCTTACATCAGCCCAAAAAACAGAAATGTGTTGTTGGGGGGAGTGTTCTTGTAGAAGATCCAACAACTCTATTGAGATAATTTATAACAAGAAGCAAGCAAAGGTTTTGTACGCCTGAAGTACGGTATCTGATCAACTGTTCTTCAAACATGAGAGACAGAGAGTGTTCTTATAGAAGATCCAACAACTCTGTTGAGATCATTTATAATAAGTAGCAAGCAAAGGTTTTGTACGCCTGAAGTACGGTATCCGATCAACGTAAACTGTTCTTCGAACATGGGAGAGTACGTGATCTTATAGAAGATCCAACACTCTATTGAGATCATTTCTAATAAGAAGCAAGCAAAGGTTTCGTTTTCTTAAAGTACGAGGTCCGATCAACTGATTCTTCGTATATCATTTCTAATAAGAAGCAAGCAAAGGTGAGGTATGATGATTCTCATCCAAATTTTGGTCCTCTAATTGCAGCAACTTCGCCAAAACTCCAACCAAAGGAGCTGTATTATATGTGCAGGCCTCTGTCTGCATATAATTCTCCCTTTCATCCACAAAATTATCTTCGCAATCCGGCCCTCCGACCAAGGCCCCGACCAGAACATTGGGGTTGGCCCCCGGCCGGCTGTACCAATAATCATACCCTTGGGTGCACCCTATGAACCCTTTGCTCTCTCTATATGACACGATCGAGGCTCCCCTGTGGTGCACCCTTGCTGGGAAATTTGCACCATAGCCGACCAAATAGCTCATGTTCATTGGATTAGAGCCTAAGATGTAGTCGATCTGTGATTTCGCAAAGGTGAGGATTTCTTCATGACCCACCATTCCTCCGTGGCATATGAGCTTCTGGTTTGAGTTTTGAAGCAAATCGGAGTATATTGTGAGGAGGAAAGCTGCCGTTGAAACGTACTGCATGTTGTTCCATTGCCGGACGTATAGGAGGCCGCCGGGGGTGCGCTCCACGTTGCTGCCATTGTTCTTGTTAAGGCAAGAGCATATGTAGTGCTCCGCTTTCGACCGGTACTGCTCAAGTGTGTGAGCGTGCTCCTTGTGCTTCTCTTCCATGAGCAACTGCAAAGACAATTGATACAAGACAAACGTAAATGCAAACTACTTCATACAACTTAATTAACCCATGATTAAGAGTACATTTGGGATTGCAATTTTAAATAATGTAATTTAAAAATATAATTTTTAAAAATGTAATTAAGTATTTAGTAAAATCGCAGTTTGGCCTTTAAAATCGTGTTTTTAAAAAAACACTTTGTTACCAGCGATTTAAAAACATAGATTTTTTATGTTTTCGAATCCTAATTTTTTAAAAACATAATCCTAAACAATTCATTTTTTGCGATTTGATTTAAAATTGTACTTTTTATCTACGAAATTGCAAACCTAAACACCCTAAGCGTACGTTTGGCCCTGCAATTTTAAGTAAAATCGCGGAAAGTGTATCGTTTGGAAATGCATTTTTTAAAAATAGCGATTTGAAAACGTAAAAAAAGTCTCAATTTCATGCTCTATTTGAATCCATATATATAATGAATGTGATAATCACATGCTCTAAAGACAAGTATCAATTTATTAAATTAAATTTGAAGAAATTCGTGCAATCCAATTTTATGGAAAACTCTGTCATATTTAGATGGATGCCTTTCGAATTGTTGGTCTAAACCCTTGCATGTGCATGTATTCCTATTAAGAGTCTGTTTTACTTTGCGATTTTGCAGGCAAAAATTGTTCTTTTAAACAAAATAACGAAAAATATCTCATTTTGGAGTGGATTTTTTAAACATTCGAAAACGTGAAAAAAAAAATTAAAAATAATAATAATAATAATAATAATGTGTTTGATTTTAAAGTTCAAACCATAATTTATCAAACGCTTAACTGCTTTTTTTAAAATCGTGTTTTAAAATTAGACGTTTAAAAACTGCAAAATCAACCTAACCCTAAATCATTAAAGGCCAACCCAAATTAAAATTTCCGACAATTTACCACGAGTAAAAAGGAAATTCACTCCAATAAAGAGCCCAACAAATGTGGGTCTACACTAATAAACGAACTTGTGCAGCTGTGCCTCAGCCAACAGACTAGGATCCATAAATGAACGATTTGTATCCACTCACTAGGCTTATCAAGTGGGCCACACAAATGTATCAGGCCCCATTCCAAAATTATGACACAACCAATAAGATCTTCACTGAGACAAACACATCCCGATCCGATCCGATCCGATCCGTTTGTTAATGTGTTTTGAACGATATTTTTTATTTTTGGTGAAAAAAAATATTTTAATTTGATATGAAGGTGAAAGTAGTTTCGAGTGTTTTTTTATTATTATTTGTTAATATTTTTATTTTTAAAAAAAATAAAACAAAAAAGAAAAGAAGATAATTTTATCAAACGAACCCGATCGATATTTCTTCCTCCTTTTCTATGGAAAATTTAAAAAATTTATGATGTCATTAATATCATGGAGTACTTAGGTATTAAATGAGGGTTTTTTTTTTTTTTTTTATGGTATAATTCAAGTCACCATAACTTAGGCAATGAATATCCTTATTCATAAATATACAAATTTTAATAAGAGAGAAGCTTCAACAACCTCCAATATTTGTTCCACATATAATTTTCAGTGACTTCTTATAAATATTAACAAAAAAAAAATTTAATTAATTATTGTCTAATACCCAAGTCATCATAGAATTAAAAGTAAATTGTAGAGTTAACATCGAATTTAGAATTTTGCTCACGTTAAATTATTATTTATTTTAAAAGTTTAAATTTATATATAAAAAAAAAAAAATACATTTAATTAATATTATAATAAAATGCCATGCACATTTGTTAACTTTTACCGCCAATTATTGCGTGAGAAGAGACACTGAATTGAGTCAGGAGCTGCCTTGAAAATTAAAGCATCACCTTCACATGGTTTTGTGCTTCAGAATAACCTTTTTCTTTTCTTTTCTTTTTATTTTTTTTTTTTATTTCTACCCAATGGATTGTGCCTTAATTAGGGCTTACTTCATCTACGACCCCTATAAAGTAAAAAAGTATGATTTAAAGCTATAAAACTATTATTCCATCTTTGAATCCAGGGAAAAGCAAAATCCCAAAAAGACTAGGGAACAAAACGTTTTTCTAGAAATTTCTTCAATACAGTAGGTTAAATTGACACCAAGTTTTTTTAAAATATGTGATTCTTATACTGTATGTATTATTAGTTTTCACATATTTTTTTAAAATGTAGGTAAAAATGCTTTAAAAAAATGTCAATTTCTGTACAACTAAATTTTAAATTTACCATTGAATTTGTAGGACTCAACGTGGGTCTCAAATAAGACAGATAAGGGATGGGTAAAGAATAGATTTTACATCTATTTATCACACTCATTTTACACTAGCTGACGTGATGTGACGTGATGTGTTTTAAGCGGTGTTAGACACTTAAATACAACGTGTCAGATAGTATAAAATGGGTGAAAAGAATAGCGTTAGTTACTCTTCCGATTAAAACAGAAGAAAGAGATATTTAATTATTTATAAAGCACAAAAAATGGACACGTGTTGAGCATGCAATGAATGAAAAAACTTGGCCTGAGAGTGAAGGACAAAGGTTGTGGCTACTTTACCTTTGAGGCAATGACTTGGAGGCCAGCATACTTAACGTCCCAACTGAACTCTGCTATGGCCCAGCCAGTGCCACCAAAGCACTGAGCTTTCTCAACAACATACTTCAAATACTCCTCCTTGTCGGTGGCCTTGTACAGCCACAAGGCTGCCCACAACAACTCATCCTTGTACCCACTCACCGACGCGTAGTAGCTCTTCACCACCTCCACACTCCCGTCATACTTTCCTCTGTATCTGTCTGCAAAATCAAACACCTGCAACAAAAACAGAGGATAGAATATATATATAATTAAATTTAATTAATTTCCTCATATTTAGTTAATTATATTATATATACCACAACCCCACAAGATCTGTTGACTCGAAAAGAGATTGATTTGAGTGTACCTGTTGGGCGTGGTGAAGAAGTAGGTGCGAGTAATGTGGGTTTGTTTTCTTGAACACCATTGATGCTGCTGCCATTGCCGCCGCCGTCTCGCCGGCGAGATCGGACCCGGGGTTGTTCTCGTCGATCTTGTACGCTTGCCGCGACGTCGTCATGTCCTCCGGTCGTTGCCAGCAATAGTGGTCGGTGTCGCCATCACCCACCTTCAGATTACTATGGGTTAAATTTGAAACAGTGATGGAATGGCTCAATGTGGGTGCATATGTTAATGTAGTACTACCTCTGCCCACAACACATTTGGGCTAGTGTGTGCCTTAATGAAATAATCCGTGCCCCACTTAATAGCCTCCATGGCATGTTCCAATTCACCGGCGACGGCGATTTGTTGCCGGAATTCTATGACACCCCATGAGAGCATTGTGACAGTGAATGCCATTGGTAGCCCAAATTTTACGTGGTCACCAGCATCATAATATCCTCCTACCAAGTCAGCCTGCCCAAAAATCAGATAAATATGTATACTTTAGCTTGAACACAGAAATTAATGAATACAACAACTCCATTAAAAAAAAAAATAGAAAAGAAAGTCTGGAGATCGAAGTGGGTTTAATTAGAGGGTTTTGGACTAACCCCTTGTTCTAGGCCATCGGTGAGGCCGGAATGGTCACGCCAAGTGGCCCTTTGGTTGTACGGTAGCCGCCCGGAGCGTTGAGATTCGAAGTAGAGCAGACTCTTTGTGAGAGCATCTGCATAGTCGAAACCTCGAGCAGAGGCGGAAATGGCAAACAGGGATAGCAGAAGGCACCAACTTTGTCCGAATCTGGGAGTTTTTTTTGGAGCTCGACAATGGTGAAGCCTTTTCTGCTTCTCCTGATGATCCTCCATAGTCGTCATCCCTTCCCTCCTAAAGAGCTTTTTAGGAGTGAAGGGAATAGGGAAAAGTGAGCCCTGTCTACTGCTATATAGTTTGAAAACTTGTTTTTTCTTTTTTTTTGAATGGAAATTTGAAAACTAGTTACTCTGTTCTCTTAGATGTGACTTTCACATGAGAATGTGGAACTCATTCTCACTTTCTGGCCTACACAAAGCGTGATTTTTGCAACGGACCCCGGTTTTAATACGTTTGCTGTGCTAAATATGGAAACTGGCGTAGGCTGTGGCGCTGTGGCAGGGCTTCCTTCCTCTCATTTGGCCTTGGCATTTTGTTCTCAATTTATTACACCTTTTTTAGAAGATAAATGTTATAAATTTTATTAAATTACACTTTTATTTACTTGTCGGTTCTTAAATAAATCTTTATTTTTTTAAAAAAATAAAAATAATAACGGATTGACTGAATCTATAAAATGAGATAAAAATGCAGTGTATAGCATTACTACAGTTTTATATGGGCATGTACACACTTCACAATAGAATACCATCATCTTCGCTTCAATCATTCAAAATTAGATTTTAGTGAGCTAGTAATGCGTATATTATCACCCGCCACCTAGTGAATATGTTACTACGTAAATTTAGCTGACATGGTACCATGTATACTGTTAAGAGTAATGCTACATAGTACGTTCACATTTCATTCTTATTTTATTGGGTTAATGTGAAATTGTTTATCAATTCTTAGATTAATCTTTGTTTATAAAAATAATAAATAAAAATAGAAAAAAAGAAAGTTGATTAGCACTTTCCCATCAACCTAATGAAATGGAGTCATGATATGTAGGGGACGGGATCCCCTCTTTTTATTAAACAAGTGAGTTTTAATGCATCAAATGACACTTTTGCATTAAAACTCATTTGTTTAATACAAAGAGGGGGTTGGGGACGGTTACTTGTCCCCGACAAATCATTTCCCAATGAAATGAGGATGGAATAAATGTGTAGTATATATTTGTATGGTTAAATACAGTAAAACAAAATTTTGATGGCAAAAATAGCTCTGATGATCAATTTCAAATAAAACGAAAAAGAATCTTATTTCTTGGGTATAGAATCATAGAACCATTGGTTTGAACCCAACCATGATCCAAAAACATGATAAATGTGCAAGTTAAACAGAGGCCCAAATGCCCATGATTTCTTAGAAGGATACTTTGTTCAGAGGGTTAGATATGTAAAGGGTGTAAAATAATGGTCATGATTTGTTTGCATCAAAGTAGGTGATGCAGGGACATAGTGTATAGCTAAGAAGCTTCTCTACCTAATTTTGGGTCTGTATGGCCTGCCATGTTGTCTCCATTAATGCTATATGGCAGAGTGTCTACATTTGTCGTTTAAATACTTATCTGTGTCTTTATGCATAGATTAGAATGAGGTTTAAGAAAGACTTTTGGTTATGGAATCAAAATCCTATTTATGTCTTTATTAAAATGTTTCTATTCAAGAGACTATGTTGAGAATAATCTCATTATTAGTAGTACTACCACTCTTATTATAAATTTATATAGCAGTTCACACGATATTTATCATGTGAGTTATTAAAATGTGAAATGTTATATGACAATCTACATAATATTTATCTTGTTTACAAACTGACATGACAATCTACATTGCATTTATCATGATATTCATTAAAATATAGATTATCGTGTAACTATTTATGAAATCTAAAAAATGTCTATTCACGCTAAACGCTTGACTGAAGGAAGACCTAAGTAAAAGAGCACACCAATAGGTTAAGGGTTGAAAAGTAAAAGTGTCTCAGCATTTAAAGCGGTCACGTGATCACATTCCCTTATAGACCCCCTCCTAGAGGGGCCAAGTATCATATACGCCTCCAAAATAAAGAGCCTTGAATACTAGAAGAAAAGCACCTATGCCTAACAAAACTAAGTGCAAGAACGTCTTGATGAGAGAAGAATCATAGGGCAATGACCTCTCACGCTAGTAAATATCGAGAGAGGGGAATGTTCAGCGACTGCTCAACAAACGATAATCGAAATCGACTTTTAACAATGAACATACTAAGCAACTGTTCAAACTACTTAACTAAAAACTTAACCGTAAGCATCAACACTATCAAATGAGGAGATTAGTCGATCATTAATTCATTGCTAAATCGAGGAGAAGCTAGTCTTGTTCCACAACCTCAAAGTCATATCCTCTCTCCCTTTTCCACTATCTCCTTTCTTCATTTTCTATATATTTGATGTACATTATTATTTTGGATATCAACCGATGAAATGCATGAAGTATTATTACTCTTGTGTTACTGCTACACCCCATATTGTTGATACTCAGTGACAACATTTTTGATCTTTACGTCACATTATAACACTCATTCAAATAACAAATATAAAACGTCATCTAAAAAGTATTAACAAACGGAACGTGTTCGATCTCAATCCATTTTTATAATTTGCATTGGAATAGACTTATAAAGAAAAATTCTCCTACTAAAATAGACAAAACCTTCCCTAAACATTTTAGGTTGAAAACAAAACAAATGTCTCTGATCATTGAAAAGACTTAGTTATAATGAATGAAATAACTCATCATTTGGCGGACCCATGAGATGAACAAAGGAGAAAAAAACTCATGATAATTATAAATAGATTACACCAATCAACCCAGATGTCCTTGTATTATGCCATAATCATTGTCTCGGATTACTAAAAAGCAACGCAATTATGGCCAAGTGGTTACATCAAAAATTCAAAAGTTTATTACCCATTGACCTAAAAAGCAGAAGGCCGTTGTCTAAAGTGGATGGTGCAAATCAACCATCATATTTAATTCTTTGCAAATGAAAATATTTAGGATATTACAATTTTTTATAATCTAATGTGCCGGTTTATGTAACGCTCATGTTATTCACAATTAAATTTAATTATTTAATAATTAATATGAAATATGTCATATAAACTTACGAATTAATGTGACAGCCTATGTAACACTATTATATTAGCTACAATCAAATTAAATTGTTTAGTAGCTAATATGATAAGATCACGAGGACAGCCACATTAGTTTGTAAGGAATTTATAATAAAAGTTATAACGCCCAACTTGACAACAATGTTTTACAAATTGACCTAATCGATCACCATTAATTTGCTTACTTGAAGAAATTCTAAAAGTACAACCATCCCTTCACAATAAGGGAATTTCGGTCATGTTTGTTAATGACTTTGTTTTATGTCCTCAAATGAAAATAAAATAAATTAACAAACAATACTATGCCCAACAATTTATTTATTTAAAAAAAAAAACACACATTTATTCTACAATACTTTTTTTCAAGTAAAAAATAAAAGACACCCGTAAAATACATTAATAAACATATTATTTACAAATTTTGGTTGCGTTTTAATAATAGAATAATTCTTATCTCCCAGGCTTACATTTTATTTAATCACGTCAGCATAATAAAATAGCAATAAAATAAAAAGTGTAATTTCTATCTGTTGGGATAAATCCCACTCAACCCGATCCAAAGAGAAGATTCAAAAGTCAAATAGGTCCAAACAGATAAGAATAATGATCATATCAGAAGTCTAATAAGATATCAGATCAGAAGTCTAAGAAGATATCAGATTGGAAGTCTAAGAAGATATCCAATTAGAAGTCTAGTAAAGGATTGAAGTCCAATTAGAACTCGGACAGCAGTTCTAGATCAACAAGGAGCAGGAGTCCTAATCCAGGTTTGACTCCACCTCTATGCCTATAAATAGGCCCATACCCCAGGTATAAACTGAGACTCAATTTTATGCATAGAGCATTATTTTCTTACAGAAGCTAACTTAGGCATCGGAGCAGGATCCCCGGAAGGGTCCCTAGGTTTTGTTGTTTTGCAGAGTTATTGAGAAGCGTGAAGAACATCAAAGGAACGTGCAGATTCACACCATACCGGAAACTGTACCAACAGTTTGGCGCCATCTGTGCGAAACGATTATTCGTTCCTCATAAAAGAAAAATAAGATCCAGCATGGTGATGAACACACGTTCCGGAAGCCAGACCAACCGAGAGCCCATAGTCCGAATGGAGCTAGGTATTCAGAATAATCAGCAGCCTCCACCGAACCCTCCCCCGGGGGGTGGAGATCAAGATCGCATAGCAGCGTTGGAAGCCCAGATTGAATCCTTAACACAGCGGAATGCAGAGTTGTTGCACAGGAGGCCGGAACAGCCCAATCCCGAGATGAACAGGGATGAGCGAGAGGAAGAAGATCACAACAGCAACACTAATCCTCGGAGGGAGGATGACCGCCAAGGAGATCTGAGCAGAGTTATTGCCGAGCTGGAGAGAAGGTGCACGTACATGGAGATGGAAAGAAAGGACAAAAGCAGATCCGTAATGGTGGACAAGCTCTTGATGGGTACAGACTCACCTTTCACCAAACGGGTAGCAGACTATCGGCTTCCTGAGAAGTTTAAGGTACCCCAAATTCTAAGTTATGCAGGAGACAGAGATCCCTTGGATCACCTAGAGAATTTCAAAGCTCATCTAGACCTTCACGGGACACCCGATGAAGTAGCATGTCGGGCCTTCCCTCTTACTCTTTCGGGGAATGCCCGAGACTGGTTCAGGAAGCTGCCCCTGAATTCCGTTGATCAGTTCAAGGAATTGTCTAAGATATTCCTAACGGAGTTCTTGGCTTTCCGGACAAGGAAGAAGCCTTCGGGATATTTGCTATCATTGCACCAGCAGGGCAACAAGAGTCTTAAGGAGTTTATGGCTCGGTTCAACCGAGAGAAGGCTACGGTCTAAGATCCGACCGAGAATATGATCTTTGCTGCCATTTATCAGGGAATTTCACCCGATGAGCCTTTGATGAAGAAGTTGATCCGGAAGCAACCGAGTACTTTGCAGGGCCTCATGGATAAGGTAGAAGAATTCATTAATCAGGAAGAGACGCTGAAGTCTATGGCCAGTTCTAGACTACCCCAAGAGATAGCCCCAGAAAAGAAAAGGAAAGAATTCAGAAAAGCTGATGGGGAAGAGCATAGGCAGGTAAAGAAGTTCAAAGATTACAACTTTACACCTCTCAATGCCGAGATATCAGAAGTCCTCATGGAGATCAAGAGAGATCCGGCGTTTCGGGAACCACAAAAGATACCAGGTAATCCTCCTTATAGGAATGCAGGGAAATATTGTGATTTTCATAAACAAGCAGGTCATTACACCGAGGGGTGCGTAACCCTAAGGTTGTTAATAGAAAAATTTATAAAGAATGGCAAGCTGGTTCGGTTCTTGGGAGAAAAATGGAACCAGCAAGGAAATAACAGGCCTCGGAATCATCAGGACTATCAGCCCCGAGATCAGCAGCCACGGGATTACTATCCCCGAGACCGTCCTCAACTAGGCGAGAGGCATCAAGAGAATGATCCCCGAGATGACATAGAAAGAAGAGAAGACCGAGGAAGCAAAAGCCCTAGGCATAGAGAGCCGAGGCAACAGCAGTATCTGCCCGTGATCCCATAAAAAGGACTCTCGGGAATTTCAGGCTTGCTTTTGTTTTTTAGTGTTTATATTTACAAAGAACTAGACTTTTATTTTCAATTCAGACTAGACAGAAATTTCCCCAGATTTTGGGAATAAGTATTTTCAGAATAAATGAATAAAGCTGACTTAAGCATCGGAGTGTTCCCGGTCTAGGAACCGGGAACTTGTTGATGTCGCTTCTTTTGCAGGCAAAAACTCTCGGATCAGTCCTAGCCGAGAAGGAGCCTCTCGGATCAGTCCTAGCCGAGAGCAAGAAGAAACTTCTCGGGTCAGTCCTAGTCGAGAAGGAGCCTCTCGGATCAGTCCTAGCCGAGAGCAAGAAAAAATTTCTCGGATCAGTCCTAGCCGAGAGCAAGAAGAAACTTCTCGGATCAGTCCTAGCCGAGAAGGAGCCTCTCGGATCAGTCCTAGCCGAGAGCAAGAAGAAACTTCTCGGATCAGTCCTAGTCGAGAAGGAGCCTCTCGGATCAGTCCTAACCGAGAGCAAGAAAAAAACTTCTCGGATCAGTCCTAGCCGAGAAGGAGCCTCTCGGATCAGTCCTAGCCGAGAGCAAGAAGAAACTTCTCGGATCAGTCCTAGCCGAGAAGGAGCCTCTCGGATCAGTCCTAGTCGAGAGCAAGAAAAAACTTATCGGATCAGTCCTAGCCGAGAAGGAGCCTCTCGGATCAGTCCTAGCCGAGAGCAAGAAGAAACTTCTCGGACCAGTCCTAGCCGAGAAGGAGCCTCTCGGATCAGTCCTAGCCGAGAGCAAGAAGAAAACTCTCGGATCAGTCCTAGCCGAGAGCAAGAAGAAAACTCTCGGATCAGTCCTAGCCGAGAGTCCCGGATCAAACCTAGCCGAAACCAAGAAGAAAACTCTCGGATCAGTCCTAGCCGAGAGTCCCGGATCAGTCCTAGCCGAGAGCAAGAAGAAAGGGGGGTCGGATTTAACCCTCGGTTTTTGCAGGTTTTTCAGGAGTTAGCCATTCCAAGAGACATTGAGAAAACCCTAAGGAAAAACAAGAAAGTAATGGGGGGTAAGATTTAACCCTCAGGTTTTGCAGGTTAGCAGGTTTTCAGAAGGAGACAAAGATCGGGTTTCCTTAGACATGGAATTCCCATTATTCAAGCAAGCTTCGGATAATGGAATTGGGGGGTAACTGTTGGGGATAAATCCCACTCAACCCGATCCAAAGAGGAGATTCAAAAGTCAAATAGGTCCAAACAGATAAGAATAATGATCATATCAGAAGTCTAAGAAGATATCAGATCAGAAGTCTAAGAAGATATCAGATTGGAAGTCTAAGAAGATATCCAATTAGAAGTCTAGTAAAGGATTGAAGTCCAATTAGAACTCGGACAGCAGTTCTAGATCAACAAGGAGCAGGAGTCCTAATCCAGATTTGACTCCACCTCTATGCCTATAAATAGGCCCATACCCCAGGTATAAACTGAGACTCAATTTTATGCATAGAGCATTATTTTCTTACAGAAGCTAACTTAGGCATCGGAGCGGGATCCCCGGAAGGGTCCCTAGGTTTTGTTGTTTTGCAGAGTTATTGAGAAGCGTGAAGAACATCAAAGGAACGTGCAGATTCACACCATACCGGAAACTGTACCAACACTATCCTTGAATTTTTTGTTAATTAGAAGTGATCCATCCAATAACGGATTGTTACTATCATGTACCCCCTGTATAAGATAATAATAATGAAATAAAAATATAATTTATAACAATATTTATTTCGTGAAATTTCACTAATCAAGCTACTATACATTGTCGGTGCAACCTACAGGTGTGTGTCTGTGTATTTTAGCCGTACAGGTTCCCCGGGTAGTGCTCCTCTATTTGTGGTGACTGGCCCTTCAAAAGTGAAACCGGTTTGGGCAGTCAACCAGAAGTCCGACTTGCAGTGGACCGTGCTTGTGTCCTGGCCGACATGCCGGAAAATTTATTCAAAATTTGATTTGGACTCACCTCCCGACTCCCAAGGCTGTCGTGAAATTCAAAAAATCTCTTCCAATTAATGACATTTCTTTTTGGACCTATTTAACGTATATGATTTTATATTTTTATGTGCACAGTATGTGAACTGTTTTGGATAAAATCCCCATCAATTTTTTTGCCAAATAATTAAAAATTTAAACAGTAAATATAATAATTTTATTAAAATTTATTTGTTCGAGAATTTATTGATTGGGCAGCTCACCCATCTAGTCGAACACGGAAGCTTCACGAAGAGTATTTCATATTTACTTTCTGAATTGCTTGAAAATTATATGTAATAACTTTTTCCAGCATTCTTGTTTAAATTATTAATTATTACAAAATATTTTGATATAAAAAATTGTGTATTTTAATTACTTAATTAATATTTTAATATTCCCCATCAGTTTAAACCTTCCTTCTAAGTACTAAGACTCAACACATGAAATGTTAAATTGAAATGGGAAGTGAATTACGAAAACATGGTTCGAACTCAGAACCCACGCTCTAATACAATGATAAATCACAAATGGTCTTAAAAATTTAAGCCGATAAAATAATGAATTTTAATTATTTAATTAATATTATAAAAGTGCCAATGTCTCCAACGAATGGATTACATACATTGTTATCGGTAGTTATTGTATATATTTTGATTGAATTAAGCCAATGCTTTATGCTTAAAATGAAATTGTTCCAAATTCCCTACCCCCCCAAAAAAATAAAAATAATAATCTTATAATTAAATAGAATTTTATTTATTAAAATTATGAGGACATAATTTATTGGGCAGTTCACCTACCTAGTCAGACACGTAAGCTTCGTAAAAAGTATTTTATATTTACTGTCTGAATTACTAACAAATTATTTCTAATCACTTTTTCCACCATTATTGTTTAAATACGTATTTCATATAAAATCATTTTTTTTGTGTGGATTATATTAGACATAACACGTGCGTTATATTACAATTATTACAAATAATTAATAATTCCATTTTTTAATTGAATAATAGCAAAATTTATACCAGATCTCTTTGTAACTAGTTTGTTATTATAAATTAAGATTTCAAATAAAAAAAATAATTAAAAAAAAAAAATCACATACAAACACTATAGATTGCATATTTTTAAATTTATGGAAAATTTGAAAAAGCGTTGTGGATCATGAATAAGTGAAATATCTCTTAAAATCTTACCATAATTACAATGTTTTCTCTAAAATCTTAACCATAATTATTAATTACAATGTCACTCTGAAAAAAAAAAAAAAAAAAAAAAAAAAAAAAAAATGCATAAAGGCCTTACTATCACGTGCCTCCGACGTGGCACTCATATTTTAATGCCACTCGATGACGATGCCGATGATCACCAAGTCCTCGAGAAGCGAAAAATATGTCTCTCTGTGATCCGATGTGGGCGGCTACCGCACAACCCCAACCTGCCGGTCCGGTTCCGGCGATCACAACCGCTCGCCGAAACTCGAAACTTCCCGGTTCTCTTACGAAACCACCGGTAACGCTTCGTTTCGATATTCGTTTTCAGGTCGGTAAGTCGATAGTTTCGGCGGCAAAGAAGCAGCTCACCGAGTTTGAAACTGGGGAACCAGGTCATCTACACTCACCATATTCTACACTCACCATATTACAATTTCTTTGCTTTCTGGTTAATTTAATAAGATATTAAGTTCGCGTTAATTTTTTGAGTACGTGATATTGCAGAAGAGAGTGAAGAACTATTGGTAAGAGAAAAGAATGGTGAAAGTTCTGATTTTGGATGGCTACCTGCTTTTCCTCACGTTTTGATCGCTTCTATGTCCAATTTTCTATTTGGGTATCACATTGGGTTAGTCTCTCTTTCTCTCTATGTTGGGTTTTTATTTTTTTGGTGAACTTGATGGTTCAATTTTTGGTTATTTTGTGATAGAATGAAAGACTCTGTTCTTGGATGAATGAGCAGCTTTATATATCAACAACTAAACAACTACAACTACTGCAAAAAAAAACACCCGCAGAAGCCAATATTTTGTAACAGACTACAGAACCCACCAAACCAAAACTCAACAATCAAGAAGTCCGGTCCCGGATTTCAGGCAAGGGGAAGTTCAAGAAGAACAGAGAGAACATTAGAATTTGTCATTGTTGGAACTTAGATACTAACCTGCTGGTGTAATACTAGTTGGTTGTTGATTGTTTCTTTGTTGTAAGGTTGCTGGGTGTTTTCCAGCATTGTTTTGTTGTTCTCTGGTTGAGTTTCATGGGCATGTTTTTGCTCTAGTTGTAATGTTTTGTGGGACTAAGTTTGTACAGTTTTGATAGTTCTGGTTTTGTAAAGATCACTTATTCATCGAAAAAAAAAACTAAACAATCAACAGAACATGCAACAACTCAGAAAGTATACGAAAACCCTTATATAGTTATATCAATCCCCCATTTACAACAGATGGTCTCATTGCCCCTAGTTTTCTTGAATTTTCCTTTGCTAATAACCTAGGATCTAACCTCCCATTTGATCCTTTGTAGAATATGATCCTCTGACGAGGGATGAGTGTCATACTTTATCTCGTTCCTATTCTTCCACATATGATAGACAGTAGACCCGAGAGCAAGCCTACACACATAAGCTTTAAGAATTTTCTTTCTCCAATGCTGTACTCCTTCAATGACATCTTCCCAGCAGGTTGGAGGATCTTCCAGGTCGCAAAGCTTCATGATTTCCTTCCAAATTCTTTTGCTGTAACTGTAGCAAAAGAACTGGTGGTCTCTATTCTCAACTCCATAACGACAAAACATACAATTTGTATACCCTTGGTATCCCCATCTCAAGAGTCTATCGCCGGTAGTCAGAGCATTCTTCACTGCCAACCGAAGAATGAAAGAGTGCTTCGGAATAACTAAAGGAAACCATACAAGAATGAAAGACTCACCTTAGTAGAGCAAAATGTTTGTGTTTATTTCATCTGGGTGTTTTATTTGAATGTCTTTTGTGCACACTTCTCATCTGTACCATTGATTTTGAATTAAAGTCAACTTATAGGAAATGACCTAGAAGAAAGGTGCGAACAGAAGGTTTGCTAATAGCAGTATACTTTTTTTTTGGGTTATTATCCACAATCTTGTTTAGTTAGCATTTTTTGAAAGTGAAAACAGTCTTTTTGTTTTTCTTTTCCTGAAAAAACAGTGTCTAAGATAACGAAATACTCAACTTTGACAATATTGGCTCTTAGTTTAGTGCATTTTATTAAGCTTCTGGGGAACCCAAGCGACTTTGATTGAATGTTTCCAATTGTTTGAGTTGGATGTTAAAGAAAAAATTGATGGTTCTTTTGAAAATGACTGACTGACTATCATGATTATTTGGTTTTGATGCTTTTCTGAACTATATGGAGGTGTACTGTGTGTTTTGCAGAGTAATGAATGGTCCTATTGTATCTATTGCACGGGAACTTGGTTTTGAGGGAAACTCAATCCTTGAGGGACTTGTGGTTAGCATATTTATTGTTGGTGCCTTTGTTGGAAGCATTAGCGCTGGTTCGTTGGTTGATAAACTTGGTTGTCGTCGCACTTTTCAAATCGACACAATACCCTTGATTCTTGGTGCCATATTAAGGTAATATATATAACTCTTGGAATCTATTTGGTTCATGTAATCTCTTTCTTGAGGTTTGGCTGTGAACCTCATTGCTCCTTTCTTGCATTGTTTCTACCAATCATAGCTTCGTTGGTCTTAGCTTGTATTTGGTTCAAAAAGTAGTTTAATTTGTGACCCCTTCGATATGTAACAGTGCACATGCCCACTCCTTGGATGAAATACTTTGGGGAAGGTTTCTTGTTGGCCTTGGTATAGGTGTCAACACAGTGCTTGTTCCAATTTATATATCTGAGGTACCACTTTTAATCCATTATACTGTATTTTGAAAGTTCATTTGTTTCAAACACTGATTTTCTTGTAATTATTGATCTTCATCCTAGTTATAATGGGTTTTTTATTCCGATTATTGTGTTGTATTGTGAGCATACTTCTGTACTCAATATATCTTTAGTGGATCTGGACTCTGGAGTGGGGAATTTTTAGATGCATCCGTATTTAGTTCTTTTTACTCATCTTCTTTTGACTGTATTTGTTGTAGGTTGCTCCTACAAAATACAGAGGTTCACTGGGAACCTTATGTCAAATTGGAACATGCCTTGGGATTATTACATCGCTCTTTCTGGGAATTCCCTCCGACAATGATCCACATTGGTGAGGTTCTTCTCCATTTGTTTCCGGGAATTTTGTGATCCATTTGTTATATCTTACCTGCATATGTAGGCATTTTTTGTGTGATAAGAGTAATGAAAATCAATTCGTCTAAAATTTGTGAGAATTTAAAGGTTTATATTACGGCTTTGGAAAAGTAGGTCAGGAATTGCTAGGATTTGTAAGACCTTGTACAGATGATTGTTAATCCATATGCCAATGTTATGTTTGTCAGTTTATCATGTAGATGTAG
This sequence comes from Alnus glutinosa, assembly GCF_958979055.1. Lineage (NCBI taxonomy): Eukaryota > Viridiplantae > Streptophyta > Magnoliopsida > Fagales > Betulaceae > Alnus > Alnus glutinosa. The sequence goes on along the minus strand of NC_084887.1, from coordinate 2,482,383 downwards.
ATGAATGGTGTTTTATGTGCTAGTTATTTCTTACCCACATCTACAGGCATTTCCTTTTGTCATACAACGGTTGGGATGACATTTAAATTTGAAGCAGAAAGTAGTAATTTTCTATTGAAGTTGGAAGATCTTGAGTTTTTAAAGCATAGATTTTTTATCTTCTTGGAACTGTTTTTGATAAGTCTGTTGCATAAACTTTAACAAATTATGTCTTTCAGGTGGAGGATGATGTTGTACATTGCAAGTGTTCCAGGATTTATTCTTACACTTGGTATGCAGTTTGCAGTAGACAGCCCCCGCTGGCTTTGTAAAGTAGGACTCATCCATTCATTATTCCAGATTTTGTTTTTATTTCTCTGTGTGCTTTTCTTAATGCTGTCTTTTGTTTTTTTATGTCAAGGCTGGGAGATTGGATGATGCTAAAGCAGTTATTAATGATCTTTGGGGAGCATCTGAAGTTGAAAAGGCAATTACAGAATTCCAGTCAGTCAGCAAGAATGACGGAAGTGATTTGAATAGTGGATGGGTTGAACTCCTGGAAGAGCCACACTCTAGAGGTTGTATCAAGGTGGTTTTTGGAAATAAAGGAACTTCAATGTTAAGCATAAAAACTGGCCACTAATTTTTTTGAACAGAGGGTGAAGTTGTGATAAATATAAGCATGTTTAAATAGTTAGGACACAACCTAGCTTGGTAATAAAGATGTTTCTTCTTATTTTGAAGTGGTACTGGTTTGAAGCTTTACAAACTTGATATGTCAAATGAATCCTCATTTACGAACATGAATCTTCTTGTCTGGTTGCAGTTGCATTTATTGGAGGTGCCCTATTTGTACTTCAACAGTTTGCAGGCATAAATGGAGTTCTTTATTTCTCATCATTGACCTTTCAAGATGTTGGAGTTACAAATGGTTCTTTAGCAAGCTCTATCATTGGACTTACCAACCTTGCAGGTTTGAGATCTAATCTGTAGTAATATATTTTTTCTGTACTAGAATAAGTTTCTTCTAAGTATAACAGCTTCTCATTCTTTTCCAACTGGTGATCATTTCCAGGTGCACTTTGCGCTTTGTACTTGATTGATAACCAAGGAAGACAGAAGCTCTTGATTGGGAGCTACTTAGGAATGGTTAGTTTGTATGAAATTCTTATAGAAGAAAGTAAGCTAATGATGGGGGGAAGGAAAGACAATATCATTTTGGATACACACACTTGGGTGGAGAGGTTTTATTTTACATTGTTGAGAGATGAGAAAGTTTCTTTGTTTTCTTGAGGTCAGGAATTTTATTTTATTTTTATACCGGGAACCCCTCCAAGGCAGGGTCACTTCGTGTACCCACCCCTGTCAAGTAAACCCGGGACCCATGCCGCGCACCCCTCTCAGCATAGATCAGTTCAGTCGCGGGCTTTGCCCGGGGCTGGCCCCAAGAGGTAGTTTGCACTTGGTGGGTTTCGAACCTGAGACCATGAGGAGCACTCAAAGTCCCAGGCTTCCACCAACTGAGCCAACCCCCTTGGGGTTAAGAGGTCTGGGAATTGGATACATAAAATTATTCATGTTGGTAGTATCCTGATTCCTTAGTATTATCAAACTTATCTATTTTCCTCATTGGTTTTTTTCCACATGGATTATGATACCTGGTTACAATTCACTGTCTCCGTGCAGGCATTTTCAATGTTTCTTGTAGTGTATGCAATCAGTTTTCCATTGGATGAACAGCTCAGTCACAACTTATCAATACTAGGAACTGTACTGTAAGTATTTCTCACTTTGCCACCTTTAAGATTATAGGAATGCTCCTTCACTAGGCATTTTTAGCTTGCTTGGAAGAATAATAAAAGGTGGGTTTCAATGAGCATGGCCACAAATGAATCACGGTATCCTTTTTAGAAAATGAAGGATAATTCTTTGGTTCTTAAGGATGCCTTATCCCTTCATGTACTTAAACAGAGTGGAGAAATCATTTTGATAGCATCAAAATGGTTACTGAATGCTTTCTTTCTTATCTGAATAGTATGATCTGCTGAATAAAACTACATCGAAGCTATTTTATTTCATACATTCTTTTAGGTACATATTTACCTTTGCAATTGGAGCTGGGCCAGTAACTGGTCTCATTATACCAGAGCTTAGCAGCACTAGGACGCGTGGGAAGATAATGGGATTCAGTTTTACAGCTCATTGGGTAGGCATTCATGGCTGTCCAACACACTTTCAGCTGTGGTGAATTTTTTTATTCACACCACTTTCGTATTAAAATGTTGATATGCTTTATTTTGCTTTATCTGCTTCATGCTGCTGCCACTGAATTCTGACTGATTTCATCATGTTTGAGGTCTTTTATTCAGGTTTGCAATTTCTTGGTAGGATTTTTTTTCCTTGACTTGCTGGAAAAATTTGGAGTTGCTCCAATTTATGCTACCTTTGGTGGAGTTTCCTTGATAGCAGCGATGTTTGCCAAATACTTCATTGTTGAAACTAGAGGGCGCTCTCTTGAGGAAATTGAAATGTCACTGAATTCTAATTCCCAGGCTGGAGACAAGTGACAACATTCTGATCAAAGAGAACTACAAAAGATAAACCCTCATGCTTAACTGCATGCAAGCAAATTTTGATTTGTTCTATCATTTACATGTTTGAATATCTAGTGAATAGAACATAAAATTCTACATCCTTGTTTCGTTATTGTTTTCACAACCTTCCAATTTTGTACATGAGGTGCTTTTACCATTTTGGTGCTTCTTCATTCTTCAATGAAGGTATGAGGTATCAGTCCAGTTGAGGCTACCCACATGAACAAATGCTCGAAACCACTTTGTATTTCCCGAAACATGAGTGAGGTCTTTAAATTTTCCATTGGGTTAAATGCATTCTTGCCGTTTGTGGTTTGCAAATTTTATTTTTTGCCCCTTCAGTTTTACTTTTTATCATAGGTGGTACCTGTGCTATGGAAAAATATGCAAATGATACCTCCGTCTATTTTTTCATCCAAAATTAACAGAAATTCACGTCAGCGTCACGTGGTACCATTCAAAATACGACACGTGGCCATCAGTCAACATAATTAGACCATTACAGGGAATGGTTTAATTGACAGGCAAAATCAACAAACAAAATCCAATTATAAAGGATAACATGCTCACCCTTAAAACTCCTGATAATAAATAACCCAATCTCAATAAGACTTCTAATAATAAACACAACGTTCTGGCTTTTAGTATTACTCTTTTGTTATTTTATTTTATTTTTAAGGGCAATAATCATAAATTGTATGCATTCTATTATCAATTTGAGAGGTTAGGGCTTCGGCCTTAAAAAAATGGGAATAGTTTGAAGTAGTGAAATAAAAAAATTAAAATTAAAAAAAAAAAAAAAATGAAAACCAAAACCAATCAAACTTATTTGATAATTTTTTTTGCCTGTACAATCGCATATGTCAAACAGGGCTATACAAAAAAAATGCTTACCGCCTACCGGCCAACACTGCCCAGTTAGCGGTTGATAGGAAGTACTTTTTTTTTTAAAAAAAAAAAAAATTGATAGGCGAAATAGGTTTTAGAAAGCCGATATTTCGATCAACACCAACTCGACATTATCGAGATTACTGCAAATTGAAACGACGTCGTATTTATCTACCAAAATGACATCGTTTTGAGATGACTAAATAGTCATTGCATTCGAGTGAAGTTCTTGAAGTCTCTCATTTGTCAAACCCTAACCCTCTCAACCTCTCTCTGATTCTCCTACTGTTCACACTCACACTACCAGAAAAGACAAAAAAAAAAATTAGGCCCAAAACCTTATTTTTCAACCAAAGATCCAAAACCTTAATTTTGGCCTAGCTCAGACCGACATTACCGACTGCCACCATAATCGATATGTCAGTGACAAAAACTTTGATTAGTAGAAAAAGTTGGTGAAAATTCCAACATTATTAACTGAGGCGGGGCGAATGCAAAAATACTTATTCCAGTACCGATTTATTCGAGTCCTAGCCCTACCATCAACTTGGTCTCGAATGTACATGTAACATTTCTCATGACATTACGTATACTGTTAAATCTATAAAATAAAATCTTGGCTATGGAATGACTTATTTCCATTTCACTCGGAATTAAAAGAATCCTATTCCGTATAACATAGGTCCTAAAAATATTCGAATGCGAGGCAATTATTATACAGATTGTATGATGCTAGTTGTGAAATTAGTTATGGCTTTTTTAAGACCTGTTTCCAAGTAAAAAGCATGAAGGAACCTTAATATACCCCCCTGCTCATGAACCAAGGTTTGCTAGATCTACATTATAGTAAGAGGGTTGAATATTAAGTGTTTCAAGTTCGAATCTGAAGCAAGTGTGAAGAGGTAGAATAGAGGCAAAATACGAGAGAGAAAGTTCTCTTCCAATCTGAGTTGGAGGACGGGACTAAAGGAATTTCTTCAAACTCAATTTGTTAAACTAAAATGTGTCCAAAATGTATAAATGAATCACATGCTCTATTAAAAACGCATGTATGTGACTCTATGTATATGATTCACATACGTACACCTGAATGTATGTGAGAATCAGAGGAACCAGTTTTGGGATAAAACTTTATCCAAATAAGAGCCTATTTGGGAATAAAAAAAAAAAAAAAAAACAAGAAGAAGAAGAAGAAGAAAAGGCCTAACATTACCAGGGACAACACAAGACTATATACATGTCACTTCAAAATTATAGATAAAATAGAAATATGTATTACTGCACAAATGAATGGGTTTTCTTCAAGGTGAATGATGCTGCTATTGAACATATACTACAACAAGACATACAATGATATTCATCTTATGGCTTATGCTGATTAAATTCCACTCTTTTTAACTGAGGGAGGCCAAGACAATCTCCTATGGCTTGTGCCATCAACTTGATTAAAATCAGACACCTCACTGTTTTCATCCTCTGCTTCTTGCCGCTCAATTTCTTGCCTCCTTAGACTTCTACTAGCTAAGTCATCAAAGCTTGGTTCATTTCTCCAAGGAGGTGGAGTCACACAGTCGGACTCCCCTGACACTCTTTGGGAGGCATCCTTGGCAGGTGTTGTGGGCAAAGTGGAATTGGAATGACCCATTCTCAGATTTTGAAGTGTTGCAAACGATTCTCTCATTGCAGACATGGCCTCAAAAAATCGGGTGCATGATGCTAAAGCGACTGGAATAGGGCGAAGCATTTCCTGAATCAATAGAAGAAGATGAAGATCACCTTTTTGCCACAAAAACCTTTCCATTAAGGATAGGGAAATACTATTTAGTAGACTGTTATATGATTGAGATAACGTAAAATCAGATTTTGATTTTTCTTTCCTACAAGTTTTTGATGATCCAAAAGCTGATTTTCACTGTCACATCAACTTAATAGTATCATAGTCGTATAACAGCTTACAATAGTGTTATTCTTAAAGATATTTTTCCCACTAGTGCAATTATCAGAACATGTAGACACAAATCAATTTGACCCACTATACCAAAACATAAATCTAAGTTCTGTATAATGAGATCTTTAGGCTTTCCATGAAAAAACAAAAAAAGAAAAGATCATATCATTATTAACTAAACACCTCATACCTCAAATTCATAGTGGATATGGGGGAAAATCGAAAGAAACAAAAATTTTGATTTCTCAACAATTGGATACCTCCATTAAACTTTATGGCAGATCATTGATATTTCAAGAAACCCCAAGGAGATCATGGAGTTCAACCTTCAGTATTTTGGTTATCATAATCTGTCAATATGTTTTAAAAGATAAATTATCCCTTCAAGGCTATTGACAACTAAAGTGCAATAAGATACCATTCAATATTGTTTCACCTGACCCAAATTCTCCCATGATCTCTCACACTTCATCTAAAACAATACTCTATATAGGGGTGGAATTTAGTCTATACAGCATAGGCATTAAACTCTCCTAGAAAGATGTGTATATATATATATAACATCTGAATGTGGTCCAGAGCTAATAAGGGGATGAAAAATAAGCCATATTATGCACTCTGGAACTTAGAAACAAATGAAATGCATGCTTACCCCCCATACTGAAGGAGGCTCCTTAAAGTTCTGACTCCATTGAAAATCTGCAACTGATGTTGTCAAGGCACCATAGTCACTAGCAGCCTTCATCAGTAATTCAGAGAATTGTTTCTGCAAAAACCCAAGCAAAAGATCTCACAAGCATTAGAAAGTCTTTTTGAATGATGATAAAACTACTATAACCAATTATAGCCCTCTAGCATTAGATAAATTATTGAATCTGCTGTATTTTGAGCCATTTTCCAAGAGCTAGGCTTTGAGTTTACAACTTGGACTTATTTCTTAAGTGTGATTACAATTTACCATAATTCTGTCAATGTTACATTATGTTTTACTTTGAACAACATTTACACATAGAAATACCATGCAGGACTTGGTACGGGCAGTAGTAGATCTCAACTCATGCTATTAGTAGAATTTTATATATATATATATATATATATATATATATATATATATATATATATGACAATATCATTACAAAGCGTAAGGCGCCCCTAAGTACACAAAGAGTATACAAAAGGAAACACCTAACTAGAAAAAGCAAACTATTAGTAGAATTACTAGGATGAAGAAAGAACAATTCAATCTCTCATCCCCTCTCCACATTTTGTGAACCTTACGTTTGGGTGTTCGATTTTTTGAAATCTGAATTCAACTATAATTTAGTGTGCGAATTTTGAGACAAATAAAGTTGAAAAAGATGTTTGGATAGTTTGACTTTCTGAGATGAAATTAGAAAAAGTGAGATAAAATCTGATTTGTTTTTGAAAAAGTGAGATAAAATCTTGTTTTGTTCTTGTTCCCAAACATACCAATAGGATTCTTAGAAACTTCCATTACTAATTTTTTTACTTGTAACAGAGGTTCTGAAAGTATAGAGGGTTTACTGCACAGAATGAAGCCATCACCATGCATCAGGCAGACAGGCACTAACCATGCCAAAGATATATGCTTTCATTCTCATCAGATAATTTGCCACTTCAGGCAATAAGTGATAAAAGCCACTATTTTGCATTCTAACATCAACAGCCCCACGCTATATGCCCCTATGCCCGTGCCTAATTTTTTCTACCAAAAGATGTTAGTATGACCAGCAGAATGGTAACAGGACGGTGAGTGACCAGGAGGAAAATGAGTTATGAGTCTAAGAATGGGTTGAGAGAGAGAGATGCAATTCATTGGACCAACCTGATATTCTGCTTCCACTGGGATGCAATCTAGTGAATATGGCTGTTGAAGACGAGCGATGATGCGATCCTGTAAATATTAAAGATTGAGACATCTATTCACAGTTTAATTGATTCATCTAATTAACTTCAAAAAAAGATATGGTATGCTGACAAAATGGAAATAAATTTCCTCATAGCGGTCACCATAGTTCAATGTGAATTATACACAATAACCACAAAATATGTTAACATAAAATATGGTAGGATTGCATCAGCAGCAATGTTAAAACATTCCATTTCAGATTGCAAGAGAAGTAATATTTAAATATGACAGTTCATTTGCAGACACCCCGAGGCTCTGTTTGTTCTCTGGGAAGTTTTACTCTAGGATTATTTTTCATCAAACAAATAGAATTGACAATAAAAGCTGTTTTTCAAAGATAAATTATAGATCCACGAGGAAAAAAAAAATTGTCTTTTTAAGCAAAATTTTAGGATTTTTTTTTTTTGTTCCGTATAATACACAAATTACAAGAACAATATGGAATGCACACTGTATAAGAAAAAGAAAACTACAATCATAGCAAAAGACAGCCATGTAATAGTTAGACTGCTCACAAACAGGTCAGTTTTAGTCATAAGTCATTAGACGGATAGCAAAGTAAAACAAGGGCATCTCAGAGGGCTCATGGGGATGAATCCAGTTTTGTTTTCTGTAGCATTTGAATACACAAATGCTATTAGTACGATTGAGTCATCAACCTTACCCCTTCCCCTGAACACCAATCCTCACTCCCCTGCTGACCTAAGGGAGTGAGGAAAGGGAAGGAGGAACAATTGCAGAGAATTGTAGTATTAGCCAATTATCATGAAAGCAAAGGCTGATTACCCAGAGGAATCCTTAAATTAACCAATAGTAACATTAGCAACCAAACCATATATTTTGAATAACCCATTCTATTCTCAATTCCAGAGGGAGAAAACAGAGTATGAATAAATGTACACAGTTTTCATATGCGTTGCAGGCACAAGCAAGCTTGTAATTGTATACTTGGCTCATGTTCCACATATGCAAGCACATGTATAGAACGCTGGACGTGGAGATTTTCAAGGAGAAAGACAAGGAGCTTCAGCATGAAGCATACACCATTTCAGGTAACATTTCAAGAAGACACTTATCCAAAACAAAATAAAGTTTAATAAATAAATAAATAAATCAAGATGACAACGATGACAAAATGAAAGCAAAAAGGTTACCTTATTCTGAATGACATCTTTCAATATAGTAGTAATCCTCGCCAAAGTCTCAATCTTCTTTTCCATTTCACTCACATGTGTCAAATGTGCCACGTTTTTGTCATCCTAAAATTTTACCAAAAAAAAAGTTAGTTACATGAGTATTGCATACAAATTGTGATTAAGATGTGTAAAAGTGCTACCCAAAAGAATCATATAGCAATTTCATTTCCTTATGTTACAGAAATAGCCCTCATGCATATTTTGAACCATAACAGGTTACATAATAAAACTAGGATAACTCACCTTTCGACCTTGAAGTTCCACTTGCAGATCTGCTATTTTTCTTTGTACCGTGGTAAGTTCTCTTAAGACCCTTATCAAGTCATCACCCTTCTCACCAGTAGTAGTGGATAAGTTCTGGATTTCTTCCTGAGAGAGAGAGAGAGAGAGAGAGAGAGAGAGAGGAAAAAAAAATGATATTCTTGATCAAAATTACAAAGCTTCCGCATCATAATTTAATAAATGATCAATGTTTTTGTGCCACAAACGTAAATTTTGAACATAGAATCATCTCTATTCTAGTATTTTAACAAACCACCAAAGAAAGCATAAATAAAATAATTCTGTAAAAATAAAAAATAAAAAAGAAAGAAACAATAACTTCAAGAATCAGTTCATGGATTTGATGTGTTCCTGTATGCAGGAGATTTTATTAACTTTATATATTATTTAATGTAATCCTAAAAGTTCAAAAATAAAATAACTAGAAACACACAATTATTCCATAGGTGACGAAGATGGCGCTATCAATTATTCCTTTGTCAATTTTATCAACCATTGAACATAAGATCCCCATCGTACACACTCATATCTCTCTGTGTTTGGATATATCCTCGAAAATAAGATCCCCATCCTCAAAAAAACTCATCCTCATAAAACGTACCAAGTAAAGCAGTGATATGATTAATATTAGGAACCCTCTACCAGGATCCTGTCTTTTACACTTCGACATTTGACTATCAAGTTGCCATTTTCTACTCGAAGACAGTAATTAAACCAGGCAACAAAACAAGTGCCTTTAGTGCCTGCTTTCCCATACCAGCTGATTTTACTTTCACTCTACACCATTTAAGCTTTCCCATTAACAACAAAAGAAGCAACACACAATTTGAACCTCATGTATGACTGGAAGAAATTGATAATGTTCTAGATCCAAAAGAACCCATCTTCAGTTTTCAATTAAACTCCAACATTAACGACTTAACTTCTACACTAAGCGATTAATTCATGACTGGGTGTTTCAAACTGAGCTTCAATATGAAAGAGCCAGCAAACAAAAGTGTGGGTATCACTGCAAATCGAATCTATTGCGCCTAAAAGCAAAACGGGTCTAGATCAGAATCACCCAGAGTGAGCACAGAATTACAAAATAGGACATACATTATACACATAAATTCATACATGCAGAGAGAGAGAGAGAGAGAGAGAGAGAGAGAGAGAGGTGGGGCGCCCAACCTGTGTAGGAGGAGGGGGAACAGAGTAGCCGAGATCGGCAGCGATGGAGAGAGCATCGGACATGCCTCCGATGCGCCTCAGCGGTTTCTTTCCCACCCATGTTGTGTCAGTCCCCATTGACATTTCCTGCAACACCCAAACACAGCCTTCCACCGAACAAACGAATGAAAAAAATGGAGCTCTCTGTCTTCTATGGCTTTTGAGTCGGAAAAGTTGGGCCGGCAATTTGTATTTCTTTCCAAAGGTGGGGAATGTCTTCATAAATCCTAATTACTCAAATTAAATGATTGAAATTTAACTTTTGTACCTACCAACAACATTTTATTCTACAAAGAAAAACGATATTTTAGCACGAAAGATATAATTATTAATTTCTTTTATTTCTTTTAAATTTTATTTAAATTGTCTTTTTTCTTTTTTCTTTTTTTAACAGAAGCTGTATTCTATTATTGATATTGTAGATAGCCCAGAAGTTTACAAGTTGAAAATAAGGGATAAGGCCTCTATTCTCTAAACCAGAAGGATCTGATTTAATAAGACAGCTGCCTAAGCAGAAATACAAATTTTATAAAAATGATAATTGAGTCTTTCTTACATTAACGTTCACTCTCTATATAAAAGATACCTGATCTAGCAATTTAGCCAACAAATATTCCTATAAAATTTGACTCAAATACAAGCAGACTGTGACCGGAGAAACAAGAGAAAAACACAAGAACACTTAAGCAAAAAACCCCCCCCAAAACAAGCTATCGGCAGTGGAGGAGAGGACCAAGATGCCGGACGGCGGCGCGTAAAGGACATGCGCCGACACCGGTGCCACCCAGATGGAGGTCAGACGCCGTATAACCGGTTGCCACCGAGCTCGGCCTGAAAAAGTATGAGCGTGACCCACACACGCACCAAAAAGCAGAGAGCTCCTAGGTGCGTGGGCATCTCACGCCAATCTCCGGCAATCGACACGACCGGATCTTGCGACGGCAGAGGTGGAAGACGACGAAGAATGCGACTGGGTAGTCAGAAGTCGACGATGAAGTGTAGATCTGGCTTCTAAAATCAATGAAAAAATGTGAGAAAAAGAGGGCCAAAACATCCCGCTAACGACACGTTGGCTCGGCCACTCCTCCAAATAAGACATCTTGAGATGAACGATCCTGCCAAAACGAAACGAAAAAAAAAACAAGCCATCATAACCCAAAAAGGTTAGGGGAAGATCAGCCTCCACCGGATCTAGCCGGGAGGAATAAAAGCTATACAACTCTAGAGGTTAGAAGAAGAACTAACCCCACTGAACCAACACAAAAAAAAATAAAAAATAAAAAATTAATAGTTGTGTTATGCAGTGGCAACATATCATCTTCTATAAATTATTTTTCAATGTTGATGTGCCAGTCTTTTAATCGTTTACCAGCAATTTTTTTAAAAAAAAAAAAAAAAAAATCAATATTTTCTTGAGACTACCACATAAGTATTGCAAGATTTTCTCACAAAGGGTCTTTTGATGTTAGTTCTTTCTATAAGTATCTTACTTGCAAAGATGCTATTTTATTTCCCTGGAAAAGCATTTGGCAGACCAAGGCTCCATTGAAAGTGGCCTTCTTCTCTTGGACGGCAGCGCTAGGGAAAATCCTCACCTTGGACAATCTCAGAAAGAAGCGTGTCATTGTGATTGATAAATGTTGCATGTGTAAAATGACCAGGGAGACTGTGGATCACCTTCTTCTTCATTGCGAGGTTGCACGCGCTCTTTGGTATGTCATCCTCAGTCGCTTCGGTTTATCTTGGGTAATGCCTTTTTGGGTGATAGACTTATTTGCCTGTTGGTGGCCGGGGGGACGCTTCCGAAGCGCGGTCGTGTGGAAAATGGTTCTTTGTTGTCTTATGTGGTGCTTATGGACGGAACGCAACGATAGACAGTTTGAGGACAAAGAAAGAACCATAGAGGAGCTCATTTCCTTTTTTATTCATTCTTTGTACTCCTAGACGGCTGCGTATCTCGCACCTCTAGGTAGGGCTGGCAAAACGGGTACCAGACACGACCCGTTAAGACCCGCGACCCATTTAAGCTAGACCCAAACACGACCCGTTTATGTTAACGGGTCGGAGCTCCAGACACGACACGAACACGATTATTTCACGGGTCACCCGACACGACCCGTGAAACCCGTTTAACATAATGGGTCGTATCGGGTTGGCACGACCCGACACGACCCGTTTGAACATTCAAAGCTAAGGCAAGCAATTATCTCAAAACCAAATCAAAATCCACAATCAGAACCTCAAATTTCAACTAAATGTTTCACTTTCAGCAATCAAAACAAAATCAAATGATTCAAATCAACAATCAAATATTTAGATCGCAAAATCCATCAAAAATTAAAACTTTACCTACTTGTAAATATTGAAGTAGAAATTAGAATCAGTAGATATTGAAGAGGACCTAAAGGTATCCGTACTAGAGCCCAAACAGTGCCCTGAGTTCCAGCCTCCAAGCTCTTCAATTTCATGGCGCAATCGGACTCAGGCGTGGGGAGTCGGGGACTGCAGACCAAGGCCCGAGCTTGAATGAGACCACGAGTCCACGACCGGCGACTCGGCGAAGGGAGTTAGCAAAGGGCACTGGGGCTTCGAGGACGAAGAACCAGACGAGGAAGACGGCGCAGTAGAGAGACTGGGAGAAGAAGAAGAAAATGGAAGAAGAAGAAGAAGAAGAAGAGGGGGGGGGGGGGGGGGGGGGAGGGCGTTGAATGAAAAAGAAAAGAAGAAGTTAGGGTTTTTTTGTTTTCTTATTTTAGCTAATAATAATAAATTAATAAATAATAATTTAAATATATATTAAAAAATAAAATAAAAATAATCGTGTCTAGCGGGTCACCCGCGACACGACCCGTCAAGCCAAGATAAACGGGTCGACCCGTTTAGGACCCAAATCCGTTTAAGGTAAACCCAAACCTGCTAATATCGTGTCGTGTTCGTGTCGGATTATCGGATCGTGTCAAAATTGCCAGCCCTACCTCTAGGGATTAGTTATAACGATTTCCTTGTATTGCTTTCTTCTTCTTCTTAATTGTCTCTCTTGTATATCCCCTGTATACTTGATTGCGCTATGCGTTTTTTAATAAAATTCTCTTACTTATCAAAAAAAATAAGTATTGCAAGATAATTATTGAATAAAATACGGTATATAACATTATTTTTATCCAAAAAGGATACTCTTTCCATTTTTAGGTTAAGTGAGATTGAGAGGAAGTATTTCACGGTCTAAATTTTGTTTTATTGCATCTAATAATGTATATGATGTCACGTCATTTAAAAATTTTAAATGACATGACAACATTTTCATCATGTGCCAACATATACTTTATTAGATATGTTAAATCTAATCTGGATTATGAAATAGTTTATCTCTAAATTTTTATTTTATTTTTTCTTATAGACAAAGGAGAAGCCGGCCCTAGACTGCACCTCTCAGAAAACAGATCTGAAACGAGTAGGGAGCAGATCTGCTCCCTACTCCCCTCCATTTCCCTTTATACTCCCCGCTCCTACTCTTCCCCTCATATTATGGTTTTTTCTTTTGTTTATAGATATTCTTTGACCAGATCAACAATTTTGACATCTTCATTATGCATCCGTTCATATACCTCCGTGCTATACCATTCATCTCCTCCCTAGTCGCTGCTAAAATTGTGTTTTTGCTTTGAATAAAAGTTTTATTCTCTTTAAATCTGCCATCATGGACGATCTATAGGTTGAAGTTTAGTTAGGTGTAAAGAGTTATTTCTTACGGCCTGAATAGTACGATATTAGGGGTTATTTCTCGTGGCCGATTTAAATTAATTTTTCTACGAGTTTTGGCTACCCATGTCTTAGACATAGTATGCTCGGAGCAGATCTGCTCTTTATTTTTGTACATGGATTAACAAAAGATGAAAGTCATTGATAACACTTTATTATAAGAATTTTGTTTATATCTATAACTATGTAATCTCATAGCATGTAGCTATGATTTTGCAGACCTTTATGCTTTGTGATGTGAGAGCTTTATACTCGTGATCTTTGATCAATGAAATACTCAAATTTTTCGCTTAAAAAAAAAAATCTCCAATTTTTTTTTTTTTTTTTAGTGGATCTTCTCTATTTTAATTTAGATGATGAGGATAGTGATATGCATTTATCACTTTTATTTTTGAAAATGGTAAAATACAATAAAGGAAAAACTTCACTTATAACTTTTGATCTTTTATCATTTTTGAAAATAGGTACCAAAACTTTAAAAAGTGTTAATTTAGGGTATCCATATTTCTTTATTTTCTTTTTTATTTTTTTCAATTTCAACCATCGATTAGAATTTTTCGTTAAATCCTATCAAAATTCCTAAAATACCCATGTGTTTATTTTTAATTCCTTAAAAAATATGGGTATTTTGAAATTTTGACAGAATTTAACGGAAAATTTTAATGAATGGCTGAAATTGAAAAAAATTGAAAGATGGACACCTTAAATTAACCTTTTAAAAGTTTTGGTACATTTTTTTCAAAACTGATTAAAGATCATGAGTTATAAGTAAAGTTCTCTTAACAATTAAATATTGAAACCCCAAAATGCATAGTCTAACATTTTGCTGGAAATGAGATATCATATCGTTCGAGAAGCTCTAAATTGTGTGAGAGTAAAGCATCATCAATAGAAGCATTATAGTGAGGTGTAATATTTTTTTTTTAAAAAAAATAAAAAATAAAAATAAAAAATTACAAAACTTGTATATTTTGACGATGTCATGTAAATTATTAGAAGAAAAATGTTAGATTTACAACACAAATACAACAACAATACAACAACTGTACAACAATCCCTCGCATGAGGGTGGGTCCCACATACTGGGGCCCACCTTCATGTAAGGGATTGTTGTACAATTATTGTACTGGTGTTGTACAAGAATCAAATCCCTTATTAAAAACATGTAAAATGTATAGCTAAACCTTATAACAAAAGTTTTGTAAGAAAACATAGGCTACCATGAGACAAGACATTTTTGTCAAAAAGATTCAATTTGGAACTACTTTATGATAAAAATTGAATTGATAAAATTTCTAAATACTGACACATGATAAAAATAAATGGTTTAGATTTAAAGATTTTTATATGGTAGAGTACCTAGGAATTCTAGAGAATCTTAGGCTTTATTTATTTTGAAGTAAATGTTGTAAAATATTTTAAATATTTTTTTGATGTTTGGCTGGACTTGAAAAACTTGGTCAATCATAAAGTACTTTTGGTCAATCATAAAATGGCCCATTGTTTTTCCGCAAAATGGTTTGTATTTCTTTTTTTTTAATAAGTGTAGGCATAAAACATTTTTCATCCATTGCTCTTCTTCAAGTCCCCTCCCAACAAAAACCCACACCACAAAGAATTTGGATCCCCGGAGAGGAGCCGATAATTTTAAACACGAGAATAAAATTGTTAAAAAAAATATAAAATGACTATTTTATCCTTATTTTTTTAAAAACACGACTCCTTTTTCGTTCATTTGATTTGGAGAAGATTTGGTTTCAATCACAACATACTCTAGGCACTCTCTTTCTTTAACATCAATCGGGCCGAAGCTACCCGCCATCAAAAATTGTTTTAAAGAAAATATTTTTTGTATGAAGTAAATGGTAGAAAAAATGTTTTTTGAAAAAACACTTTTAAAATGACAGCCAAATAATTTGTTATAAAAAATCACGAATCTTTTCAAAATATATTTTGGGATGAAAACGTTTTACGGATATGGAATAAACGGGGTTAGTCTGGTTAGAGTTCATTCAATTAGGCCAGGCCCGGCCCGGCCCAAAATAAAATCTTAGCCCAATTGGCCCAAAAACCAAACAACCGAAAAAAAAAAAGGCCTCACGTGCGCCGCTACTCAGGAATTAGGGTTTAAAGTTCCTCTTCACTATAAAATACCCCTCCTCATCCTCAGCTCCCACATCTCCTCTTCCTCTTACTGTCTGTCTGTCTCCGTTGAAGAATTCTACCTATGCTTTGTAATTAGGGTTTCGTTTTAGGGTTTTCTGAAATCAATATTTGTTCCGAAATACTCCCGATGAGGAAGCAATCCCCTAAAATTGATAGGAAGTGCCGTATGACACTCTATCAGCGCACAGATCGGGGCGCAAGCCCCATGCGCTTCCTATCCACCAATGGGCAGCCCTTGCGGCCCGTTCCTTCCTCGGAACGATGTCGTAGGGCGCTTGCTCATCGGTCGGGATCGCGTCTGTGCGTGTGTTTGATTTGAAACGGGTCTCTGAGGGTTTCTTTTCTATTTATTTATTTATTTATTTTTGGTGATTTTAAGGTCCGATGCCACGTCGCCGATAGCTTTAACAGCTTTTACCGGCGATGCTATGATTGGACCGAAAGTGATTCCATGTTTCGCATGCTGATAGGAACCTGTGGATCTGGTTCTTACACCGTTGGTCCACGGAGCCGTTTTCTGCGATTACATTTTTATTTTTATTATTTGCTTAATTTATTTTGTTTTTGGGTAATTTATAATTGTTAGTAATATTCTCTTTTATTATGTTTACGTGAAGCCGATGATGATTTTTCTTTTTAGTTGGAATTACCGGCTGAATTTCATTTTGATGTCAAATTGAGACTGGCTGTCTGAGGCTTCATGATTAGGTTTTTAAATTCTTTTTTTGTTACTAAAGAAATATAATTAATAATTTAGGAATTTTAAGTATTTAATAAATTTTATATTCGTTTTTTCATCAAATTGATTTCTTCGATCCGGATTGATAAATTTATATTTTGTCTTTTAATATTAAATAAGATTAACATATTGTCGACATTTTCACTTCAAAATGAACATATTTATCTTTGCTTTTAAGATGTTAAAAAGAAAAATTGACAAACAATTTTAAACCCAAAAAAGAATGGGTATCAATTTTTTATCCAAGTAGTTGGATATCTAGGCTATATTTCAATATAAAGATATTGATAATTGTTAAAAATTGGGTTTAAGGAATTATTTTAATTAATGTTCTGTTTGTTTTGTTGAAAACATTTTTCGGTATTTGTTGCCTATAGAAAATCACATATATTTTTTATATTTTTATTCAATCATATTAACTTATAAAAATTAATTTTTATTCAAAACATATAAATATTAATGTAAAATAATATAAAAATTACCGGAGACAAGATTCTTCATTGATCGAAAGGATTTCAGCCACTTTTATTGGATTCTGACTATAGGATAAAGGCTGGAATCCGGACAGTCTTGTCAAAATCTGGGTTGGTCAGATTCCAGCCAAAACTGCAGGAATCCGGCCCAGAACGGCTGGGCTTCGACATACTGGCTGGAAACTGCTAGAACCGTTGGAATCCAGCCGTTCTGGCCTGGATTTTCCAGCCAGTTGGCCGTTCTGACTAGGTGGCCGGAATACGATCAGTTTGGTTGCCAGAATTTGGGCCGATTGGATTCTGACGAAGATGGCTGGATTTTGTTGCCGGATTTTGACGAAGATGGCCAGATTCCGGCGACATTGACCTGAAGCTATTGGATTTCGGTGATTTCGTCCTTACCAAACACCGGAAAATGCCGAAACCATTTTACGCTGAAACAAACGGAGCATAAGTTCATTAAACTATGTGTTTAAAATGCATATAGTTTTGAACACATGTTTTTTGACATGAATTTAAATTTAACAAGAAATTAATGGAATTATTTTAAGTTGGAGTTTAGACCAGAATATAAGATAATATTTGACATTTAGGGATAACAATTTTTGTTATTATATCCCAATATGGCCAATACGAAATTAGACTTGATTAAGTTAATAGATTTAGTTATAATTGACCCATATAACGCTAATAGATTTGGTTATAATTTATCTATATAGTTTGATCAATCTACGAACAGGTGAAAATGAATTGCCACCTAATAAAGAGAGTTGGAAAAGAAAATGCAATCCAGTGTATTGGAAAACTCTTATTTTCCCATCTAGTAAGCTATTTAATAATGCATAATACTTGGAAAGTTGGAGTCCTATCTCTCAAGTTGGATTAAGTCCCTTTGGGTTTTTAATTTCAAAAAATACAATTTAAAATAGTGATTTTTAAAATTACATATTAGCCTTTAAAATTTTACATTTAAAAAAGAAAAAACACACTTGCCTTTAGTTTTCTGCATTTTCAATTCTCAATTTTTTTAAAAATGAAATTTCCTAACGACTTATTTCTACGATTTGATTTAAAATCGCATTTTTTATCTACAGAATCGCTATCCCGAATTCAAGGGATCATACACATACTTTAAGATCTAATGGCAGCCCATCTAAGCTGAGGCATTGGCAAAATGAGGAAAATACTAATATATATATATATATTTTTTTTTGGAGAGACGATTTCCCTTCTTTCTTATTGCATCTACAAAAGAGCATGGATCAAATGATGAAACTACAATTCTAATTCTGGACCCTCCTACAACGGTTGGCCCACAAAAAAGAAACAAAAAAATTGTGATGGTGAAGAAAGGACTGGAAATTTCCTAAGATATTTGGTCAAGTGATCTTAGATTTACAAAATCTTGAGGAATAAACTAATTTATCATGTCAATTGACTTGGCCTGATTTGGTTTGCTGCTTCCTCCTCCTTGAACTTTCTAAGTTGGTGGGAAAAACCTGTTGAGGTTGAATGGCAAAGTGTAGAACTCTTCATTTCTGTTATCACCTTTAAATGATCTGAACTTCACCCACCATGGCATCCCTCTGTCTTTCTTTGACTTCTCCACTTCTATTGTATTGTCAAGAAACACGGCGACGATCAAACCCACCGTTGGCGGAGACGAGAATATCGTATTGAGGAAGGCATTAAACTGCAAAGGTGTAAGATTTGACAGTCAGGCTAATAATCTTAACCGGGGACGAAAATGAGACTTAAAAAGTAAGAAAATTATCTTCTAGGTGGGGAATTTTTACAACAGGCAGAGTTTTTAGAATTTGACAATGTCAGATTGTTAATAGGCCATTATTGGGTTATATCAATGACTGTACTCACCCATCCGGCATTCGTATGAACAAGACCACGGCGTGAAGGATTCCAATATTCATTGAAAAATTGAGGGACAGATATCCCAAGGAACAGCGAAAGCCCGGTAATAATGAGATTTCTCATTGAATTCATGTTCGTGAATTGAAGAAACGATAATCCGACCGAAGCTGAAAATCAAGAAACAGAATTATTATGCAGTGACAAGAAGAAGAAAAAAAAAGTAGAAAACTGAATTCACTTATAGCTAATGACATACCCACAAGGCCGAAGAGAACACAGTACAATGCAGCAAATATTGGGAAGGGTATAGATGCAAACACAGCTCCAAATTTTCCTGCAAAGATAGCAAAGTATTTGTTATTGCTAAAAGAAATGGAAGAGACAAAAAATGTAACCACAAAGGCTTCAATTCCAGTCTGTGAACAGATCAGTGGAAAAGGATTTTTCATCACTTGGTATGTTATCACAATTCTCAAAACAAATCCCTTATGTACCACATGAATTAAAAAGGCAAACAAGAAAGGAGGTGCTCTCCTTTTCAAACATGCACAAACTGCCTTGTCCAAAAATATAGTACCAACCTAGGGTAGCGAAGAATATCATGAATCCAGCAGAAATTTGAACAACTCTGCGACTTCCAACTCTGGTTAATCCAAGGAGTCCAACATTTTCCCTGAAAAAAGCGACCAAAGTTATCACGATTACTGTAAGGCTATATTTGTATGCAAAAGAACAGAACAAAAGCCGGCAGCTTCGGTTCATCTAAGTGTGTCTTACACAGAAACAGTAGAACCAGTGCCTGTTCCAAAAAGACCATCAAGCAAGATTCCTATTCCCTGCCAAAGTAAGAAAGCAAAACTATTCAGATCTTTCAAAGACACATGAAAGTGATGACACTATATATAACAACATGTGACCATGATAATTGTGCATGATACATGCAAATTCAACTGTGATATACAAGCAAAAGGGTGAAACAGGGAGGAAAATCTACTTGCATTTGTTAAAGCATGTGAATTTGGACTAAGGGAGAAGTGCATCTGCAACAAGGTACCTGCCAGCCAATGCCCCGGCTCAATACATAAGCAGGCGGCGGAGTGGCAATTGCCAACCTAGATGTTGCCTTGTATGCAGCAGTTGACTGCAATTGAAATATACAAGTTAGAACCACATAAGGAATGTCACAGCCAAAAGAGAGCTGTTGACTTGGGGACATATGATTGGATACGTACCTCAACCATAGAAACAAGGACTGCAGACATCATAGCAAATGAATGACCAGCTGAAAATGTTGGAGGACCCCACTGCAAAGGGTATGGGAACTTGAACCTGAAATTACACAAAAATTTAAACCAGCAAAGAAACACAGTGCAAAGTAAGTGAAGCTGAAGTTGGTTTTTGATAATACCATGGGGCAGTAGATATAAGATTCGCTCGGTCAGTACGGCAACTGATTTGAGTTCTGAAAGGCTTGTCTTCATAAGCCCCACTAGCAGTCAAGATAAGGGAATAGATCCAAATGATTGAAACACAGAACAATACTGGGAATCGTTCAAAAATAGGGACATCTCTAAATGGCCTGACATGCTTCAGATACTGCAATTCACAAAATCATACTTTACATTCAATGAAGGAAATTATTAGAATAGTGTAGACTACCCAACAATTATCCTGAACCACTTACTTGTGACAATCCAATGACCAACAACAGCATCGGTATCCCAATTTCCACACAATTGCCTAACTGAAACAGATATTCCAGTAATTAAGTTGCATAAGTCTAAAGATAATGGGTGAAACAGTAAGTTAAAAGAGGAGTATAAGGTATCCATCCAGCATAGAGAGCACAATTAAATTTGAGGTGTGGTTCTCATTAAGAAAGAGGCAGATAATTTCAGCATTCAGCAGGCTACATTGAGTTTGGCATACCATGCCCAACTTGAAATTGAAAAATTGCACAACATTTTTTTAAAAAAAAGGGTACATATTTTCAAGCATGAAGTCAAATTTTCAATTTCGCTAAAAATTGAAACTAGACACTAAAATTTAAAATTCTAGTTCCTAAGAAAGAGAAATGATGATATGATTGGTGCAGGGAACTAAAATATGAAGCCTCTGATGTTAGGACTTGGGATCATTTCGAATAAAATTTTGGCCCGAAGAAGTGCACACCACATCAAACGGAAGCTCCTCTTTGAGGATCAACCCAATGGATACCCTAAAGACTTCATAGCAAAACATACCGCAGGAAATCCTCGTTGAAACAATCCCAATCCAACCAATCCAACCACAGGTGCCATTCCAAGAGGACTAAAGAATCTGCAAACAAAACCCATATCATGGTAAATAAAGCAATTGAATAATTATCTAAGTACACTTTTGAGTGCTATCAACCTACCGTGAAAAGAGACCCCAAACTTGGCTGTAACCCAGTATTATTTGTATGCTCGAGGCTACAATTAGAGCTCCTTGGATCGCTCGCATAGTTTGTATAAATCTCTGCAAACCAATCACATGGGAAGATCTCTTTCAATACCCTACCAAATAAGAAAGTTATTAAGTAAAATTCCTGAGAAGGGAATCAAACTCAGACTCTAAGAGAGATATCTATCATGGGACTGAGGTTCATACTGAAATGAATTGCAACATTGAAGCCACAGATTTATGGGGCATTTGGGCACCACATGCAAATAAAATGATTTCATTCTTCTATTCATTGCAATTAAGAAAAACCTTTGCTTCCATTCTCTCTGGGAAGCTTGCATTCTTAATAAACAATTTGCCTAGGTACATTCATTTGAAGCAGGTCCAACAAAAAAGTAGAACTTTGGCCCTTCCAATATAGTGTCTCACAGATTGACATCTCCAATTGGAAGACATGAATTACCCCCCCAGTTTTATCAACATGAATTCATCTTTAATTAGTTTTATGTATCTGAATACTATAGAATAAACTTGACACATTTATTTCCATGTGGTTCCCAAAGACCCTGCTAATAGAGAGAAGGGGAACAATGGGTGACTTACTTCTTGAGGATCAATAATCCGTTGCAAATGGGAGTCACCTATGATGTAAGCTATAGGAATGACATAAGCAAAGGAGCCTCCAACTACCGCAGGCAACCTGGTTCCAAAAAGTGCTTGGAGAAGTGTGTTAATGCCAGCCACAAAGAGGAGAGTCTGTATAACTCGTGCTTTGTCTCCCTGGTTGTGAGCAGAGAAAATGATTGAAATAGGGAGTAAAAGACAAGAATAAGTGAAATTAAGATAAATGATCAAATTTCTAATCTACCATATAGAAATAGTTCTACCAATATCTTTAGGCCAAAACTAAATCATATAAAACTAGCACAAGCGTGCAACCTATCTGTATGGCATGCTTCCAAAATCAATTGAACTTAAATGAAAGAATAGTCCTTAAACTGAGAGGAAGTAGAGATAGTTAAGTAGAAAACCAGCTTACATCACTTCCACCCATTGCAGGGACGAGCACTGTTGGGATCATTACACTTGTTCCCAGCATTAGGATGTAGTTTTGAAATGCTAACGCGATGGTTTCAGCTGCAAGACAAATACTTTATTATGAACAAGAAACGGAAAGGTGAATCGAGCAGCTTCCCATGAATCACAATGTAATGCCACCATATCAATGGCATGATCATTAGCATGTGCATCACAATGTAACGCCACAATATCATGGGCAAAAGTGTGACTACAATACGCCATTAGGTCCATTGCTTAAGAAGTTTGTAGACTCGTGATGGCTATGAAAGTTATGTTTGATGACTGAGAAATCCTACGAAAGGAGCACAAAACATAAAAACACTTGGAATGTCGCAACGGACTTCGGACCCCAACCCACTGCTAGATTTATTAAAAAAAAAAAGATTATTTTTTATTTATTTTCTTATAGTTTCTTAGCAACCGAACAAAATGTTGAGTTTTCAAAAAAGAAAACTGATTCAGAGTCCTACTCACAGTCAATGACTCAATGCCATACAAGTTCAAATTTCAAAAAATTCTTATCAACCAATGAAGATAAAACCAACACCATAATCTTCCAAGTTCTGTCGACATTCATCCAAGAAAAAAAAAATTCTCCATCACCCGCTTGGTATCAACCATAAACTTCAAAACCAACACTAAAATTTTCTTTCGGACACTGAAAAATATATATAAATGGATCAACTTTTCTGGGTTCAAGTTGATATAACACAGTGCCTCAACTTCTATTCGCAGAAACAGCGATGATTCCCACAGTACTCTCACTCACTACTAAAGCTACACTGCTCTACTTCTAGACCCACAAGGCCATTTCTCCAAAAAAAAAAAAAAAAAACACTGGAGAGACCCACAAATCCATTTCACTCTCACGGTGCCTTGACAAAAGAAAAGAAAGGACACCCACATAAGAATGTGTCTATATATATAGATAAACAGAGAGAGAAAGGGCTACCCCAAGGAGGGTTGGAGTCTATGCAGTACTCAAGGTCTTGGAGCTGTTCCATGGGAGGGTGGCTAATGTCTGCCATTGGTGAAGCTTCTGAAAAGAGCTTCACAGAGCTCAGACTTGCCAAAGCAAGATGAACAAAGAAGAAGAAGAAGAACTAAAGCAGAAGTACAGATATAAAGTGAACAAAAAAAAGCAGCAAACAACGAAAGGAAGAAAATAAAGGGAATAATATGCAAAGCACAACAAGCCTCTCTGTGACGCCCCCTCTATGTCCTCGATAAGCCAGTTTTTTGAATCAGTGTTTAGATTCTCAAAACAACTGCCCTCTTTTCTTGATATATTTGCGATACAGCCATCACAGGTTGTTCAAAAAAAAAAGCCATCATAGGTCGGTGTGTCATCGTGGCATGGGAGAAGCAGACAATGTGATACGAAAATGTTGTACTAGGAATTGTTCTTTGGTCGTACAAAATGAAAAGTCTGGCCCTCCTATACCTATGCAGCTATGCTTTGCCACTAACATTTACTATATAATACTTATAGCATAGTAAGATTCAATGAGTGAGTTGAAGTTATTAAACTTCATTCAATAGAGGAAAGGAATGGATTCATCAACTCCTGTTCTTGAAAAGGAAAAAAAATTAAAAGTCCAACTCTCAAGGCAAATGAGATATTAATATTGTCAAAGAGTCATAAGTGTGTGTACAACAAATACATAGCTTTGACCAATAAATGTTCACTTTTTTAGGTGAGACCATCTCATGCATGCGTTCCTGTCTAATTTATTAGGGCAAAAGGGTTGAAAAAAGCATTTGCTTGTTGTAGGGGAAAAAAAAAATGTATAGTTGGTAAGCATTAAAGTCCCTTAAGATCAATATCGGAAAATTCGGCTATGTTGAGATTGAGACACGTAATTTTTTTAATTCGGCTATGTTGAGATTGAGACACGTAATTTTTTTGTTATGTTATCGTACACATATCTCAATCTTAACGGACAGATGGTTTGTAGCTGGAACTCAAAAACTCGACCCGAGCCGAATCCTATTGCATCTACTTCAACTAGGTTTTTGTATTTTGTTTTCTTTTTGTGTAAGAGAGGGAAAGAATATTTGCTGGCCAAGCTGGAAAAACAGTGGGGGGGTGCTTTTTCTGAATCTGAGAAAAAGGGCAAGCGAGTAAAGTGAGAAGGAGAAGAGGTAATGTCAATGTAGGAAGGTTGGTGACGTTGCTACGTGTGGCTAAACCCCTTATTCCCACCACGATCATGACCACTTCACCCACAAAGTCCGATTCCCATGGGAAACAGAACAAAGTCCAACAACCATATTTTTATCTCTATTTTTCAAACTTTTACAAGATAAGAATCTCACACTTTTCTCTTTTCCATGAGAGTTTGTTTGGTTATGGTTTGGATCTTGTGTTTTCCTCAAAAATAGGGTTTTCTTCTTCTTCTTTTTTTGGGTTTGTTTTGGGCCAAAATTAAGGAGAAAAAAACTAGGGGGCTTGCACCATTATGGATGGGTTGGGTCAATCAATTGGGTTTCTTAGCATTCAAACTATGAATATATTATTGAATCACGCAGAAAACTGTACAAAAAACGCTTATATAAAAAGACCGGAAAGCCTAATGTTACAATGATTAACCTAGTAGTATGATAATATAATACCTAGCAATGTAACAATAGAATGAGTACAATTCTAACACTTACAAAGTTAAAATGTAGAAAGATGGCTTGTTTTTGTTTTGTTGAGCTTTCTGCCCGAACAGATAGCCTTTTCTTACAAAAAAGCTGCAATCTCTTTATTCCCTCTTCTTTGGATATGTGATTGCAGCAAATCCCATTACTTTTGATAACTCATTGCTTGATTGAACAAATATAATGACACTGCTCAAAAAGGATTGAGATCCCGTACAATACCTCAGGTACTGCACGTAGTGCAATAACTTTAATTTGGAATGACCAGTTCAAATATTATCATGTCATTTAAAAGTTTTGCATCTCGTTTACAATATACTTGCCTCACCTCTCCGCTTACCACCGCTTTTCCTTTACTCTTCCCGCCTTCTACCACCGTCGGTATCCCATCCTAATGGCTAAAGGGATGTCATTACACTAGATCTTCATCCAAATAGAATATACTTTATTATATGCATACTCCAGTCAAAAAAGCATAATTAAGGGAGGAGCTAGCTTAGGCCAACAAGTTCTAGCTCCGCCGCCATAGTGGATTGGCATATTATTTTGATTATATATATATATATAATAAAGAAAAACCCCATGAATCCATCTATTCTCCAGAACCCACGTGCGAGAAAAAGTGAGGAATTGGGAATGCTCAGACAAAAGAATAAACTAGTCTATAAGTCTATACAAACAAATCTATTCAATTTTTTAACTAATTATTTGGAATTTGGAATAACTTCGTTAGCTTCCAAACACCCCCTCCAAATAACCGCTTTTCAATGCATTGCCCAACCCAATAACTCACAAAAGTGAAAAGTCTCACCGTCTTACAAAATCTCTTTTCCCTAAATATATAATTACAAGACAAACGTTACAAATTACACTTATATTTCAATATTATTTCACTTATTGACCATATCAATCTGCCTTTATAATAATAATAAATTTTTTTTTTTTAAAAAAAGAAAAAAGTAATGCTATAATTTTTTTTTTTTTTTTTTTCACAATGACAGACCTGAAGGTTGATTGAGACTGTTGCGTGTTATATACTATACAAACATTTTACATTTATCTGATAAAAATATAATTTTTAATATTAATCTTTAAAAAAATAAAAAATTATAATTTGATTGGCACGACCATATCAGAAAAGTTGGATATTTAGTTGGATATTACTATTACCAAAATACCCAATAATACTTGGGGGGGTGACAATTATGTAATTAAGTGTAATATTTAGGGCTTATTCAAAACCTCCAAATGGGCCAACACGATTCCATTTTCTTGTGTAGCAATTGTTCCATTATTATTCTCCTTTTACCCCTCCCAAAAAAAGAGTTGTTTATGCTTTGGGAATAAATGCCTAATGTATTAATGAACTTTTTTTTTTTTTTTTTTTGAAAAGGCCATGTATTAATGAACTGATAGTGCTAACTACACCACCAAGTGGGTGCATGGAAGCAGATACTCTCGCCTGCAGAACTACACGTGTCACTTAGGGTTCTTTTCTGAATTTAGCAGTGGCACAATATGGGAGAGTAGTTTGGTGATTATAGAGGTGCAACTACAGAATTGATTTTAGTGTTGGAATAAAGCCAGGTAGGTTTGGGGAGCAGAGGTGTGCAGATCATTTTGGCTATTCATTGTTAGCCTTTTCGTACCGGACTCGTCACCCTCTTTGTACTGATGAATTAACGAGGACACAGCAGCTCAGCCTTTGCCACAACTACCAAACTCCACCAATGATGCTTCATTTTGTTGCCATCAACACCTCAATCATTCATTCTTCTTATTAGGTGAATTTCGGCACTCTCAATGCCTTATTTATATCTCAAAGTAGAATAGCTAATCAAAATTTATTTTATTTAGTTTAGTTAATAAGTTTTAAAATGCACAATATATCCGTTTATATATTTTTAACTCTATATTATTATTTTTCATTATAGTTTTTTTTTTTCTACGTGAATCCCGCTCGATAACTCTACTATTTTACACATTTTCTCTTAAATCTCCACTATAAAGAAAGAACGTGGAGTCATGGAAAAAAAAAAAAAAAAAAAAAAAAAAAAAAAAAAAAGGAAAATGTGGAGATAAAGAATAAAAAAAAAAAAATGGATAAGTGAATAATATAACTCTACTTGTAGAGTTGCACAATTTATGGAATTAAGAAAAATCTATTCTAGAATTTGAATACATAAGCCGATAGAGTCTCTTTTTAGCACTTTTGTCATCTATTCTAGCTTAAAGTTGCAAATAGATAATCCATTGAGAGTGCTCTTAGAACAGTCTCATAGGCTTCTCTATTTCTTAATCTAAAATAGCTAACCAAAACTCACTTTATCTAGTTTAGCTAAGGGGTTTTAAGAGCATCCCCAACAGTTTATGTAAACTCAACTTTTGGCTAAAGTAGATGGCAAAAACAATAAAACCCTCCTCCAGCAGATTATGCAACCCAACGCCAGAATAGATGCATCGTCCATTTGTGAACATTGTCACGCCAGACACTGTTCACAGATGTATCTTATATTTTATTATTTTTTCCCACTTTTTCTCACTCTCTCGAAGCTTCTTGTTCTTTCTTTGCGTGCGTTTTCTTGCTTGTTCTTCGGCGTTCTCTCTCTCAGTCGGTCATGCTTGGAGGATGGGTACGGTGATGAACGAGAAAAGGACCACCAACAACCAAACGACTTGCACTTTCAAGATCAAAATCAACCCATGGTAATTCACCACACCATTACCAACCAATCAGAATCAACCAGAATTATCAGAATTATCAGAATTATCACATAGACACACCACACAGACTACACATAATCGGCAACCATCACGGCATCATCACTGCACCACCATCGCTCTAGACAACTGACAACCATAACCACCACACCAGGCAATCGGCAACCATAACCACCGCACCAGACCACCAAATACCTCCAGAAGATGGGCAACCCAAATCCAGAAACTTCTGGAAGATCGGCAACCCAAACCTATACGCCCCAACTCATAAAATTGGCAACCTGTACCCATCTTCCCAAATCTCAATCTGAAACAGCGTCGCTAGGTTTCAAGGCGAGTCTACGGATTAATTAGATCAGGCCGATGAGGACCACAATGAGGACGAAGTTCTTGGCGAAGATGAACACGGTGACCCACGGGTTCTGCTCAAGCTTGTGCGGGAGGGGCTTGATTCGACTACTGTAGGGTTGGCAATTTTTGACACAACCCGCGAACTCGATACAAACACGACACGGGAAAATAGAGTTTGGGTTTAATATAACCGGGTTTGGGTCAACCCGATTCTGACCCGGCTGTATTGAAAAAGAAAAAAAAGAAGAGAACTAACCCAGTAACCCGTCTAAGTTCTAACCGGAAAAATATGAATTTTGAAATGCCCAAATCACTGAATCTGTGAATGTGAAGTTGTGAACCCTAGCCCACTGCCCAAGTGCCCAGAAGCCCGCCGCCCGCCCGCCCGCACGCTATCCGCCCAGACGCCACCTGCCCGCACGCCCGATCGCCAACCAACCGGCGATTCCGGCCTTTTCCCCCTCTCTCTGCGCCACACTTTTTCCTCCCCCCTCGCTTACCCATCGGCCACCACCGTCAGTGTCGCCGCCCACCATTCGGCCGATCTCACTGAGCCTCACGCGGTTTGGTCATCTCCGCGGCTCCACCCCCTGAACGACGCCACAACCGGACCAACCGGTCTGTTTTACTTTCCCAGTTGAGTCAGTTTCTTTGAGCCTCATCACTCATGCAGTTTGCACTTTGCTATTTGTTATTTTTGATTTAATTGATTAATTTTTATTGTGAGCTCATTCATTAAGCAATGGATTTTGAATATGTGACTTTTGTTGAATATTAGGGGTAAACCAGTAGAGGAAGAGGACGTGTTCGAAGGTAAAAAAAGAAACCAGCAATTGAAATTTGAAGGTAAAAAGCATATGAAAATACATGCATATTATGAAATTGATGTCGAGTCGGGTCGGGTCGTGGCGGGTAAACGGGTGACACGATTATTAGTCGTGTTTATCGAGTCGTGTTTGGGTCGCGTGTCACAACCCGATTAATAATCTGGTCGGATTCGTGTCAGACCCGTTTATGTAATCGGGTCGGCCGAGTTGACACGAACCCAACCCGTGAACCCGAATTACCCACCCTCTAAAAGGTATCTATTCTTAACTTTATATCAAATTAAATATTATTATTATTATTATTATTATTATTATTTTTCTTTTCTTTTTTTGTATCTTTCTTTACCGAAACCCGAAACTCAAGCAAGGGTGCCAACGACACCGAAGTAAGAGTGAGCCCATCGCTCTTGTCATCACCAAACTAGAACCAGAACAAATTAACAACCTTCATCTTCAACGAAAATTAGACAAAATCAGAACAAATGAGAAAAATAGTAACGAGCGTTCATCTCTTCAAAGTAGCAAAAAACTATACCAACCCATTACCCATTTGAGAACAGAGTGAATAATTAAAAGGATAATATCAAAAACTTCTATTACAGCCTTCAAACTGAGACTGAAAGCACGCAGGGCTCGTGTTAGCTGATACCCATTACCCATGAACCGAAACTTGTGCACCCTGTTGCTTCAATTCAATCAGCTACCATGAATCAAGGTTTTGGTCAATGAAATATAGCAAAAGCTAGGTGGAAAAATCGGGGTATCCCAAGTGGGTAATCAACAAATCTACAGTACAATTGACGAACTTGAAGAACAGAACAGAGGACAAAATGGGAGGAAACTTCCTTTAGTTGGGTTCCCCGTCTAATCAAAGAGCCGAAGACTTCAAGGGAGTTTTCTAAAATGAAAAACTGAAAAACAAGGAATATGCTTCAATTGCAAGCTATGAGAGAAAGAAGAAGAAGAAGAGTTGTTTACAGATGGGTAAAAAAAGAAGAAGAGCTGAAAGAAAATATGAGGAAAACAGTAACGAGAGTGAGAGAGAGACCCATCCGTCCTCTTTCACCTTTTTTGCCGTGAAGAAACAATAAAAAAAACAAACCCATCTGTGAACAATGCACATGAGGCGTTGCACTGTTCACAAATGGATGAAAACACCATTTTAGATTCAGGATATATCAGCCGATGGAGTGTGTTTTTTCTGTTTTACTTATCTAAACTAGCCAAAAGTGAAAAATACATAATTCACTGTGAGTGCTCTTCGAATCCAATACGAAATTAACATATTAGAATTAATGAGTTTTTATCTATTTAATTATATAGATCAGATTAACCATATTGTGTGGCTCATTGAGAGAATTATGTCATTTGTTTG
This sequence comes from Alnus glutinosa, assembly GCF_958979055.1. Lineage (NCBI taxonomy): Eukaryota > Viridiplantae > Streptophyta > Magnoliopsida > Fagales > Betulaceae > Alnus > Alnus glutinosa. The sequence continues at coordinate 2,451,924 of NC_084887.1, read as the reverse complement.
ACCAATTTTCTATATTTTGTAATTATTTCAATACTGTTTTAGTTTGAATTGAGTCTATTATTGAGAAACCCACCTCTTTTTCATAATAAGATCGTCCACTTCTTTTTCCTATTAGATCAGAAGGGAGAATGATTGCCTTTTTCATATAAGGTAATGGCAAAGTCTTGGAATAGAGACTTTTTTCAATCTGTACGAGGGTTTTAGCTAAATAATTCCAAGTTAGAGATATTAACAGGGTTTATGAGATTAGGGTGGTCTTAGTTTGAGATCTTCGTAATGGAAATAAGGGGTAATTACCTTTTCCTTTATCAACTACCGGCAATTGTCAACATGCCACCACGAACTGACACATCGACCAAAAGAGAGCATGAAACTATGTTAAATCGGACATTTCCATTTTTAGAGGTTAAATTTTGTTTAAAGATAGAAATGCCCTCAAATAATAATTTAATAAAAAATATTAAACCTAATATATATATATATATATATATATATATATATATATATATAAAAGAAGGGAAGACAAAAAATGAAAAAGAAAAGGGGGTGGAGGGTGGCCCCGCGAGCCAACCCCAGAGGTGGCGCCGGCCACCCCAAGTTTTTCTGAGGTGGCTTGCGAGCCACCCTAGATGAAACCCAAGGGTGGCCGCGCGGCCACCCTGGAACCTAGGGTGGCTTGTCGCCACCCCCGCCTCATGCCACCACCCCCTTTCTTTCCTTCTTTTTTTCTTTTTTTTTGGCTCTTTTTTTTTTATTTGTTTAATTACGAGGGTATTTTATATAAATTTTAATTCTAAATTAGGGTATTTGAGTCTTTTCACGAGTTTGATTGACGGAATGAGGGTAACAGTATAAAAATGGTAGTTTCATGCTCTATTTTGGTCGATGTATCAGTTTGTGGTGGCATGTTAATAATAATCGATAGTTGATGAGGGAAAAGGTAATTAACTCTTGAAATAAATATAACAGCAAATGAAAAAAAAACAAAAAAATGAAAAAAATTGGTATACTAAAGTTTTTAGTACAATTTCCTTACAAATTAAGAAACTCATGTATCATTGATTGCCCTTTCGCCCTCTGGTAGTCTACTGATTGAGAACTATGCTAGGTAATACCATTAAGGGCAAAACCACGTTACCGTCTAGACAGTTTTTCTCTAAAATGGGTCGGACAATCCAATCTAATAAATTGATGTGTTCATAGCATGTGTTTTTGGTCGAGACGTGAACAAAGAAATGAAAATTTGGCAGTATTTGAAACTTAGCAGCAAAGACAGGTTAAAATCCTTAGGTAAACACCAAGCAGTAAATGCAAACGCATTCAGAGGCAGAGGGGAAAACTGATACCCTTTTGAATATGAATTTCAGTTTTCTCCCTTTGGCTGGTCATTTTTCTTATAATATGTGACGTCTGAATACGAACCCAATACAAAATTAGTGAGTTAAAATTGAGGGATTTGACCTGTTTGATTAAATTTGTCGAATTAAGATTGACTTATATAACCCTATTCCCATGACTCGACATGACCTGAACTCAATTCATGACGTTAGGACTGGCAATTTTCGATACGATCTGCAAACTAGACATGAACCCAACACAAAATTAACGGGATAGTGTTGAGGGATTTGACCCATTTACTTAAGTAAGTTGAATTAGAATTAACCTATATAGTCTTATACCTATGCCTTGACACGACCCAAACTCATTATGCAAACACGAATTACTTCCCCCTTATATTTTACATGTCATAATTACAAGAGTCCAAGAACCCTTTATGCTGAAACCACTAAAACTTTTAGAGCAGGAAGCTATCTAGCAAGGAAAGTGAAGAAATAAAACCAACTAGATACACTTATAAGCTAGGAAGATTAAAGAGTTGATTACAACCAAAAATCGCTGCACCAAATGGGGTGCGGGCCTACAAAGAAATGAGAAGAATATGGCATCTCTCACTCCATCTCTTTATCAGGGCCAATATACATTGTGCAAGATACTGAAATCAAAATGAGTAAACATCCAACAAGTCGCCCAAAGGATGGAGCTGTTCTTGATGAACCAATGCCCCATAATTGTGACAGGGCTGCCTGAAAAGGCAATAAAAGCATCAACATAATTAACAAGACGAGGGATCGTTTATTTCTTTTTATTGTTTAATATATTTCATTAGGATTCTTTCTATGTTCTCTAATAATTTCCTAAATCATCATCCCGATTCTGAAACACAAGATTAGGGAAGAAAATAAATCCACAAAGCAATCATCACCATATATAACTACATCCTTATTGCGGAATGTATTGACTTAAAAAGTGGGGAGGGGAGGGGGGAAGGGACAAGAAAGGTACCTCCATGTACAGGACATTTACAACTTTGCTGGTTTTCTCAAGCTGAAGTCCGCGTGCTAAAAATACCTGCAATTGAGCACACAAGTTCAGAAGCCTATACTGCAGGAACATCCTCAGCAAAACAAAAAGATATCGTGCTTTATTGATATAATCACTTCATCATAAAGTTCAGGACAGCACCTCAGCCAAAAAGGCCAGAACACCAAGTACGAGCATAAGTAAAAATGTATAAGAATCTGGCAGCACAAAATCCTGCATCGTGCAAGAAAAAAAAATTGTTGAGAAACACACAGAAAGACACAACACCTAATACGGAAGATATATACAGCATGGATGCAACTATAATACTCTCAGCCAGTACAAACTTTAAATGCTTATACAACAAAACCATGACATGCAAGGTGAACTTAAAGGGTATAAATTAGGGGTCAGTGATCAGTCCTCAGGTTATAAGTAATACATATAATTTGGGGTTTCTATGGAACCTATAAAAAAGAAAATGATTTTTTAAACAGTACTTTTTACTATGTCACGAACTTACCTCAAATGCAAATGTACATATTCCAGCAGCAGGGCCAGCCAGTATGCCAAATGAAAAGGCTGTAATCCTGAAAAAGCGCAAACAACATATTAAGGCAATCGCTTTTACATAATAATTTCTTTTTTCTTTTTAAATCGAGTAAAAGCACCAGTATATATTTTTTATTTTCTAGTTATGTATTTCATGTAGTCCTCAAATTTTCTATAGAATCTAGCAACAACCACTTTAGCTTCCATAAGACAGTTACCTTGTAAAAAGGAAAGCCATGTCATGTGTGAGCACAATAGCATGGCATGACTTTCTTTGAGCTTCAGTAGTTTGATGGCAAAGAATTGAAGAAGACTATATGTCACAGTGGTGAGTAAAGATAGGAATCTCATATCACTTACACTGGTTGATCAGATGCCTTTGCTCCCGCCCTTATGAGGCAGTAGCTTACTCCACCAGTTATTGATGAAAATAAACCAACTAAGACCACATATATATGGTGGCTCCCTCTAAGATATATATTGCTTGCTTCCCCAGCTTTAACTAAGGCTCCTGCAGAAGTCCACATTCAATAATGCACACATCTACGCAGAATTGTAGGGAATACACTCACTATTTCATTATAAGCACAAAACGATATGTCTAGATAGATTTTTAACCTGTCACACATAAAGCCAGAAATAAAGGCCACACGGGAAGATAATAAATCATAAGCAAAGGACATAATGTGTTCTCTAGTCTCTATTGCTTTCCCATTCATCCTAAAAGCATTAACTTGCTCACTTTGCAGGAATCCAGCAGGTAATTCAAGGTTCTAGTTTCACGGAATTTGCTATAAAACAGCTTACAACCAACGCAATGGATGAGGGAAGTCATTGTCAAAGATGTGGTATGACAACAAACCCCCCGCCCCTTCTTTTTCTTTATAAATTATATATACAATAAAATAGTAGAAATGAAAATATGGAACAAGAAACTCTTCCCTTTTATTACTTAAAAACTTAAAATTGAGAAGAAAAAACAATAGGATTTAGGTTATTTGAATAAAAACTAGACTACTAGCAAAAGAGAATACAACATAAAAGAACAACTAAAAGGATATGGAAACAAAGAGGAATACACAGGGTTGACTTTTTGAGTTCTTCAATGACAAGATAGGGAAACTCAAAACATTACAGAGGGTCTAAATGCCACATGTCAGAAAACAAGACTCATGCTTCCTTTTTTATATATAGTTTAACTACAATATTCCGTCAGTACAATAATGAAAATGTCTTTTGCTTATACAAGAAAATAAAGAGCAGATTGATCTTGATCAAATTCTTTACTAGAAAATATTAAAGGCATCCACATTTGGCATTGCATACAGAACGCTACTTTAACTCGCTTATGTACCTTTTGTGGTAAGTAGTTGCCTGAAAATGAAAAGCACACCAAAGAAACTGCAAGCAAGACCTGGAAAATGGTAAGATAGTTAACAAAGCAAGCACTCAGTGCCCTAACAGAAGGGTGTCCAAGTTCTGTACCAATATTGGAAGATTGAAGTCAACTTAAAATTAAAGATAAGTAGTTTTATCCTATATGATACAAAGTATTTGCAGCTATATTGGCTTCACTACCACTTCTGCAGCTTCTTGCCTAACTCTTTAAAGGGACTTTCTTTGGGGAGGTATTGGTGATGAACTTTAGTTTCATTTGGTGAACTAGTTGAAGATATGTTCTCCGATAATTTCAGGGGGGTTAGGCGTGAAAAGTATGAGTGAACTTAATAGGGCCCTTTTTGGTAAGTGGTTGTGGAGGTTTGCTACGAAATTGGATGATTTGTGAAGAAAGGTGGTGGACATTAAATATGATAGTATGAGGGGAGGTTGGTGTTCAAAGGAGGTTGAGGGACCCTATGGGGTGGGAGTGTGGAAACGTATAAGGAGGAAGTGGGACAGTTTTGCTGATCATGTGAGATATGAGGTAAAAGATGGCTCTAAAGTGTTGTTTTGGCATGATGTTTGGCGTGGGGAACAACCTTTGAAGGTCCTATTTTCCGAATTGTTCACTATTGTGGAAAGGATGCGTGGGTGGCGGAGAATATGCAATTCCATAATGGAAACATTCATTGGAATATTATATTTACTAGACCTGTACACGATTGGGAGGTGGAAGTAGTCTCTAGGTTCTGAGTTGTATTCTCGAGTAAGGCATGGTGGCGATGACACCATTTGTTGGATTCCATCTGAAAGGAAATTATTTGAAGTGAAGCCTTACTATCAAGTATTATCTAATTCTGCAATTTTCACTTTTCCTTGGAAGAGTATCTGAAAAATTAAGGCTCCTCTGAGAGTAGCGTTTTTTGCGTGGAAGGCGGCTTTAGGAAAAATATTAACTTTGGATAATTTAAAAAAGAGGATGGAGTAGTGTTGTTTGTGCAAGATATGTGGAGTCTATAGATTATTTACTCCATTGTGGGGTTGCAACAGAGTTGTGGAGTGCAATTTTTCAATTGTTTGGCGTTGCTTGAGTTATGCCTCGTAGGGTGAGCGATTTGTTGGGAAGTTGGAGGGGACAATTGGGCAACCGTAATGCTTTGAACATATGGAGGTTGGCTCATTTGTGTTTGATGTGGTGTGTTTGGAGAGAGCAGAATGCAAAGAGCTTTGACGATCGTGAGAATGGATTGTTAGAATTGAAGAAGATGATGCTACACACCCTGTATATATGGAGAGTGGCATGGAATAGTGTATCTGTTTCTAATTTTTTTGAATTCTTAGAATTATGTTCTTCTTTCTCTTTGATTTAGGGTTCTCTTGTGTACTAGGGTTGCGTCCCTCTACGCTTTGAATAAATATACATTACTCGTAAAAAAATAAAATAAAATAAAATTATCTAGGGGCCCTAAACATGATGATCCCCGTCCTATTCTATTTCATCAGATACCTAAAAGTGCTTATTGCTTCATAACTTGAACATGAACGTGGAATGTATTGTATGGGGCATATTAACATATCTTATAGTATAAAATTGAGGGAGGATTAAGAGACAAGAATGAAAAAATCTTACATACTACCATACCTCCAATGTCAGCAATTTTCAACTTCTCGTGCAAAATTATTCTGGCTGCAATTGATGCCATAATCGGTGTTGTGAAGCTTAATACAATAGCCTGAGACAAAGGTAACCTTTGAATGCTGAAATGAAAAGAAAACTAATTTCAGGTCATTACAGTGGTTACCAATACATCAACTCTTAAGGATAACCTAACAATACATTGACAAAGCTTTCCAAGCATAGTATATCAGGTTGAAGAGAGGTCAAAGGATGAGTGAAAATAAAGCATAAGCCAAAGAGTTGGAATACAGCAGCAAAGTAAAAGTGTGTACTGATAGCAGGTCATTTCCTTTATGAACACCATTACCAAAAGTTGTGTGACTCTCTTTTTGGGTAAGTGAATATTATGTAAAGCAAGCTGATAGATTTATCAATATTAGATGTCAAAGAAATCCATATTGAAAGTGCTATGTTCTAAGGCACTGTAATGTACTTTTTTTTTTTTTTTTTTTTGTCTTCTGAACATTATTATGTTTCAACAAGTTTGTACAAAGTTATACCACTACATTAGGTGGATAAATGCACTCATCCTCCTCGATCAACGCTTGGGTTCGAATTCCACTACATTCATATTAAGGTGGGCTGGTACCTAACTCTATAGAGTCAGCACTCAACACACATACCTTTCTCAGGGTTGCCTTTTTGGGGCCGTGGGTAGTGGGTGCCATCATCCCCTCCTACCCTTTTTGCCACAGCAGGAAAAAAACAGAAGAAGAAGTTCATGCAAAGTTACAAATTAAATATGTGTGTGTGTGTATATATATATATATATATATTGGTAACTTGGAGCTAATTGGCCCACATGCAGAAAATAGCACTAGTAACTACTGCCGTCTGAAGACTGAAGCCACATGATGCAATAACTATCTGATCCAGGCATTTGATCTAATATTCCTGATTTAGGAAAGTGACTTGTTGAAGAACGTATCTAATCATATGCTCCTAGCTAAACATAAATATTCCAGATGTATTACACGCACCAGTAATAGAAAGGATATAATCAATACATACAGAAAGGATAGCATTTGGATTCCTCTTACCAATAAACATAACTCATCAACGAAAGAAATCCCATTAGGGCTCTTGAAATTAACAGTTTTCTAACATGTGTCTGTCCAAGTATTGAATGCCCGCTCTTTCTCAGCCAAAAATATGACAATGTCATGATAAGTATACATCTAGCAAAAGCCGTCTCAAATAAAGGAATTGATTGAGCTGCCATTATAAGAGGGGATAATATTAATCATCGGATATACCAACATAATTCGCTAATAATAGGTCTAACTGAAAAAAACAAATGTAAATACACACTGAATATATGGAAAAATACATAATGATGAGCAATGTCCCCCTTATGCCTAAAGACTTACAAATGGTCACAAATGAGGACAGAACTTACTGACCAGAGAAAACATCGGAAAGGACTTCCATGATAAAATAGATGATAGAAGATATGGCCATACACAAGAGACCAGAGTATCTGGACCCACTCCACACCCACAAAATAAATCGAGTCACTGGAGATGTCTCCGCTTCATGTACTCTTGTCACTTGCTCCTGCAAAATGTTAAAATAGCAACTAAATTAATTTCCCAATTTCTTCCCCAGTTTTATGTATCAATTTGTAATGAAAAGAGACCACTATACAAAACCAACAAAATAAACTAAAAACCTTCTGCCGTTTATCTTCTCAAAGTTGTCCTTGCAAGTAATGATTAAGCACAGGACTAACACTGGTGCAAAACTTATAATGATTCAATCCTCAGAAACATAATGATTCGAAACTCACTGAAGAATCACAAATTTCTCGGCTATGAATCAAGCCAAAGTAGGAAAAACAAACACAAATGTTAACTGAAGCTGAGAGAACCTGATCCTTTTGTTATTTTATTCCTAACCAAGAACCATATGCATAATTCAATGTTGCAGAAATGTATTTGGATCACCTTTCTTCTGCTGCAAGGTGCTCAAATTTTCAATTTCTAGTAATTATACATTCCATTCTCAACTCTTTGGTTGATAAATTAGTTCAATCTTATTCGATCACTAGGCTCAGTGAAGCACAGCATGGTAAACTAACCAGCCTCTACACTTCTGATTTCTTTAATTTTGTCAAATAAAAAAAATAAAAATCCCACCCAGCAATCAAATTCGAACGAAGTTCCATCAAAAGTAAACGAATTCCACAACAAATTCTCAAAATTAAATTTTTGTAAACAGTAAATTAGGGTTTTGATTTCCTTTACCCTAGGTTTTCCTCGGGGATAAGAGACTGTGAAGATGTTGATCTTGGGCTTCTCGCCCTGATTCAAGAGAGGGATTATCTCATCGGAGACCACCACGGCCGCCGCAGCATCGTCCTCCAATGCTGATGCGTCGCGCACGATCAGCTCCACCGCGTCATCTCCGTCTTCAGTGGACGCCATTTTTCGCTCTCTATCAGGGCATCCAAACACCCTAGCTTTTCCGTACAGTCCAAGAAGACGAAAAAAGAAAGAGAGGAACAGTGATCGTTGAAGAGTGACGCGTCAACGGTCAAGTTGGTGTGTCCACTTGGCGAAGTTTCGGTGGGACCCAGTGGTTGGTGGGGGTGTCTATTTCATTGTCGTTAGGAATTTGATTCATGTACAACATCATCACAATAACCCATCACATGAGGGTGGACCCCAGTGTGTAGGGTCCACCCTCATGTGAGGGGTTATTGTGTGGTTGTTGTGTTGATGTTGTAAATTTAACATTTTCTTTGTCACTAACTGAATTGTAGCCCGTCCAAGTTTTGATGTGCAAATGTTGTGCACTAAAGTGTTGTGCAAATTTTTTTTTCCTGATGATAAAGGCTTTAATGGTCTATGACAAGTGTTCGGATAATCTAGACATGTTCATACAAGTAAATTTTATCAGATAAATGATTAAAACATGGGTCCCACTCCATTGTACCTTGGTGTTGTGTTATTGTTGTGTAGTGTGAGTGTTAAGGATCACTCCCCATTTTATCAAGCCTCTCACAATTAGTTGTCTGGACCGTGCCACCAGTTTTAATTCGACCAGCCAATTGCAGAGAATTCCTATAGAAAGAAAATGATTTAAAGTAATGAAGTTTTTATAGGACTCATTTGTCCAAATAAGTAGGAAGGCGGTCTCGAGATTTGTTCAAGCAAGTGGATCCTATAAAAGTTCTCTCATATTTATTATTCGAATTGCTAACAAGCCAGTCAACAAAATTATTAGGGATCTCATCAGATCTAAATGTCCAAGTGTTTATTCCTAAATGCTTACTTTTTGATATGGCAGTAAAAATCACAATTAGATTTTGAACGGGTTAATCTTTATATTATATATCAATGATAATTTTTACTGCCATATTGAAGAGTCAGAATTTTAAAAACATATAACCAGGGGCAGACACCCCCCCCGCCCCCCCCCCCCCCCCCCCTCCGGTGGCCCTCAAAAAATTTCAAAACCCTTAAAAAATTATTTTTTAAGGGTTAATCATATGATAGCTCCGACAAAAATGAAATAAAACCCTCAAAAAAAAATTACTCTACTAGTAAAAAATAGGGGAAACTTCACATAAGAGTATCAAACTATTGCGCTTTTTCAATGAAGGGTACCGATGTAGCAAAACGTTCAATTGAGTGTATGCATTTATCAAAACCGTGCAATGTCGGGTATTCTGTCAGGATTCAGTGTTAAATCCCGACGGAAGTGGAGTCACATGACTTCCACATGATATTTAAGGGCGTTCTTCCTGTTATGCCCCTTAAGAAAATGCTAAAATACACATAAATGACAAAACCTATAAAATGCTCCAGACGACGTCGTATAAATAGCCCCAAAACACCCCAGACCCCATCTTCAGCGATAACACCCCACCACTTTCCCTTCCATCTCGGTCCGAGCTTGGACACCGACAGTGAGTTCCTCTTCATCGAGGCCATCTACCACCTTCCCCGCTAGCTCAACCCCAATACCATACCCAACCGCGTCTTCGTTCGCCAAAACCACCTCTCAAATCTCCGGTAAGCTCTAGACTTGATGCTCCTTGTCGACCCATCCAAGTTGCCGGACCCAAAAAGCCTTCTTTGAGTACAACAGGTTCAAGAGCCTGCAGGGGCAGCAGCAGCACCACGGCCGCGCGGGCATAGTATAATCTGGTTAAACATGATTTGGTTTGGTTCGTTATCTAGGGTCATAACGGAAAATTAGAAAACGGGTTCAAGAAATTGGAAGGAGGAAAAATGTGGTGGGCTTTTCCGATTTTGGTGTTTTGGTTCAAAGGCAGAATCAGGTGGGTTTCGAATCCCCTTGTTGTGCTGTGTTTTTCTCTGATTCTTTCCTTGACATCAGAACAATAAAGGTAAAGCTCTGAATCATAAAACCTTAACGAAATTAACAGAGTATATACAACAAAAATTAAGAATTGGAATAATATTTCCCTGCTGAACAACTGAAATTAACAAGGTCTTCCTCGTGGTTGAAATATGTCGTTGGCCAGAGGTTTTGATGGCAAAAATCACGATCATGGTCGACTCCATGAAGACGGCAAAAATTCCTAAAAATCGCGATCATGATCACAGCAAAAATCCCTAAAAATCACGATCACGATTTCGAAAATATGATATCGAAAATCTCTCCCTCTCTGATCATTTTTTTTTTCTTATCAGTTTTTAATAGATTAATAAAAGATTAATGAATATATTTTTTTAATAAATTTAAATGAATATATTTTTTTTAATAGAGGGGTATAAATGGAAGATTTTCTTAATAGCAGAGCCTGACGGAATATCCGACATTGAACGGTTTTGATAAATGCATACACTCAATTGAACGTTTTGCTACATCGGTACCATTAATTGAAAAAACGCAATAATTTGATACCCTTATGTGAAGTTTTCCCTTTTATTACATAGAATAATGGAAGATAAGTTTCTTAGCAGGCCATTTGTTAGTTTATATTGAAAAATAAATTTATAAGGATTTCACTAAAAAAATGATAATGGATAAATTTTATTCCATGAGAGGCCGTTGCTGAGCACAATTCGAAGGAAATACAAAGTTCTTTTTTGGATTTTTTTTTTTTTTTTTTTTTGTTTGGTACATGACTATATCAAACTAGAACACTGTTGTATTCAGAAGAAAATATATTTTTAAAGATGATTTTATAGACACGTAACTTTTGTATACAATTGTGGCATATGACTTAGTATGAAGTTAAGTTTAAGACTTGTCTGTTTTTATTTTATGCGCGGGCGCATATATTTGTTTGTGTGTGTATGTGTGTTCAAACCCACCAAAAAAATCATGGCTCCTCTCCCTGCATGTACAATAACATGTCTCTAATGACATATGTGAATATGTTATTACGTCATTAAAAATTACGTGATGTTATGTGCATCGTTAAATATAACAAAATAAAATATTAGTAAAAGCATTAGCAGCAGATACCCTATAAGTAGTTCCCTTTCCTAAATATGTGAAAAATTAAAATAAAATTAAAAAAAAAAAAATAATAATCACCCACGTTAGATTCCCTACTAATTTCCTAAACCCTTGGATAGCTACAGTGCTACCCAATAGATTATTTAATCTTAAAGAAGAAAAAAATCATCTCTCCTTTCACATCTCCCTGTGCTGGTGCCACGCCCTTCCACATAACCAAGATACCTCCTTTTGCTTTGCATATCACCATCAACAATTGCATTTTATTCAACAAGCTAGCCCTTTAGTGAATTAAAGCAATGGCGCCCAGCCTTTTCTGTGGCGGCTAGCGAAGCAACGTCTTTCGACCCCTTTCTCTCTGGACGTGTGGGATCCCTTTGGGAGCATCCCTTTTGCGAGCATTGTCGCTAATGCTCCCGCCTCATCATGGGAAACCTATGCTCTTGCCAACATTTGCATCAACTAGAAAGAAACCCCGGAAGCTCACATTATCAAGGTTGATCTTCCGAGGTTGAGGAAGGTCGAGGTTGGCGAAGGTGGGGTGCTGCAGATAAGCAGGGAGAGGACCAAAAAGCAGGAGGAGAAGAACAACAAGTGGCACAGGGTTGAAAGGGTCGGACCTGGATCCGACAGGAGCCAGTTAGTTATACATAGGGGTATTTTGGTAATTTCACACAAATTACCAAAATACCCTTACTTACAACTAACCGGCTCCTCTCCAGTTGAAACTCAACTGGAGAGGATCCCATTGCGAAAGGGTCACCGGCAAGTTCGTGAGGAGGTTCAAGTTGCCGAGAATACGAAGATTGACCAGGTGTTGAAGAAGAAGATAAAGAATGGGGTGTTGGAAGGGACAAACATAGACGTTGACGAGATAGATAAATTGAAAGGAAATAAAAATATGCTTATGGAATAAATTTTAAAAAATAAATAAATAAAGTAACTATTAGTACTTAAGTTTTATGCTTTTTTAAATTTAGTACCTGAGTTAGGGGTAAAAACTCGATTGGTACCTTTATTACATTTTCCGTTTAAATATTAACGGCCTGCCACGTGTCAACCGCTGAGTTTGACACGTGACATTATATAAAAAATAAAAATCTTTAAAAATTAATTAAAATTAAAAAAAAAAATTGAAAAATTGAAAAAAAAAAAATGATGGGTTTTGGCCATTGGAGTTGGTCGAACTATCTCCATGGACAAACCCTCTAAATTTTGTTTGATGGGTTTTGGCCCTTGGGGATGGCTTTTTTTTTTTTTTTTTTTTTTTTTTCAATTTTATTTATTTATAATTAATTTTAAAAGTTTTTTATTTTTTATTTATTTTTTATATAGCCATTAATATTTGGATAGAAAATATAACAGAGGTACCAAACGGGTATTTACCCTTAACTTAGGTATCATCTATGAAATAAATGAAAATTTAGGTACTAAATTTAAAAAAGCATGAAACTCAGGTACCAATAAAGTATTTAACCCAAAATATTATTTTAATATATAGGGAAAGATAAATAGTAGTTGTTGTAAAATGTATTTGTATAGGAAAATAAAAATTGGTTTGATTCTCTAATTTTATTTTATTTTTTTCTTAAAAAAATGGTTGGGTATAATGCTCTTAACAAAATGGACTTGAAATGGAAGTCATGCTATTGATACTTTTAGCCACATACCGGCCCACTTGATAAGGTTGTCCTCATTAAGAGTGGCTGAGCCTAAGCGTACTCAGTATCCATATTTATGGGCCTTACTGTTGAACGTATGGGCCCTCAATGTCCCATGGAGGATCTAAACCTGGCCTTCTCAGATTTCATCTATCTTTTTTTTTTTTTTTTTTTTTTTTTTTTTTTTTTTTTTAAATTTATTTTTAATAAGACAGCAAGGGGAAGGACTAAGTAGAGGAAAAATGTGAATTCCAACTAATGAATTTCATTTATAAGAAATGATTGCGAGTCGATTAAACTAACCCTCGGAGTCCATATTCCATCGATTTGAGCCTTTTATGTTGGGATCGAGATCCCGTCCAATATTTAGGGTATTGCACGGGATATAATAATTTTAATTTAGGCCGTTTATTTTAAATGAATTATCCTAAAACTGTCACATTATGAAAAAAGAAAAATTATCTCATTTTCAGCCGTTACCTCACCTCACCTAACCTCTTCTATATACTCTATAAATTAATTAATTAATTAATTTAAAAAAAAAAAAAAACCCCTCTTCTATATACTTTTCTGCCACCCAAAAAGAAGTAGGAGTTTAATGCTCTAGAAAAGTCTTTGGTTCAGTTCTCAAGAAGGTGAACTAAATTTCTCTCCTTTGCCTTTCTGTAATTACAGTGACCTGTCTGGCCTGCAAAAGTCAAAGTGGAAGTTATGGCAAGCTTCACTTTCAACATAAAAACATCGTACCCCCATAAAGAAAAGAAAAAGAAGAAGAAGAAGAAGAAGGAGAAGAAGCAGCAACAACAGCTAGGGGGCTGAACTATCATTATAAAACAAATGAAAATTGTTGTGTTGTATTTTACTTTCTTTTTTGTGGGATACTAATTGGATCCTAACAGAGATTAATGGCAGCTGTCCTTAATCTGACAAGAGTCTGAAATCAGTACAATTAAGATTATTTTTTTCTTCTAGTCTCTTTCGTGGTTTTACTGTTTTAGTAAGTGGATGAACAAGTCTTTGGAAGTAAACGACCTTAGACATCCTAATAACGTAATTTATTAGCAATTAAAATAAAGTGGGATTTGGAGCACCCCCATCTATCACATCTACGTTACCTTCAAATTCTTGCCTTCTAAGCCAAGGAATGAACCTCTAGATTTCCTAGATTAAGGACAAAGTTTATTTTTTTTAGCATTTAGATATCGAATTTGAAAGCACTTTTTATAAAGCGGGGATAAAATACCCACTTTTTTCAAAGAGGTAAGAGTAAAAATGCGAGTAGATACTAACCACCCGCACCTATTTGCTATCTACAAAATATGAATGTGGATAGTAAAAATTATTATCCGTATATGCTAGGGTTTGCAGATGCGATTAATAATCGCATATGCATTTATGGTGTATCGCAGATCCGTTGCAATAACATCCACTTATAAATGTATTGTATTTTAGATTTTATGTTTGTCGAATTTGTAGTTTATGTTCTTTATATTTGCGGGATTTGTAATGTTGTTGGATTTCACTCCTAATAAACTTTTATGATTTGTTTTGATTTAATGGACTGATATATTCTTCCTTCATTATTATTATTATTTCCCTTTACCAAATATAGATAGATAATGGAAGAAGATAAATAATGTATGAGATGAAAAATTTTGTGGCAAAATGATTAACAAACTAGATATAAATATTAGTTTTCAAATATAGATAGTGCCCTTTTGTATTTACTATAAGCATAAATTACAGCTTTAATGCTCAAAATGTTTATTACCTCACATGCAGATAGCGGACAATAACCGCATTTAATAACCTCAATAAACGTGTAGATGCAAATGCCTAAAATTGTTAACAGCATTATGCGAATGCGGATATTGTTAATAATTGCATCCGCATTTGTATTTTCACCCCTACAAGTAAGGCTGTCAATTTTTCACACGACCTGCGAATCCGACACAAACCTGACACAAAGTTAAATTGTTAGGGTTAGGGTTAAGCTTAAAATAGTTCGGGTCATAAACAATTCATTAACAAGTCAACTCGTTTGACTCGCAGGTAGATCCGTTTGACCCGTATATTTAAACTTCTTTTTTTTTTCAACATTAAAAAGTAAGCCTAAACGATATGTTACCTCTCTCTTTCTCTCACCGTCTACAGAGTAAAAACTAAACTAAAAAAATCTCACAAAAGATAAAACAAGCATTTATTTATTTATTTATTATTGAGTTATAACTTGAACCAAAAAACCAAAGACTCAAAAAATTTAGCGGAGTGTTTAAATTTTTAAATTTTAGAAGTTGAAGTTGAACCAAAACAAGTAAACAATAAAACAATTAAACGTTTCATACTTTTAACTGTGGAGTAATATGATTTTTTTAGTTTATATTTGTGCTTTTAATTTTAATTTTATAGATTTTATTATATAATGGGTCAAACGGGTCGTATCGTGTCAACCCGTTGTTTAAGTAGGTCATGTTAGAGTTGAAGGGTCTGACCCTTTTAGTTAAATGGGTAGTGTCATGGTTGACCCAACGGGTTGACCCGAACCCAACACATGAACCCGTTTTGCCAGCCCTACCTACAACTAGTGAGAAGCTGAAAGAATTTATAATATTATAAAAAATTAAATATAAAAGTGGAATCGATAGATAAATTGAGATGAGATTTTACGGGGTGGTTTGGTGTTAGACATCTACCTCTATATACATTTTGCAAGAGGTCATTTTTGTGTTTATCAAAAAATGGGATGGCTTTTAAAATTACAATTTGATTAAAATTCAATAGTAATCAATCACAAGTTCAATGGTGATTTTAAAAACCACATCATTATATATATAAGAGTAAAAGCCACATCATTATTGGAATGATACAATAAGGACTTTTAGCATTACTCTATTTCTTGATGATAAATTACAATACAAATTATTCATATTTATTAAAAAAAAAGTGTGATAGATAGAGATAATATCAAATCATATTCTAACCGAAGTTGCTTGGGATAAATAATGGTCCGTTTGAGTGTTGAATTTTTTTGAATCAGAATATTATTCTAATTTATTGTGCGAATTACGATATTTGACTTTGTGAGATAAAATTTTAAAAAATTAAATAAAATATAATTTACTTTTATTAAAAATAAAATATTATTCTATATTTTATTCAAACCAAACACACCATAAATGGGAGACAAGTTGGCTCGCCACTTATTTTTTTGATGGGTCAACCCGAGTGACTAGCTATTCGGGTTCGAATCCAGGGTTGTCCCCAACCTCTCACAAATTCACAATCATACAAACGTAAAGAAGATTAGAAGCCACTCACATCCCAACAGTCAACACGGTGCTCGATGACCTAAAGTAAAGCTACCATAAAAGCTCATGTGCCAAGGGGCATAGCTTCTCATAAAAGCTCATGTGCCAAGGGGCACCACCTAGCTTAAATTAAAGCTTGATATGCTTTTATTATATAGTTTATTGCCCATAGTTTTGTTGCATGCCCCACGAGACACTCTAGAAAATACCTAAAACCATCATCATCCAACCAAGTTACATGCATCATGCATAGGATGTTGGGGATTGAGGTTTCGTTTATTTAAAATGAACGGCTCAGATTGTGAGAGTAGATTAAAAAAATAATAATAAAAAATAAAAAATCTAAGGCTAATTTATTGAGATGGCCGAATCATTCCATTTGATCTTAGAGGTGATTCAAGACATTGGAAGTGAGCAAACCACCCACAAGACCAAAGGAAATGATGATTTCGCCACCCTCAAATCAACTATTAAGAGTGGTCAAATCACTTAATGATAAAAAAAAAAAAAAAGGGTTAAACACTTTTTTAGTCCATGAGTTTTGGAAACTTTATTTTTTAGTCCTTGAGTTTCAATTTGCATCACAGATGATACCTCAGTTTTGAGAAATGATCGAATAAGTACCTCGGTTAACTTCTCTGTCCAAAAACTAACGGACCGCCATGTGTCAACCTCAGAGATTGACACGTGACACTCTATAAAAAAAATTAAAAATCTTTAAAAATGAATTAAAAAATAATAATATTAAAAAAAATTTGGAAAAAAAAAAAAAAACAAGGGGTGGCTGCCACCACCCTTGGCCGGTCTAGGGTGGTCGAACCACCACAGGGGGTGGTTCGACCACCCCTTGACAAATAAAAAAAAATAAAAAAATTCAAGATCGGTTTTGGCCCTTGGGCCACCCATTTTTTTTTTAATATTATTTTTTTAATTAATTTTTAAAGATTTTTAATTTTTTTTATATAGTGCCACGTGTCAATCTCTAAGGTTGACACGTGGCGGTCTGTTAGTTTTTGGACGGAGAAGTTAACCGAGATACTTATTCGATCATTTCTCAAAACTGAGGTATTATCTGTGATGCAAATTAAAACTCAGGGACTAAAAAATAAAGTTTCCAAAACTCAAGGACTAGATGAATATTTAACCCAAAAAAAAAAGTTCGACTACCCTCAGACTTCAAGGGGTAGTTCGGTACCCCAACAACCATCCCTTACACTGCAAATAATTATTTCTTTATCTTTATTGTGTGCAATCATGACCTAAACCTTCAGATAAAATGATTAAGACTTTTGGCAATTTGCTACTCAAATTGCTATCCAAAAAGCAAATATGAAAGATGAATTATGATTTTCTCAAATTATCTACTCAAATTTGATAGAATTTAGACAGGTAACTGTGAGAGATCACTTATAAAACTTATCTGACCGAATAAGTGATTGAGCAGTCTAATTTTTATTTACTAATGTGAGATAATTTAAGAAGATCATAATCCGTGAAAGAGCTTCTATAAGTCACATTTGCTCAAGCAAGGGGTGAATTATCTAAGACTCCTTCACACTCGTTTATATTTATTACTTCAAATTACTAAAAATTCCAACAACAAAATTTATTTTGTTCTCTATTGAACGGGTCTAATTCCTACACCGCATCTTAACCCGGATAAAGGAATTGGGTGACCCGGCCCACTTGCCTGCCCCTATCTAAAATGCGAAGCCACGATGAGACCGAACCTAATCATGCCATCCACGATACGCTACATACGTTCTATTCTATTACTTTATGCACGCTTATTGCATTACCATGGGTCCTACCACAGATCAGAGATCAGATGCGTCCAAATTCATCACCGGTCCCACTCCGATGATTGAATTTCCTTAGCGTGGTGGGGTCCAGTCCCGAACCATGAAGCCCAAAGTGGGCGTGGTTTGCCCTTTTTAAGCGCTTCTTTATGGCGCGGCCTTCACAAATCACAATCACTCCGCGTGCTTCCCATGAAGGCGTGGAAGGATCCATACGTGTTTCCGTGTTCGGATAAAGATTCTTTTTGAATTATAGGAATATGCTCTTTATATTCTTTTTTTTTGTCTCAATTTATATATTTTGATATAATTATTAATAAAAAATTCTAAAGATATGTTAATTTCTTTTAAAAAGTTGAAATTTCTAACAAAAGAAAAAAAAAACAGAAAAAAGATTGGAATTAGTAGGTATATCGTAAATGTGGTAGATAAATAATCTATTTTTTTTTTAACAAAAGATTTGAATATTTTATTGATAAAAAATCACTAGTATAAAATTTTTACATCATAAAGCATAAAGTTCTACAAAATCATAATTACATGCTTACAATAAAGTACTGTTTATGACTTTAAATAGTTAAATAACAGATCTGCTCCAAACAAACTAAAATATAAAATAATGATAGCCAAATATCTTATACAAGCGAGCCATTTGTGTGTGTTTAAACTTATTATGTATTTATTTGAGAAATTAATAATTGTCTTTTTCTTGCCTCACGGAGTGTTTATTTCCTTTTTTTTTTTTTTTTGTTAAAAAAAAATATAATAATTTTAAATAATATATCCTTTAAATGGTTGAATTTATAAAATAAATGAGGACGACCATGCGAGTTCCAAGAAAGGCAATGACAACTGGACAGTTTCATAAATTCGTCTTTAAGTTGATGTAGCAACTACTTCTGTTTCATCTTTATCTCCCAAAAAAGGGTTTGAACTTTCAACTTGAGTATATTCTTAAAAAAAAAAAAAAAAAAAAAATGCTAGAAACTATTTTTATTTTATTTTTATCTTATCGGGCTTACGTGGTGATCAGAAAAATAATAATAATAACTAGCATTATTATTTTAAAAAAATCTGTATAATTTAAGAATACGGTTCAGATGTTATCATCACAACATACGGTCACAGATTTACGTACACCGAACCACACATTAGAGCTCTCCCCAGGCGGATGTCGCGGTTATTTCCCAGGTTTCCTTGGCCATCCGACCTCTCTCTCTCCCCCTCCTCTGTCCTTCTGTGTGCAAACGAAAACGACGATCCTGGCGGGAAGTTACCAGATCCCGAGGCTGAAATTACCATTCTATCCTCATCCCGTCGCTTCCCTTCTCAGACGTGTCCCGAACCTGACCACCTCAACTCCAAACTCGAACCTCTTCTCGACACGACACCACACGCCTTCCAACCCAAGCAACCGAAAAACAAAACAAACAGACAAACCGAAAAAGAAAAGAAAAAAGAAAAAAATTCAAAATAATTGCGATTTAATTAATTGCCTCTCAATAAAATTTACTTCTGTGATTGAATTCTCTACCTGCCCGCCGTCAGATTCTCAAGCGTGGAGTTCCCTCTCTCTTATGAAGTTATTCTTCTTTAGCCTCTGTTCTTCTCCTTGGTTCTCACGGACTCCAGGTATATATGTGTGTGCATGTATATGGATGTGTGTGAATGTGTTGAAGTGTGTGTATAATAATGGTGTGCTAATGGTTTGTGTGGGATGTGAAGCGGTGGATGGTGCTGAATTGGGCTTAGAGAGCGGTTTCGATGGGGAATGGTGACGATATGCGATGCGTTTTCCCTCTAACAAGTTTGCAAATTGGGTAAGGCTTTGTTTTCATTTCTTTCTTTTGTATTTGCATGCTTAATGCATTTTTTTTTTTGGCTCTTTTTTGTTTGAATCTGTGATAATTTGAATGTGAATGTTGATTACAGGAATGAAAAACGAGTAAAAATTAGGACTTTGTTTGGTAATTTTTCATGCTTCTTTGCTCATTATGAAGTCATTGACTCGAAGTGCTTAATTTGATTCTGCCTTTTAGTTAAGGAGTTGAACTTGGTTGAGCATCCACTAAAGTTGGTTAATTTTGAGTGATTAAAGGTTACATGGAACAAATTTCAACTGGGCTTGATGCACAATCAAGTGAATCATATGAGTCTTGGGTTAATTTTGGAATAGTTGAGACAATATACGAAAAAATTGGATTTTTGCTAGAAGGTATTTGTGGGATAGTATTTTAGGGTTTGGACAAAATTAGTAAAATGTATGTTAGGTCAAAAGTAGAACCAGAGTATATGATCACTATGTTCATTAGCTAAGTATCTGATATGGTGGTGCTGTAAATTTTGTGGGTTATGGTCTTCTTCTTTTTTCGTATGGTTTCTAATATAATGTATTTTGTATATACGGTTGCAGAGACTTGCAGTCTTATCTTTCGGATCTTAGTCTTTTCCTTGCCAGTGAAAGCAAGAAATTGTACATCTTGGTGGACAATCGGCCATGGTTGAGAGACCTAGGTTCAAGGCGAGCTCAGTTGTGGCAGTTAATGGTTACGAAGGTTGCTAAGAGCACCTTTTTGCATTTGAATTGTTGCATGTGCTTAATTTTGAGAATGAAGTTGATTTATTTATTCTTTAAATTCAGTCGAGATTGTCTCCGTTTGCAAACACTAAAGCACAGAGGGAGAGAAAGGAAGGAAAGAAGTCTTGTTGCAGATCCAACAATAGAAAATCAGAGAAGCTCAAGAAATGGTTCTCATTGATTGATGCGACAACATTGTCTCGTAAGAGGGTTCTGCTACCTGTAAAAAAACTTCGCAATTCTTTGCTTTTTAGCAGTGAGGTGCATAGGACCTTGTATGGCTTTATTGTCTTCGAAGTTTCATGGAGTGATGTTCGAGGCATTAACTACTTGAATGAGCTTCAGGTACTATTGCTTCTAAATGCTCCATATTCTTTATGTAGTTCATTTGAATGTCGTGTCTGTTCTACAGTTTGAATGTCTCTTGCAGACTGATACAAGTCTGGCTATTGAGGCCAAAGTAATGCAAAGGTGGGAATTTGATAGTATAGCTCAAGCTGCAAGCTCTATATCTTCATGGTTCTTGGGAACGCTTTCTGAACAGCTACTCTTGAAAGAGTATCTGGATTCTGCCATAGGTACTCTTTTGCCCTCGGGATTCCTGATTTGAATTAGAGGAAAACTAACTTTAATGAAATTTAGACACATGCAAGGGAGTGTTGTTCCACATCATTGTTATGATATTAGACATGGAAACATTTTGGTTTGAGGTGTCTGGCATGGGATTGTGTGTTCTGCTGTAACTTCTTGTGATTGCGTGTGTGTGTGCACGTGTGTAAGAACCATAGTGCTGTTGTTGATAGTCACGTTTTGGAATAGTTATTTTATTTTATTATCTTTCTTATTTTGTTAGGCACAATTTTAGGCATTAGGTGAGCCTCAAGGATGCCTCATGCCCTGTGAAGTTTAATACAACCAGCAATTTCCATACATCCAGAACAAGTTTAATAGAAAATCAGTGTAGATGTAATCTTAGTCGATTAATGGGCTATAACAACCTGGAAAATGTTTTGCTTCTTGTATGTCACGGGGCTTTAGATTTATATGCCTCATTCTAAAATCATGTGCCTTGTACATTAATATCTATATGCTTTACCTTGAGTTTGCGCCTTAAAACATTATGAGACATGTAAGCAAATAAGAATGAAAGCATCTGAACTCGTGTTCACACGGGTGCTGTCAACATGGCTCCTACATGCATATTATCAATAGGTTACATATTACATACATCAGCTCTTGTTATGCAAGAGTGATAAGCAACAGACCTCCCTCATTATGCTTCCAAGGCATATATCTTTAAGGACAGGGCTCCTTTTTGTGTATTTCTTTTTTTTTTTTTTTTTTTTTCTAACCTTATTTTGAATCATCAAAGTTGATGCTACCTTGTCATTTGTAACAATGTTTACATATACATAAATTGAAAAGTTCCCTCATACTACTGTATGCCACTTGATGGCTGTTGGAACTACAGTATATATCACTGACTGAGCATTGACTTTTAAATTTCAATTTATCTGGAACCTTCCAGGAGAAGAATTCTATGATGCTGAAGAAAATTTCTCGAAAACTATCCCTATTGATGATGACGAAAATGTCTGCAATGATGATCTGTCTGCTGGGGATAATTCATTCCACAGCCTCGGTGGCAATTTTAGTGTATATTCTCCTACAGATGAAAACAGTACAAGTGTGCTACACACGCCACCTCCACCCACCGGGCCTTACAAGAGAAGAAAAGTAATGAAGTCCATTAGTACAGCAGTTGAAGTTGACACCTTTTCTGAGAAAATACAAAGAGCAATTGATGACTCATTAGATACCTCTGAAACCTGTTCCAGTGATTATGAAGATGCAGTTGAAGCTACTCAGTACAAGGATGTCTTAATTTTATTTAGGTTCAACGACCGCAATCTTCCTTTCAGATTACGGCAAATAATAATGTCTGATTTGCGGCTACTTACCTTGTTAGAGGCTGGGCTTCCATCTTGGGTTATCTTTCTTCAGTCATACCCAGGGTTTTGTCATCTTTATCGCCCATGGATGTGCCCTTTGGCAAGAGCTTTGTATGTTCTGATCTCAGTCGTCACTGTTCTCATTGGATTTTATGATTTATACAAAAATGTCCCGGTTCTCAAGGCAACTGCTTCTCGTTTGTGTGGACCTCTTTTTGATTGGATAGAGACTTGGGAAATGGTATCAAGGATCAAATACTTGGGAACTATGCTATTTCTACATAATTTTCAGAAGGCTGTTGAGTGGTTTCTTACAATTACACGTGCCACTCGATCCTTTCTTTCAGTTTTTGCCCAGCCACTAGCACAGCCACTTCTGGATTTTTTTGGGTTTTTCCTTCCAATCTGGAATGTGCTTATTGAAGTAGTACAGAGCTTCTGTTCAGTCATTTGGATTATGATTGGGTCTTCTTTTAGTTTAGTGGAGAATCTAGTAGAGATCTTACTATTGCCAATATGGTTTGGCCTCTCAGTTATCTGGAGCATTGGTAGGTCATCAGCTCTTTTGCATTAAGCATTCTTGTGAGTTCAAAATGAGGTCATATAATTAACAAATATGCTACTGATTGTATCTGCTCGTTTGTACTATACTGCAGCAACATCCATTTTATATCCTATATTTTGGATCCTTTGGGAATTGCTTTATGTGCCTATTCGCATGGTCTTCGCATTAGCCAGTCTTGTGGCTTTCATTTGTACTAGCATACATGAGATGCTTGGAGAAATATGGCAGTTTGTCTGCGGCATTTTCCAGCTTGCTTCAGCTTCTGAGGTTGCAGTGAGCACATATGAAGTTTCCATGTGGCGTTCACTTTGGAATGATCTCTTTTCCCAGGTTGTAAGGAAGTATATAATTGCATCTGATAATATGTACATGCGTGAGTAAATGGTTTACTCATCATGATAATTTTTTTGTTGCTTTCAGGTATTCCGAGCTTTAAGGAGTATATTGAATGGTTTTGTTGCCTTCTTCACAGCCTGCAACCGGCATCGCCTTAGGTATGCTTGATAAATTATTCTAGTTACTTTTTGAATCACATGGAATTCTTTGTTTCCTCCCAATCTCCTTCATATTCATAATGCACTTAGACATTTGTATGGATTTCTTTGGCAGCTACAATGTTTGGGTAATGACTACATTTTGTGGTTGCGCCCCCCCAACCCACCCCCCCCACCCCCTCCCCCCTTTCATCCTCCTTCCCCACCTGGGTGCCCCTTCCCCTTAGAAGCCAGATTTCTATTGCTGTTTGGGAATCTTGAGGTATAGAGAGAAACGGAGAGACCTTGAGAAATCAAGAGGCATGATTTAACTATTGCCTTTTGGACATGAGGGCAGAAGTTATTGAGGATATTAAAATTTTTAGCTTGGACAAATGGAGGTCAAGGAATGGTCCGGACCTGCTCACCCTCTTTTAGCATATAAATGATTTAGATGGTGGGTGTTCTGATATTATCAAATGGCTTAATGGAGGAGATGATGGCATTGGACATACTCTTTACCTTGAAGGTATTATCTGGCATCTTCACAGGGCGGGATCATTTGTTACTGTGGAGTCACAAGGGTCAGAAGTGTTGAATCAGATGGATGTGTTATAGCAACTGGCTACAAGGGAGTTTTTGTGGGATGATGTGCCATATTGGTAATGTTTTTCAGGGAAAAAGAACCTGTCGTTGGTCATGGAATTCTAGGATAGGATCTGTATGAACGCAGTGTAGTACTGTAGTCTGCTTCTGTAAAAGAT
This sequence comes from Alnus glutinosa, assembly GCF_958979055.1. NCBI lineage: Eukaryota > Viridiplantae > Streptophyta > Magnoliopsida > Fagales > Betulaceae > Alnus > Alnus glutinosa. The sequence continues at coordinate 2,427,414 of NC_084887.1, read as the reverse complement.
GAAGAGAAATTTTATAATATTGACTTGAGTACGCTGTTGAAACGGAATTAATAATCATTAGTTCACATTAAAATTGGAACAGTGAGAATTTCCTTGCCAAAAGAATAGTGGAGTTAAAAAAATAATTCTTGTGTAGACATTTAGGCTTTTTTGCACTTACTTTTTGTTAGTTCTTTACTGTGTTCCCGATTTTGACTGAAGTCCTCAGGAAGTAGTTTCGACCTGCTTTGTTTGAATAGATTAAAGTGACATTGATGGAATTGCGAGATTTCGGTCTGAGGCTTAGAAAAATTATGAATTAGCTATTTCATCAGGGCCAACCTGAATTTTTCCTTCGTTTTTTAAGATTGTAAATTAATGTTCTTGAAAATTTTCGGTTCTTTTTATCTTTAGATCTCAGCCAACCTCTTGCTAATGTTCATTTTGATGTGATGCTATACAGCATTTATAATCATATACAGGAGTTTTTCCCAAGATTATTTGGTCAAGCGCAGAGATCACAATGTGCAGATTCAAGACGAAGTAGATCGACATCTGGGACTCGGAATCCGGTAAGTAATCTTATTTTACTATTTGTGAAGATCATGGTTGTCACTTCTGTACTCAAGATTCTAGCAAACAAAACAGAGTGGTTTGGTGCATGGGGCTTTTATGTTTGTGTTGTAGTAACAATGCTCTTGCTTTCTGTTTCTGCTTGCTGCATATTGCCTGCCTAAGGGCTGTTGATCATTAATTTTATGGTATCAGACTGGTCAGATGAGAAGAAAGGACTGAATGCTGATTTGATGTGTAGGATTTTGTTACAATGAAATAGGGCAGCGGCATTTATAGGATGTTGTTTAGGTTGCACATATCAACATATCCGTCCCAAAAATATAAATACATTTATTAGTCGATGTTACGATCTTTAAATGTCCCACATGGTTCAAGTGCAATATTAACCATGTATAAAAGTTTGACTACCAGCTTATATGCATATCCTTATGCTGATTTTGTTGGTTGTGGTTTTTGCAGTTGGAAGAAAGAAGAAAAGTTCACATTAGCTGAAGCTCCATCATTTTGTTAAATTACACAGAAGAGAGGATACCTCCATGGCTCCATCCAACTGGTGCCTGTCTGCATAAAATGCCTCTGACACGGTACTGAAGTATATCATAGGAAGTGCTCATTCTTTTATTCTTTGCTGTGTTGCTTTCACATTTTGGACTTGGTGATTGTCATCTCCTCTAATTGTAGTCTGTTTCTCTACTTTTTTTCCCAAGTAACTTTTTAGTGTATACAGTGATAGGGTTTTTTTTTTTACAATTGTATCTGACTAGTCAATTCGGAGAATGTAAATGTAAATAGTATGTGCAGGCGGCCTGTATATTTTCATATGAATATTTTTCTTACATATTTGTATTACAAAATTCACAAATCTTTTGAGAACCAATAGCTTTGAGAAGCCTTATTCAGTCCAATGTTATGAGTTGTGCCATGGAGTATACAAAATTCTTCCACCTTCCAACAATTGCTAGGCAAGTTTCGTTTTTCTGGAATCTCAAACACTGATTAAATAAGCATTGCCATGCAAATTCCCCAACACAGAACAAATGAAAAGCAAGATGATGCTGCAAACTGCACCTCGAAAGGAAAACAGAAAGGAAATTGAAACTGACCCAAGTTGAGCAAAGTTCAATAAGAAAAACTAATGTACTATTCAAGTTTTGAATCCCGTCTCGAGTCCAATAACCAGTTACTGCCAAAGCTCTAAGAGAAAGATACACTGCACAAGGCAAGACTTAAGCTTAAAGAAGTCTACTACAAATCCAAAAACCTAATCATCCAGGCTAACCTACATGCTTAATAGCTTTGACAGGAACAAGCAGCACACATCTAAGCGGTTGTTCCACCAGTTTGGTGCAACATTGCATCGATCTCATCACCATCCTCCATTTCCAGCTGAAAATAAGAAAAAGAAAGAATGTCAGATACATTATTGCATGCACCAAATACCCATGATGAGAGAGGGAGAGAGAGAGAGAGCTACCTCATCAGGAGTCTGCTCTGCTCGGAGGCGACGGCCATCAAACAAGAAAGCAATTGAGTTGAACTCCACAGATTGTCGATCACAATATGCATTCATAAGCTTTTTCAGCTGAGTGCTTCTTTTGATCCTGAAAAAGACTTCATTCCCATCCTGCAATTCAACAAAAATTATATTCATTAAAAAAAAAACAATTCAACACAAATTAGTCATTCACTCCCACCATGCACTCAAACAGTTACACGACCATATGCTCAGTGGCAGACTCTTGGCCAAGGAAACCAATCAATCTGTATGAACTATTTAAAAATAAATAAAAATACAAGAATTTGTATAACCCACTCAGCATAAATAGAAATAAAAAGGGTCTAAATATACAAATATGGTCCTTGGAAAAATAAACAATGATGGTGGCAATTAACAAGAGCATTCAGCCAAAATTAGGTACAATAGATGCATCATGACATACCCGGATTATGAAGTGCAACCTCTCAAATTGACAGATTCCAACATTAACAATTCATTCTTAATGAATATAATAATTCATTATATGGCCAACATTAATATATACTGAACCATTTCAAGACTGCACTAATTCAAAATTGTAATAATTCATGATTTCTAAGTATATAAGTGGTCGTCAATGAAACCAATATGCGTAACCATCATGTTATCTGTACAAGTACATTCGTGTTTCATAAATATTGTCACAAACTATTAATTTTTTTGATAACGAAGAACCTCTTCAAAGCAGGGCCCTTCGGACCCATCTCTGGAGAGTAAACCCCAAATACCTAAACCACGGGTATCGGTTAAGTCCGGACCCGAACACAAGACCTCAAGGTATAACACCAGTGAGGCTTCCATTCAAGCTAACCCATGCGGGCTTGTACGTAATCAATACAAGGAGTTCCACAGATATAATGTAATTTAATTATACAAGAAGAGAAAAAGTAAAGCAACTTATAACAAAACATAATAGAAAACCATACTGTAAACCCTTTGAAATCCAAGCAGTCAAACTGATATGCTTACCGTGCACCCAAACCAAACACAAACAAATAGTAAATGCTAAAAGAGCAATGAACTAAACGCAGGTTAGAACATTCAACCAAATTCTCTTCCTTTTCATTCAAATCCTCGGCAACCAAACCCAGGTGAAATCAAAGCAAGACCACAATCAACTAAATTCACAAAATTAAGTAATACCCAACCACAGGTAGACAGAACATAACCATACCTCTAATTACCTCGTTTTTCTACTATTTCCCACTATTTTTTCAGCAACCAAAACAGAGGGTAAATAAGAACCCAAATCCACAATTACCTTAAATTCACAAAACACAAAACCACACACAGACACACATGCACATGTACAAACCCAGAAACTAAACATAAATATACCAAACGAAACCCGCCCAAAAAGACAAAAAACACAAAATCACAGAAACAACAGCAAACCCATTTAATAAATCAAAATAAAAACACCAAAACACACAGACACACACATAGAGAAGATCAGTTTTAAATCTTAAAAAAAAAAACCAAGAGAAACCACTTTATAGCTCTGGTTTCCTTTCATTTTCTCGGTAACCAAACAAAGGGTACAGCAGAAAATCAAACCCAGAATAAACCATGATCACAATCACCAAAACCCACAAATCAGACCAACAATCCATGAACTATACGAACTGAAGAAAAACCCTTTCAGGAAAAAGAAAAAAGAAAGAGAGAGAGAGAGAGAGAGAGAGAGACCTGGCCCTTGACTTTGAGGTTTATGTGGCCGGACTGATCGTTGGGCTTCTTGTCCTCCTCTTGCGGCCGGTTCGTCACACCTGACATCGTCTTCCTTTCTCTGAAAAAAAGTTTCCTCCTTGTTGTTAGTCTCTGTCAGTATTTATAGGCATGTTGATTAAATCTTAAATCATATTTTTATATATCATTATTATACATATATTTTTAAATCACATGAACTCTTAAATTACATACAATATATTTTTTTAATACTTAAGTATTTATTTAAAATAACTCAACCAAAAAGAAAAAGAAAAAGAAAATTATTACATTCAATCTCTAAAAAATCAAGCTCCTACTTTCAATTTTCTCTTTCAACGAGGGGTTTTATTTGTTGGTAAGTATACAAAAATTGTATTGAATTTTGTTTTTGAAAAATATGAAATTAAATATTTGATTTGGTGAGGTTATATTTGAAAAAAAAAAAGGTGTTGTAGATCTGTAAACAATGTTTGTTTGATAAAATTTTGAGGACTTTTAAAATAAAAATTGAAAAGTATTTCTATAAAATAAAAAGAAAAAAAAAGTTTTAAAAAAATGATTAGAATTAGTCTCCGCAATAGTGGTAACTAGTAACAGTCTAGCGGTTCTTGGTGCCCACTGGCCAACACGCCAATCACCTTTTTAAAATAAATAAAATGAGCTTGCATTCATATCGAGCTCTTTAAAATTTATTTAAATTTAACTTTAAAAATATATTTTTATTGATTTAGGTAGTCACTTTTTTAAAGTTATTTATAAATAACAAACTTTTTAAATGTTTTTATACTTTAAATAAATACTATTTTTTATTGATAAAATTAACTACAAAAAAAAATTAATACATTAAATTCAAGTCAAGCCAAACTTTTTGAAACATTCACTGCAACAAATAATATTAAAAAATTATAACATTCACATTTTTGGCTATTTAAATCTAAAGAGAGATTCTAACAAATATTAAGTTTAACATTTAATAAAGATTTTCTTGAATAGATATTTTAATGGTTTTTGTTAAAAATATTGAGAAAAGTCAAATATGAAATTATGAATAGTTCATTGTGAGTGCACTTAAGTGTGTCTAAATTCAATGTATTTGAGTTTGTTTAGGTTGGTGTTTTTGTCATTTATTGAATTTTTATTATTTAGTTAAAACCTTGAAAATGACTTTTAAAATATATGTTATTATTAATTTGCTTGTATCAAAAACCATTATCCAAAACTAAAATAGAAAGGTTAGTTGGTAATGTTTGGTAACAGTTTGGAAAAGTGCTTTTCTCTTTTCTTTTTTTTTTTTCTTTTTTTATAAATATTTTGATATGATACGAGATGAAAAGTATTTTTGTTGAGATTTATATTTGAAAATGATTTTGTGTTTCGATTTTTTTTTAATTATTTTGAGAAGAAAATAAATGTGTTTTTTATTTTAAAAACAAGAAAAATATCTTCAAATTATTTTAACAAAAAAAACTATTTAATGCATCACAATTTCACAAATGCACTTTTTTTTTTTTTTTTATTTATTATTATATAGATTCACAAATGCACTTGAAAACGTGCAAATTAGACCCCATCAAATTAGACTAAATAAGCAGAATGGGCCAACCAGGCCTTGTAAGCAGCAAGGCCTAGTTATAAGTGTCAATTGATTTGGGTTGGACTTTTATCATATAAATTAGAAAGGTATTGCTATCGAGAGCTCGTTATTTCTTTTTTCTTTTTCTTTTTTTCTTTTTATAATTTATAAGCAAAATAAGATTTCCGTTGCATATCAAGAAGAGAATACAGAGTAACTCTAGGCAAGTACGAGGAATTTTTTTTTTTTTTTTTTTTTAAAAAAGAAAATAAATCTAATCCAGTTATCCAATTAAACCCATAAAAGAAATTGAAAATGGGCCTAGACAAAGTCCTGATCCATAGAGATCTCGGCATGCAGGCCGGGATTAAGCCGCGGCCGAAGCTGGTGGTTTGGCAATAAGAAAATGCTTGATCTATGTTTAAATGACCTGTTATACACTGTTAAATATAATAAAATAAAAACTTAATTTTTAAATTGATCATTTTCGTTTCATTCCAAATAGAGAGAACCCATTATAATTTATTTTATAAATATATCCATATGCCATTAAAGTTTTTATATTAACTTAGTTACAAATAATTGTATTAGAACAGTTTTCGGTATGATGACGTGTCGTCTTGGAATGCGCTCTCTTCTCCACCTACAAGACAAAAAGATTAAACACATTAGGTGTGTTGACGGGGTCTCACTCCGATACCTAAGTCAAATTCTTATAAACAAAAATCAAGAAATATGAGAGCACACGAACTACATGCCTATAAATTCCATATTTATAGGCATGTATTTCTGGTACACTGGGTATGCTTTGACTATAGTTCAATTAGTATTCTAATCCTAGACTGTGTGGAATCAGATCTTATCCCTTGGGGAGTCCTGTTCGGGTATGACAAATCTTCAAGTAAGTTCAAACAGGTTTCTTATCCCATATCGTGTGGGATCACTACAAAAAAAAATGGGATTTCTGGATGATTTTAAACCGTCCAAAAATCGGAAAAAAAAACGTCTGGAAAAAGGTCCAGACGGTTTTTTCTGGACGGTTTTAAACCATCCAGGATAATGGGTCGATAAATTAATTTGCGGACGGTTATTTGTGAACCGTCCATAAGCTTTTATGGACGATTTGACCAAAACCGTCTGTAAAAAAATTACGAACGGTTTTGGTAAAACCGTCTGTAAAAAAATTACGGACGGTTTTGGTAAAACCGTCCGTAATTTACAGACGGTTTGGGCCCAAACCGTCTGGGATTTATTATGGGGAATACCCGAATAATTCTGGACGGTTTGGGCCGGATTTATTATGGGGAATACCCGAATAATTCTGGACGGTTTGGGCCCAAACCGTCCAGAATTATTATTTTTTTAAAAAAAATATATAATTAAAATCCAAAAAAAAAAACCCTAATACAATATTTCCATTCCATTTCCAAAATCCAAATCCAAATCCAAATCTATTTCCAAATTCAAACAACTCACAACGTAACAATATATAGTCCAATAGCTTACATATTTAAAACATAATTAAACAACTCACAACGTAACCTATTACATAATTCAAATATAAATACATAATTAAAAATCTAGAAATATTAAAACAAGTTATTTCCATGCACAATTATAATTATCAATGCATGCAAGCCGGCCCAGAGGAGAATTAATCCGATTTACGACCTTGTGTGCATTGCTTGCTTCAACCATCTTGTTCATTTATGCTTCCAGTGTTTGCTGCAATAGGTATACAAATCTCAAATTGTTAGGTAAGAATCATCTTAATGAAGTTATGATTAACATGTTTTTAGGTGAAAACTAAACACAAGTAATGATTATAAAATAACTGCCTAGATACGTACTCATACAAGCAAACTTCATTTTTTTTGTTTTTTTTTTTTTTTCGCTTCAAATGATAGAATAGATCCTTAAACTAGTTGTAGCATTAGGAATTAAGTAGCTAACTTTTAACTGTCAATATCATACTGCTAAGCTAATGATAGAATGGAAAAAATAATGACGGTATTTTGCACTACATAGCCATTTCAGCACCTACACTACCAAAGAGTAGCAAGTTCTACAGAAGATCATTGATAAGCAGCTAAAATTGTAGCTAATAGAAAATACGAGTTGACGATGTTTTCCCCCAATAACTAAAAAGACATGTTCACGAGAATTCCAAGATTCAACCTAAGCATATAATAGTTAACATTCCTCTTAACTATTAGCATTCATCTTCAACCATAAATTATTCTAGTAAAATTTGAAATAAAAATAAAACAAAGTTAAGTGTAAACCAAAACATCACCTTCTTTGTTGTTTCCCATTGATGATTGTTTCTTTGCCATAATCAAGGCTACTATACGTTTGACAGCTGCAAGCTCTTCCTGTTGCGCTTCGTACAAAGTCTTCAAACGTTCCATCTCAGCGGCCGTTTCTTGTTCTTTGGGAGTAGGCACACTAGAGATCGATCCTTGTCCGGAGGTATAAGAGGTGGATTTACCGGGAGTCGGCCCTAGCCCTACCCCGCGTCCACGACCGGAATGTTCTCGTCCTAGCACTTGTGCACACGCATCGTTATGCGACCAATAGATTTACCCCTGTGAACACACTCGTTCTGCAGACGACTGATTCTCAATAATTTCTCTTATCTTCTCCTGCACAAAACATCCAAGGGTGAGAAATTGAACCTAGAACTAATATGTTGTATTTACCACTTACGATAGTTTCTCCAGCTGCTGCATTCACAGGGTTTCTATCTTTCTTGGTGTGCGAGACAATGAACATATCATCTCAGTTCGGTGTTTCTCCTATGTCTTCCTCCTGCAATATCATTAACATTATCAGTTATAAGCTTATTATATTACTGCAGTACGTACAAGCCGTGAACGTTTATCTATTAGACGTACTATTTCTCGTGCAACCTGTGCGATGCTCTTCGATCCCAACATGTGAAGAAGTGCGTTTTGGGCACGGCTTACCTTGGACTTCAACGCTCTCTCCTATAAATTTGGTAATGTTAATATGTGGATTTCTTCTACAAAGAAAAGACCAATAAGAAATAAATTAAAATACCTTATCAGCCGAAGACAACCACGTATCAACTTGCATTTCGAAGTCTTCTGCATCGAACACTGGCGCTGGTGAAGCCCTACTGACCACAGAATGTACGGTATCGCCTTGTTTCAACTTTAGACTCTTCTTCACCTCGTACCTGTATTGCCTTCTTTTCTTTGCTAGGTCCATCAATGTTAATCTTTTTATGTGCGCGAGTAGGTGAATAGGCTCAAAATAAAATTTTTGCTACACAGAAAATGATATCACATATCTTAATTAATTGAAAATGTAAGACTACAAAACTATAAATAAGAAGTTATTGACATGGAAATAGAAATTTTCATACCGTTAGGGTGCGCCACATATCTTCCTTCCCTTCCAATGGTAATGTCCTCCAGTTATCATGCAGCCGTACGAATTTACCACTTCTTATGATCTTCCCACAAATTCTTCTAAATTTTTCAACCCCCGGGCCGGTTGGTTGGTACGATAGGTTGAATTCGATCACCACCTTTTTCCCATCAGGTATGTGCCATATGTCTTTAGGACTACCAACAGTCCTAACATTCTTTCTACCCTGCTCATCTGCAACTCATAAAAAAAATGTTAGTCACGCTTGATTATTGCTATAATAGTAAAAGATTACCAAAGTGATTGACTATCATCAAATATAAAAAAAATTCATACCTATTGTGTAAACTTTTCCATCTCGTAATAAACGCGGCACCCGAGTAGTACCACTATGTTGTGAAGTCTCGGGTACTGATTGTGCTGATGATCCAAACTCCATATCAGGTGCTACACATTGTTCAGAATCTACAACCCCTTGTGTCTTGTTAGGGTCCTGTGTCGTTTCGTCTAACCATACAACCGGTTGGTCATGTACTATATGCTGAGAATGTATGCCCCCTTGTGTCTCGTTAGGGTCCTGTGTCGTATCATCTGACCCTACAACCGGTCGCTCATGTAATACATATTGACAATCTACGCCCCCTTGTGTCTCATTAAGGTCTTGTGTCGTATCGTCCGACCCTACAACCGGTCGCTCAATCGGTGTGTGGTCTATAGGCATCCAAAAATCCTTTCCTGGTCGTGGCATTCTTTGTTTAGGGGCCATGTCTACCTACAAACACATGAAAATGGGTCACATTTAATAGTAAATAAAGTATACAATATTTTTGCAACATAAACGACATGCTTAGAAAATAAAAGTGAGACGACTATAAGTAAGTCATGCTAGACACCATATATTTGAATTCTATATCATAGTTTAACCATATTCATACATACAATTATTATGTTGCTTGGGTGACCGGTACATTAGTACGTGCACAATCAATGTCATCAAAACCAATGTCACCAGTTACGTTGACGTTGAACGGCTCGTGCTCATGATAACTGTCAGCCTCAGCATAATCATCACTTTCACCACTGCCAACATCATACACATTTATAGGTTTTGTCCTTACAGCAACAGCCCAATTTGGATTTTTAGGATCCTGCGATACTTGATTTGGTAGTACGAACGGATCATCGGTTAGTCGCGCACCCGTGTGTATTAGGTTGTTGAAATTGACAAGATCGAATCCATATTCGTCTTTTTTGTATCCCTTATTCGGTTGGATGTCGGCTCAATCGCACTTGAAAAACACATACCCTGTCAAGTCGTAGTATGTAACCTCAATTATTCGAGTTAGCTTACCGTAATAGGTGGGACCATCTTCAATAGTGACACACACTCCACTGTTTTGACTTTTTTTTTCTTCGTCGACATTCTGGGTGCGGTATAACACGCCATTAACCACATACCGCTTATATTCTACAGCATCAAGCATTGGGCCTTTAGCATGACTTACAAGTTTCTCTCCCAATATCCTTCTATCCGCTTCGGCCAACTTATCAACCTGTGATTTAGACACATTGTTTAAAAATCCAGGTTTCATGATGCTTTTATAGGGAAATAATTATTCAAACCAACAATTCTCTTACGTATGACTTGTACCAACTACAGAGTTGGTCCCTCTGTTGCTTCTCCAACTGTTGACGAGATACGTTCCCGGTTGTTTGGTTCCATTAGCGACTCCATGTGCATCCTATACGTTAACAAAAGATGTATAGGTTACTTTTCATTATATTTAGAGGCGTATAATACATATTTACTAATGTCATTCACGTGCGAAATTAAAGGAAATCGTCAGAATTGAATAAACTATATCGGTGTGCTTGCTCAAGTGTGATATTATCAAGTTTTATCCAATTGGTCGCCCCTCTCGATTCCTTTTGGTGTCTTGGAGCCTTATTATGGACCGTTGGCGCGTTCACTAAATATCGCGAGCAAAATGTCAATAATTCATCTGCAATGTAACCCTCTGCAATAGACCCTTCATGTGCGGCCTTATTACGAACGGTACGTTTATATCTACCAAAGCACCTACATTAAAGCCAAACCATTAGACCATCACATAAGACATATATATTGTAATAGGTCATTCAGTTGAACAAATGTCAAGTTAACAGAATTTTAACATTACCTCTCAACGGGATACATCCACCTGTAGTGTACCGGTCCGCCCAGTTTGCATTCACCAACTAAATGTATGATTACGTGCACCATGGAGGTAAAAAACCCCGGAGGGAATATTCGTTCCAATTTGCACAAGATTATGAGTATTTGATTCTCTAGACGATCCAGATCTTCCACCCTCAGTGTTTTTGAACAAATATCCCTAAAGAACCCACATAGCTCAACTAAAGGCCTCACAACATCATCCGGTAAGTTTCGTCGAAGTGCAATTGGCATGAGTTGTTGCATGATTATGTGATTGTCATGACTCTTCAAACCCCTAACAGTACATTCCTTGAGCTTAACACAATGTGACACATTTGAAGAATATCCATCGGGCATTCTAACATCATGGAACACTTGCAGGAAGTCAGTCTTCTCTTTTTTCGTCATTGTGAAACAAGCTGCGGGCAAAAATGTTTTACCGTTTTCCCCGATAAATGGATGGAGTTCTGGTCTCAATTTCATCTTACGCAAGTCTTGACGTGCTTTGTGGTTGTCTGTGGTTTTACCGCTCATGTCTAATAGCGTGCCAAGTATGTTATCAACCATATTTTTCTTTGTGTGCATCACATCAATGTTATGGCGTAATAATTGATATTTCCAATAAGGCAAATCATATAATACACTTCGCCTCTTCCAATCTACTTCCCCAACCGGCAGCTTCTGTCCGGTCCTTGCCCGATTGACAACACACTCTAATTGTCTCATGATCTCATCGCCATCCGGCACTTTGGGAGGACCAACCATTTCCTGCGCACCGTTGAATCGTCTCTTGTTTCTTCTCCATGGATGATCCGGAGGCAACCATCGTTTATGTCCCATAAAGTAGAATTTTTTACCTTAAGTTAGCCACGTTGATTGCGTTTCATGCCTACAACAAGGACATGGTTTTCGGCCATGTGTACTCCAACCTGACAAATCACCGTATGCCGGAAAATCATTTATCGTCCACATCAGGGCCGAACACATTGTGAAATATTTTTTTGATGTTACATCAAAAGTTTCTACCCCTACTTCCCATAGTTTTTTCAACTCACTTACAAGGGGCGCTAGATACACATCTATATTCTGTCCTGGTGCACTCGGACCAGGGATAATCAAGCTTAACATAAAATACGGTTGCTTCATGCACATCCAATGAGGCAAATTGTAGGGTACTAACATTACCGGCCAAGTACTGTGACTAGAGGACATGTTTCCAAAATGATTGAAGCCATCTGATGCTAAACCAAGCCTCACATTTCGCGGGTCTGATGCGAATACTGGGTAACGTGAATCGAATGCCTTCCATGCTTCTCCATCGGCCGGATGCCTCAACACACCGTCTTTTGTATGGCCTTGAGCGTGCCACTTCATATGTGGCGATGTATGATGGGACATAAACAACCTCTGCAGCCTTGGTATTAGAGGAAACCAACGCAACACTTTGACCGGCTTTTTTTTCGAATTTTTTGTCGACCCATCTTCATTAGTTAAGTCATCATTCCATCTAGTATCATTGCAGAATGTACATTTGTCCAACTTTTCATTTTCCCTCCAAAACAACATACAACCTTTGCGACAAGCCGATATCTTCTCATACTCAAGGTCCAAATCCTTTAAGTACTTTTTTGCCTCGTATGTGTCTTTAGGCAAACTTGCATCTGGAGGCATCAACTCATTGATGAATTCGAGCAACATAGAAAATGATGTATTACTCCAACCGCCCATACACTTAATACTATATAGACGCACAATAGCTCCCAATTTGCTATGTTTTGTATTTCCATGAAGTGGCGTATCGGCATCCTTTAGCAATTCTTCTAACTTATTCGGCACCCTATTAGAGTCTTCAATTTCAACATCCACAGACTCGGATTCGGCTTCGGCGTCAACTCCCACTTGAGACCCACTGACTTCTACACAAACATCGTACATCGCGAAAACGTCAGTAAGCATGTCTTGCATCCCACTGGACACCCCATTCAGTGGAATGCTATCCACTTGAAGCGTCCTGGGAGTTTCATGTATTGTCTCGTTATGAACAGGAGGGACAGGTGATTCCCCATGCATTATCCACTCAGTGTAACCCTCAATAATCCCGGCACCTGACGTTAAATGGGCAAATACAACTTCACAGGACCATGATTTACCCAACAAACACTTCTTACAGGAGCACACAATGACCAATTTTCTACTCTCATGTTCACGTGCAAATTTCACAAACGCCATAACCCCGCGAATATACTCTCGCGAACTTCGCGGCAACTTCATCAAACTCTTATCTATCTTTCTAACTACATCATGTGAAGAAGAAAAAGATAATGAAAACTGAAAAAACAAAGGTGTTTTCCTGTGCAAAAGCTGTTAAAAGACATTTTATGGTAACAAAAACATATGTACCGCATAAGCTATATGGTAACAAAATTGTTGTGGCATTAAGAATATTCAAATTACAGTCCCCATAGTCAAAGGAACTTCAAGGCATAACATCTCGAATTAAAGGTGTTCCCTCCTCACAAAGCCCTCTGTAATTTATAAGACATGACCATATAACTTCTTAGTTCTACTTCATCGAAATATATATATATAACTATCAAATCCTTTTAGAAGGCATGGCCATGAGGAGAAGTTGAACGTGCATGACCCAATTGGCCCCAATGATCTACAAAGACAAAAATTAAAAGGTGGTTGTGTTTGTTGATGTGTTTTAAGGAGTGTTTTTTATTTTATTTTTTAAAAAAAAAGTATTATGATGTGATATAAAAATAAAAATAAATTTTTAAGGTTTTGTATTTTGCATTGTTTGTTGATGTTTTTGTTTTGAAAAAAGAAAACAAAAAAGAGAATAAGAAATTGCATGAATAAATCGATGAGGATTATCTACATTTCAAATGCAAATAATACATGTATACACAAATCAAGATCTTCTCTATTTCAAGTGAAATTAAAAGAATCAATTTTATGGTTCAAAGTATATATTACCATTTCATTTAAAATTTTAAATGATGTTACATCATATAAACTATTAAATACAATAAAACAAAATCTTGACCGTAAATAAACCCTCGCCATTTGAGCAAACAAAACAAAACCCGTTGACAAGGTCACATTGATCATAGCACGTAATGAACTTAGGACTAGATTGGTATAAAACCTTAAACTGTAGTTTGCAACATATAAACAACCAATAAGACACATGATTTCCAAAGTCTTGACATGTCCCAACCTCTTGCTCTAACAAAACTTTCAGACAAAAAAAGAGGAGTAAAATTGCACTCGATTAGCCAGTTGAAAAATATACAACATGGTCAAAACTATCGACTGAGTCTGCTTCCTATATTTATTCACAATAATAACAAAGTCAACTGCTCAAATCTCAATCCTACCTATTTGCATGCTAAGCGCATTAGAGTTAAACCACTAACCTAATTTTAGAGTGTACATGATGGGCGGTGCCATCATTCCCACTGCAATCATAGTAGCACTCTATAACTGAATTATTAAAGTTACTTTAACTATTAAATATTCAAAAGAACAAATAATGCATGTGATAATTGTCTATTTCCATAAAATCAATTCACCTGCCACAAATCTACACAGATTTTTTTTGTAGTATGATTTTTGAATTTTATATTTATTGTACTTTTTCAAGATGCATTTCTAGACGAAGAGGAATACCATATGTACCAAACAAAAATCATTGATCAGAATATGTTTGGCTCCCTTTAAAACAAAAATTAAAAAACCAACCTTTAAATTGGGTGCCGGGAAACGGAGGCTATGTTTGGCTCCCGGGATAGCTGGGATGTTTGGGGGCGTCACCGGAGAAGAGGAGGAAGCTAGGCCGGCGGGGTTCGACATTCAGAGGGAGGGGCCGGATGGGTCGAGCTGAGGTACAAGCTAGCCGAGCTAGCGAGAGAGAGCGCCGGCGGGAGGAGGGAGAGAGCGCCGGCGGCCGTGTGAGAGAAAGCACCAGATCGGAGAAGGGAGGGAGCGCCGGCGGCCGTTTGTTAGAGACTCTGAGAGATCGAGGGAGAGTTCTGTCGAAGAGAGAGCTAGTTGGGGTTTTTTTTTTTTTTTTTTTTTTTTTTTTTTTTTCTAATTTTAGGTTATCAGGGCTCGACGGTTTTGAGAAAACTGTCTATAAATATTATAGACGGTTTTAAAAAACCGTATGGAATTAGAAATTTCGGACGGTTTTTTTAAACCGTCTATAATATTTATAGACGGTTTTCTCAAAACTGTCAATATATTTTTACAGACGGTTTTAAAAAACCGTCTGTAATTTTATAATTATGGACGGTTTTAAAAAACCGTCTGTAATTTTATAATTATGGACGGTTTTAATAAAACCGTCTGTGTTTTTAAGGACGGTTTACTCAAACTGTACGTATTTTTTTTTCCCCGACGATTTAACCAAAAAACGTCTAGAATTTTTTTTTTTATAGACGGTTTTAAAAACCGTCCAGAAATCCCTTTTTTTTTTGTAGTAGATAAAAGGTTATCCCGAAAAATCAAGGATAGAGACCTCCTACGTCTTTCTTGGAATTATGGATAAGATCTTCCCATAGTTCTTTGAGATAATTCCAGGATAAGGATTTCAACATATTATATCCATATCACATCGTGGTAGTCTCTAAAAACCCGTTAATGGGACCTCTGGATATGAGCATTCCGTATGGACTCTTCTCATATTCTCGGGACAGTAATGCCCCAAGACTCATCGACTGTGTTTATCTTCGATTTCGGCAACCGGGAGATATTCATAAAATTTTCTAAAGAATATCCGAGGTGTCCACTATCCAAGGTATTTATGATTGCATGGATTTTCATGGGTTTGAATGAACTTTGAGAATGATAATTTCTTCAATAAATTGCATTTATTTTAATCAGTTTGATGGTGATAACCTTGATTGTCAACAATTATAACATCTGGAAATTACACCATCAATAGATTGACATAAACCATTTTGGCGTTGCTAGTGTTTTTTAGCACACAACTTGACAAATAGAAACAAGAAATAAAGATATTGCAAACCACACATAATCCTTCAACAAAAAGGGCAAAAACACACAATTGTTTCATACACTAATGTCAATTGTCAACCCATTTATCCCCACGTTTTCCATTTCTTGATTTATCCACTACCACACGCTTGATCTATCCAATACCACACGCTTTCATGCTCACGATCTACAAGCTTTGGAAGTGTTGTTAGGACTAGAATAATTTTTATTATTAGTTTTATACAAATTAACGTAACAATTAATATGACACTTATTACGTTTGTTATTAAATAATTAAATTATGACTCACGTGATAATGTCGCGTGAACTGTTATATTAATTTGTAAGTACATATAATACTTACCGAATTACCAACAATCACTGAGTAATTGAATTTAATTATTGTAGATATTACAATGTCACTCGTACATGTAATAGGATAACCATTTTCCATTTACATTTATCTCCACATTAGTGTGATTATATTATATTGATCAATTTGAACCGTATTTACATGTCGAGACATTCGTATAAGATTATATTGATCAATTTGAACCAACCCATTAAATTAAATGGGACAGTCTCCTCAATTCTAACACGACCTATTTAAATATGTGAGTGACATTATTCACCTACATAACCCATTTAATAAAAAAGGCAATGTGGGGTGAACCCATCCTGACTTGACACGCATAATTGATTTAATTAACAAAATCTCAATTATTAAGTATGAAAATGTCATTTTATATAAAGATATTGACACTATAATGCTCAATTATTAAATATGAAAATGAATTTTACTACCGAAATAAAATATTTACAATCAGGGATGTTTTCGTAGAATTCATAGTTTTAATTTTTTTAATAAAAAATATTGTAATTTGGCAAAAAAAACAAAGGTTTGGCCCAATTTAAAAGTCCACAACTAACTGATTTAAACAGCTTAACTAAAATAATTGAAATTTATTTACGTCCGTATGAATAAATTGATTTTATTGACTTTTTTGATTCGATAGACCCAAAAACAATTTTTTGGCCATAAAAAAAACAAAAGGTTTTGCCCAAATATAAAAGTTTACAACTAACCATTTTAAACGGCTTAACTAAAATAGTTGAAATTTATTTACGTAGGTATGAATTAACTGAATTTATCAATTTTTTTGATTTAATAAATTGAAAAACCTTAGTATCACCCATTTAATCGATACACAATTTTAAAATGATTTGATATGAATTGAATTCTATTTTACTAAATTGTAAAATTCGTGTTGGATTCACTATTAAAATTAGGAGCCTAGACATAGGTGGCCACATTGTTCATGTTTCCAGTTAAGCACGGCCATTTCTTGTCGACCCCAACGTTCGAAAAGGACAGCATTTTTCTATCGTAAAAAGGACATAAATACTCGCACGAACCTAATTATTCAACTGCCCAATCAACTCTTCCACTGTGTACTGCACCAGGACCACCTCCGATGGACCTCACAGGCTCAACTTCGTCCCTCTTATTGACTTCCAGCTAATCAAGAGACACGTGGGAATAGCACGAGTCAAATAGGGCATCGATCGAATATTGTTACGCCCGAGGATTATTTTAAAAATGGTTAGAGATAATTGATGTCTTCGGAAACAGTAGCATCGAACGGTCGAGTTTGTAGGGCCACGTGGGAGAGTAAAAATAGCGAAAAATCAATCACCTGTAATGAGTTTTTGTACATTCACAGATCGTGACCGTCCCTAGATGATCCCACATGGAACTAACTTAAGCAGACGGTGAAGATTTGGTAGATCAAATGTCTTCCGCAACAGTACCATCCAACGGTCGATTTTGTAGGGCCACGTGAGGGCGTGGGGCCACACGTGGGCTCTCAAGTGGGGAGCAAATAGCAAAAAAAATCAATCGCCTGCAATGAGTTTTTGTACATCCACAGATCATGACCGTACACTAAATGGGTCCGACATGGAACTGTGAATCAACGGTAAAGATTTGGGGAAAGAACCAGTATTTCAACGGAGGCTGATGTAATTTTTTGGAAGAACCAAATAGTGGGGCTTTCTCAGCCTTTTGATACGGGCCATGGCTGACGCGTGGGTAGGGCCTCGATATCCTCCCACTTACTCTCGTTCTCTCTCTGTTCTCCATAAAAGACCTTCTACTCTCTCTCACTCTCACCCACTCACTCTACTAGCTCTCTCCGACAACCTCTGAAACAGAGCCAAACCTCTTTTTCTCTCTCTCGTGCTCAGTTTCTCCGAGAACCAGAGAATGGAGCGACGACTAACTCTGTCCTTCTTCCTCTTGCTCCTTTCCGTCTCCACATTTGCAGGTAAGAACTTAACAAGCTTGAAGCTTTCTCATTTTCCGTTTGGTTCTCGGGAAAAGAACAAGCAGAAAGTAATGGGTTTGTTTCGTATAGTAGAAAAATGGATATCTTTAGCGTGCTTCAGCATATCCTTCAAAATGGCTTGTCCTGCATAACACTTCTCACTTCCTTTTTTTTTTTCTCGAGAACCAAACAAAGCCTTCACATTTTCTTTCATTGTTTGCTTTTAACACTGTTGTGCTTGGTTTTGTTGTCGACATTTTCAGATGCGGGTTCCATTGGAGTGAACTACGGTCGAATAGCTAACAATCTTCCCTCCGCAACAAAGGTGGTGGAGCTTCTGAAATCACACGGTCTAGACCGGGTCAAGTTATTCGACACCGACCCGGCGGTTCTCAAAGCCTTATCCGGATCCGGCATCAAAGTCACCGTGGACCTTCCCAACGATCTCCTCTTCGCTGCAGCCAGAAGCAAGTCCTTCGCCTCCACATGGGTCCAGAAAAACGTCGCCGCTTACCACCCCTCCACCCAGATCGAAGCCATTGCTGTGGGTAACGAGGTCTTTGTCGACACGCACAACACGACCCGGTACCTCATACCCGCCATGAAAAACATCCACGACGCTCTTTTCAAGTACAACTTCCACAATGCCATCAAAGTCTCTTCTCCTATAGCCCTCAGCGCCCTCCAAAACTCTTACCCGTCTTCCGCCGGGTCCTTCCGACCCGAACTCGTTGAAACCATTTTCAGACCCATGTTGGATTTTCTTCGCCAAACCGGATCGTTCCTCATGGTCAACGCATATCCCTTCTTTGCCTACGAGTCAAACTCTGACGTCATCTCGTTAGACTACGCACTGTTCCGGGAAAACCCGGGCGTGGTGGACGCCGGTAACGGGCTACGGTACTTCAGCCTCTTCGACGCTCAAATCGACGCGGTTTTTGCCGCCTTGTCGGCTCTCAAATACGACGACATAAAATTGGTCGTCTCGGAAACGGGTTGGCCTTCCAAGGGGGACGAGAACGAGATCGGCGCGTCGATAGATAACGCAGCGGCGTACAACGGAAACTTGGTCCGTAGGATCTTGACCGGCGGTGGGACTCCCCTGAGACGCCAAGCAGATCTGACCGTTTATCTGTTCGCTCTCTTCAACGAGAACAGTAAAAACGGCCCTACCTCGGAGCGAAACTACGGGCTTTTCTACCCCGACGAACAAAAGGTCTACGACATACCGTTTACCGTTGAGGGCTTGAAGAATTACCACGACCATAGGTCCCCCGTCACCGGTAACCAACACATGACGACCCCAGTAACCGGTGGAGGGGGCGTGTCGAAGAGTTCCTCGGGGAACACGTGGTGCGTGGCGAACGGGGATATGGGAAAGGAAAAGCTTCAAGCGGCTCTAGACTTCGCCTGCGGGGAGGGAGGGGCCGACTGCCGTTCGATCCAGCCGGGAGCCACGTGTTACGATCCCAACACGCTCAGCGCCCACGCCTCCTTCGCCTTCAACAGTTATTATCAGAAGAACGCGCGTGCGGTCGGTTCTTGTTACTTCGGTGGCGCGGCGTACGTTGTCACGCAACCCCCAAGTCCGTGTTCTCTATCCCTTTCTCACACGTTATTTTTCTCTTTAATTTCTTAAAATTTGGCGCTCTTAGCGCATATTAGCAAATCTTAACGGTGCTTGCTAATATGCGCCGGAGGCAAATTGACTCTTTTACTGCTGACGTGGCGTCTGGGTATTGGATAGAGTCTCTGGGCATCTGTTCTTGATATTTTTGATAAATGGGTAATATTAATTTTTGAAAAGAGAGAAGTCAAAGATAGATTTTTTGTCATTGAATTTCTTTCTTGGGCATAACTTTTGCTTTTTTTTTTTCTTCACTTCTTTTAAGTTATGGCTAAAAAGTGTATGTATGTGTCTTTGCAGGGTTTGGGAAGTGCGAGTTGCCCACTGGCACTGGATACTGAAGAGAAAGAAAGGCGTGCAAGGGTGGGTTTGGTTGATTAAGATGAGAGATAAAGAGTAGTTGAGAGGAATTATTATAAGCAAGCTTATTTAGTGTAGTTGTTTTTATGGGTTTTAAATTTTTTGGTGGGTGTCTTAATTTGTGTGTATTTATTGTTGTAGTCGTTGGAGTCCTTAAGACAATTAACTTGACCTCTTCATCTGTAATTAAATGCTACTTTCCCTTATTTATAACTCTCATTTTCACCTATGATTCCTCCCAATATTTTAGGATTCAATTTTTTGGGTGTCATCTTCTCTCATCTCTTTCTTCTTACAATTTCTTGTGGCCTGTGGGTGGTAATAATGGAGGAAGGATGCATGGTATCTTAGTATGAGTAAGGCCGTTGATTTTTAACCTGAATTTAAAGAGCCTCGGGTTTATGTACCTCGTCCCCTCCATTTTGACAATTAATTTACCTAATAAAATTTGTAAGGTATTTTTTTTTAAGGCATTATATATTTTAAAAATATTGACACAAATTTGGTCCATCCAATATTTGAAAGGGGCTGTACTGTTGCCACCGACGTAATTTTATTTTTTTTTTATTTTTTTTTATTTAAAAAAAATGTCCTTCTCGAAAAAATAAATAATTGCAGAGTGAAGAATATCTTGGATATCATTTGCATCAGGGTTTTAACTTTTAACCCCATAAAATAAAATCTTGGGCAGAATGCCAATTTTGTTCTTTTCCAAGGAGACAGAGTTCACACATCTTGAAAGGAATTATTATCATGTCAAAAAATGCATGCGGTAAATAGTGAAAGGTAAACTGTAGGCCCTGCTTTGACAATTTTACCACTTTTTCAACAACTGCTGCTTTAAAGTTTTACCTTGGATTCTGATCAAATTGTCGCTTTTATACTCCCACCCTTTCCACTAATTGGTATTTAGGTGGTAACCAAATGGCCTTTTCTTCTTAAGTAATGCTAGACAATAGACATGCTATCATTTTAATTACACCCTTTTCCTTAGTATGACGTGCTATCATTTTAATTACACCCTTTTCCTTAGTATGACGTGGGAAATGCCACGTGGACTCAAAAACAAATTTATCCAGCTCTTATGGGAGGTAAGAATCCAAGTCGAATCTTTGAAAGTAGTTGCGGGTCGGTCGCAAGACTTGCAACGACCCGATTGTATGTATTTGGTGGCCACAACCATTAGATCTCTCTAACATGGTGGTTGCGACACCCAGCTCTCTCCAATCTAGTAGTCGCGGTGGCGATTCTCGCGTGGTGGTTAGGAATGATGCCAACGTGAAAGAAGGGGGGGTGCAATTTTTTTTCCTCCATGTAATAGTGCGCCACGTCGAGAAGCAATAAGGAGGAATGTTGTAAAGGACACTTATTTTACACCGGATAACGTGACTTGTTTTAAGTGGCTTCTCATGCTATTTGTTTAAAAAAAATACAAAAAAAAAAAAAGAAAAAAAAATCAATTAAAAAACGGCACGCACGTCCGCACGTCACGTCAGCTTATTTAAAATAAATATAAGGAATAACTTCACAAAAGTGTATTGAATTATATGTCGTTTTGAGATAAGGGTACTGAACTAGCAAACGTTTCAAATTGCGGTATTCAAGTTTCCAAACGCGAAATACCCCTATTTTTTAGAAAAAATTCTAGGATCTAAGTGTTGGTCAGAATTTAACGAAATTTGCAAAATATCCATGCCTGAATCTTTAAAAAAATTTATAATTTTTTTTTGAAAAAAAATAAATACATGGGTATTTTGAAAAAATTTGTAAGATTTAACAGCAAATTTTAATGGAGTATCTTTAAGTAAGACGTTTAAAAATTTAAATGCCTCAGTTTAAGACGTTTGCTAGTTCAATACTTTTTTTTAAAGTTAACTCTAAATATAAAGAGTAACATTTTGCAAAGAACCCATAAGCATGGTGATGGTGTGATTCCCATCCGATCAAGTTTGAAGGATGAAAGTAGTGGAAAAGCCGAAAAGGTATCTGAAAATGTAAATCCCCATTCCCCAAGCGACAATGGTCATTGACACCCCAAAAGCCGAACTTAATTTTTTTTTTATGTCTGCCAAGATGGTTGATCCCATGTGGGATGGGAGCCACCTTCTCAAGTACATCCTGTTTTTATTTTGGAAAATGATATACTTTTCAAGATTATTCACTAGAAAATTGATACATATATTCCCCAACAAAGAAGAGGACTTCAAACGGCTCCCAATCAAATGGAAGGATCATGGACGCCACAGAAACTTTGACAGCATCTTGATGTTACCTCTCTGTTTTTTATGCAGACAACCCTTGTCCAAACTCCAAACCCTCTCAATTTTTTTTTATAAAAGAGAAAAGAAAGAAGAAGAAGGAGGAGGAGGAGAAGGAATCAACAGTGTCAGACAAATGTGAGGAGAGTGTACGTACGTACGTGGAGCTGACCTCTCTGTTTTTCTGTCTCTTTCATGAGCTCAGCTGAAGAGTAGAGATTCCTCTTGCCTGCCTCACACTTACCCTCCCTCTCTCTGCTGCAGAGTCACATGCTTGCTGAATTATTGCATGCACAGCCAACTATGTTTCTGAGTTCATTTGCCCACGTCGGGATCTTGCTCGAATGAATTATTGCTTTCACATTCTCTGTATCAGTAGTTTTTTTTTTTTTAGTCTAAGTAGTAGTTTATCAATGTTGTTGAGAAATATTTTCAATAATTAGTGAATGGGCCCGATAGTTCCGGTCAGCTCATTTACCATTCACAGTTTCAAAGAAGACCAGTTACACGGTTCATCCATCGGGCCCATCGATTCATTGAAAGGGGCAGGCCGCATGATGCGTCGCATGGCAGAACTATGCCCACTCAGAAGTAACCCGCAAAGAGCGCATGAAGAGATTGAAATCCCGATATACTCGGAACGTGTCTCGCGAACATTGAGTCCCACGTTTCAGATACATAGCAGTCCTAGTTCCGAATCGTGGGTTCACATGATATGGATGCGTAAAGACATACAAGCCAGACACGTGGAAGTCCACGTCCAGAATGTAGGAAGACCCATAATCCGGATGTGCATAGATCCCACGATCCGGGTAATGGGAGACCCACATTCAGAGGATTAACTCCTTCCATTTTAGGGAGGAATCAATCCTCATCCTCACTATAAATACCCACAGACATTCAAGTATGGTCTAGCTAAAATTATTGCGATTAAACGTATACCCTTGATTCACATTTTCCTAAGAATTGACTTAAGCATCGGAGTGGGATCAGTTGACACCCCCAGCAAGCACCCTTACTGACCTTACTATTTTGTAGGAAAAGACAAGAAGAGCTTTCCAGAAGTTTGTGCTACCGAACTGAAAACTATTTTAACAAATGTATTTTTACACGAGTAATTATGCTACTTTTCACATTCATTTCATATCAGTTGATGTTGCGTGTTTTAAGTAACTTCACATATCAAAATGCGTCAAATAAACAAGCATAACATGAGTTTAAAGAATATCATTACTATTTTATCATTGTATCTGGACTTATGGAAAAGGGACTTGTAGAATAATCAATAAATACTTAAATTTATCTGCTTCATTTACTTTAGCGATTTTAGAGTAAATTGTAACTTAACAAAATAATGTGCATTCATAATCTTTCTTGAAGCGTATTCAAAATAGCAGGTCAACTCTTTCACTTGGCTAGTTAAGCGGTCGCCTAAGGCCCGGGTGGAATTATACACCAAAATCGTGGTAGCATTGGTAAAAAATAAAAAGATTGGGGTAATTACTTTTTTCTCATAAATTACCAGCTTCCGTCAATATGCTCCTACCAACTGACACTCTTAATATGTGATTTTTTTAATAGCATTAACAAAGTGCTTAAGAAATAATTAAAAAATTATGTATATCTCAAATGATAAAAGCGACACCTATAATTTCATAGATTAGATTTGAGAAACTGAATTCTCTCCGACAAAATTTGACAAAAACTCTACCCTTTTCATATATTATAATGAGTTATGATACTCTTTACTCCCGTTTTACATATGTTGATATGACGTATTTTAAATAACTTTAAAGCTACTTAAAATACGTTACATTGAGAGCTAATACATGAGGATTTTTTGATTCTTTTTTATTTAAAGATTAAAAAGAGGGAGATGGGGAACAGTTTTTCATTCCCTACAAATTATTTTCCCATAAAATTAATATATATAAAATAAATGTAAAGAGTAGCGTTATTTTACGGTTGGGATGCTTACACACCATCTTTTTTGGATCTCACACTTTGAAAGGGGATTGTGAAATAAAGACTTGGTCAACAAAATGTGAGAGTTTTTGTCGCGTCCACAAGGACGTACGCCAGTGTTTTAAGGCCTAATTATACTCTTCAGTCTACTCTCCACCACCCAACGTAAACATAAAACACCATCATCCAAAAAAACCACCACCCTCTCGCACTTTCTCTTCAAGATCAAATTTTCCCAGAAAATCGGCTCTCATTTTTCATCCAAACAGTACATGCAATAAAGTTGTACGTGATTGAAACAAACAAAGGCCAAAGGCCGTGGGGGTGAAAGTTATGCTCCCGACGATGCCCAGCAAGCTAAGGAAGGCATTTGGCGCAGTGAAAGACCAGACCAGCATCAGCCTCGCCAAGGTTTCGAGCACCAACGCCGGCGCCAACCTCGAGGTGTTGATCCTCAGAGCGACCACCCACGACGAAATCCCCATCAACGAGCGCTACGTCAATGAAATCCTCCTCCTCGTTTCCTCCGACAAAGCCCACGCGGCGGCCTGCGCGCAAGCCATTTCCAAACGCCTTGGCAAGACTCGCAACTGGATCGTCGCCCTCAAGTCCCTCATGCTTGTCCTCCGAACCTTCCAAGACGGCGATCCATATTTCCCTAAAGAAGTTCTCCATGCAATGAAACGTGGCGCAAAAATTCTCAACCTTTCCAGCTTCCGGGACGACTCCAATTCCAGCCCCTGGGATTACACTGCCTTTGTCCGGACATTTGCTTTGTACCTCGATGAGCGCTTGGATTGCTTTCTCACAGGTGATGTCAATCAACCTCACCATAATTACCATAGGCATGCAGATAACTCTCATGAACACAATTCTACTTTATTTTAATTCTAAATATTCAACTCCCATTCCACTTTTATTCCATTAAATTGTGCCGATATTATGAATTTTTCCGTTTTTATACTCCATCCTAGAGTTATTAGTATTTATCAAATTTGTTAGTATCTAACGGAACGTTAATATTGTATCAAATGACTAAAACATTTGTTGAAAAATAGATGATTTTTCTCGTATGAAACGGAAATTGGATTCATGTAACGAGATATAGGTTTCCCCCTTCGTTCTTTATGGAGGACACAATCACCATAGATCAATAATATATATATATATATATATATATATATATATATATTTCTATTGATCAATTCTTCAAAGAAATGATTTTTCTACATCATATTACCCTACATCAAAACACATATATAGAATGTGAAACCCATGCATGTGGGTCTCACACCCATTGTAATCTTAGTGTAGGATTGATATAAGGTAATATGATGTAAGAATAACACACCCCTTCATCAAATATCATGTAAATTCTTTCTATACTACTTGAACTTTACTCTATGTATACTACAAAAAAAGAAGAAGCAATTCTTGGTGTTTATTTTAAGCCAGAAAGTAAGTATATATTAAATGTCAAGAAATCCCTCCTAACATTTAATTTATGACCTAAAACTTAAGTCGCAGCACCATCTGTCGAGAAATTGCATTTCCTGTCACAACTTATTTGCCAGGAAAGAAGTTCTTCCTAGCGCTTAAATTATGCGCTAGGAAACATTACTTAACCCATTAAATTGTTGCCACTTTGACAATTCAGACGATCTAAGGGTTGATGGACACAGTTATATCAACCCAATGAGATATGAGTTGAGTATATATCACTCGAAAAATAAATAATACCAAAGGCTGATTTTCACTTACACGCCATCTTAGTTATATGACAATTGTTACGAGTATAGATGCGGAGACATACAATTATTGTAAATGGTAATTTTGCTAATTGCGTTTACATATACGAATAACGAATGCGAATGGTTAATATCCGTCAAGTGCTACTTGTCCTCTAAAATTTCTACTACTAGTAGTACTACTGATAAGGTTTAATAACTCAGGATTTATGATTACATGAACAGGGAAGCTTCAACGGCGTGTTACGTACCGGCAAAGAGAAAGCATCCACCAGAGAACCCGGCTCGTCGCCTCGCCGGTCCGCGACATGAAACCGGCAATGCTGCTTGACAGAATATCATATTGGCAGCGTTTGATTGACAGAGCCATAGCCACAAGACCCACCGGCGAAGCGAGAACCAACCGTTTGATCCAGATTTCGCTTCACGCAATCGTCCAGGAGAGTTTTGATCTCTACCGCGACATTTCTGAAGGGCTGGCGCTTCTTCTAGACAGCTTCTTTCACTTGCAATATCAATCTTGTGTCAGCGCATTCCAATCATGCGTTAAGGCCACGAAACAATTCCGGCAGCTTTCTTCTTTCTACGATTTCTGCAAGAGCATCGGCGTAGGGAGGACCTCCGAGTATCCAAGCGTGCAAAAAATATCAGAGGAGCTCATAGAAACTTTACAGGATTTCTTGAGAGACCAAGCATCCTTTCCTAGTCATCATGCTCGGATATCACCGTTGCTTCTTCCTGCGCCGCCGGCGCCTCGGAATGATCGTCCGAAGAATCGCGGTTCGAGTTCTGAGAGGTTTGCTTACGATCAATCAGAATTAGCGCCGGAGAGGTTGTCGCAGAGCAGAGGATTTGGGTCCAGATCTCGGTGCACGTCATTGGAGGATCTTATGAGTATGACAGGAGTATCCCCGTCTATGAACATTGAGCAACATGAAGAAAAGCAACCTACCCTAGAGGATTTCATTAGTGTTAATGATGATTCCGGATCGCCACTCGAACAAGGAGCAAGTTCAGGTCGTTAAATCACCATTCATTTCAAGAGCTTAAACCAATAAAAAGAAATTAAGTTTATTCATTTAATTTATATTTTAACACAGGTGTCAACGAAGAAAAACAAGAACCAGAAAAGAAAACTTTGGAGTCATTGGGTTTAGAATTGGAGAGTCAGAAAGATGGTTGGGAGCTTGTTTTGTTTGAGTCTACAGAAACCCAACAGGTGCAGCCCTCTACAAACCTAGCCAATGGGTTCGAGCCTTCGGTTGGTTATTCACTTCCTCAACACCAATATAATCCATTTTTACAAGACATGGTAGAAGCTGCTCCCACATTTCAGGCAGCGGCGACGGCAGTGGTGGCACCAACCTTTTACACACAAAGTGAAACAATGGCGGCGGCGCCAACATTTGTTGCGAACAATCCCCAGGAGACGATATCAGCAATATTTCAGAAAGAAAACGACCCTTTTGATGCAGTGGGCGATGAACATGTGTGTAATGGGAATGAGAAAAGTGTATTGGATGAGCAACAGTTGTGGTTGGAGAACCAAAACAGGATCATTGCAAAGCATATGGGTTGATTAATTGAGAAAAATATACAAGTTATGGAATTTTGTAAATTAAAAATAATTAGTATTTTATTGTAGAGTTAGTCATAGTTATCAAACTTCTTGAGTTTGTTTTCTTCTTAATTTGCATTAACAAATGTGTGTTTAGGAACTGTTGTGTAAGGGTCGTACACAGAGAGGGTCAAAGAGAGAGTTTGGGCTTTGCCTATGGGTTGGAAGTTGTGGATTTTCAGGCCCAAGCCTTTTGTATGGGCTGTGGCTCAGGATGGATGAAATTATTTTTTAATGCAATGTAAGTTCTTTCTTTAGCTGAAAGAGGAAAAAAGAGATTGGCCCAAAGTCTATCCCAAAATAATAATAAATATGCTAGAAATTTTCAGCAATTTAACTACTCAGATTACTAGCAATTTGAACAGCAATTGTGAAAGAACCCTTATGAGACATACCTATGTGGATTGAGA
Organism: Alnus glutinosa; assembly: GCF_958979055.1. Classification (NCBI taxonomy): domain Eukaryota; kingdom Viridiplantae; phylum Streptophyta; class Magnoliopsida; order Fagales; family Betulaceae; genus Alnus; species Alnus glutinosa. The sequence continues at coordinate 2,399,126 of NC_084887.1, read as the reverse complement.
TCGTTTGCTGCCCAAAATGCTAGTGAGAGTTCATATAGAACCCATCTGCCTGAAAAAGTTTTGGGCAATAATGCACCAATCTGAGCAGGTGTGTTCCATATGAGCTTTCTTATAACTGTTGCCCAAATTGATGGGATCTCAAAACCACTTGTTCGAACAGGTCTCGAACAGCTCGTATCCTTGTTGGTGCAGGTGGGATCCCAAATTCGTAACAAACTGAACCGTGAATTGCTGGTAGTACAAATTCAATAAATTCCAAGGGTTTTTGGACTGTGCCTCTCTTCCTTGCCATTATTAGAGCATCTCCAGATGAATAGGCAAATGACTCATAATGGTCAAATTGAGCTATTTTTTGTATCCAACATATTAGCTACTTTAACATTTTTTTTTTCTTAAAGTGTAAACAATAAATATGATCTTCTGATTCTTCATTATTTACACTACAATTTTAATTATTTTATCTCTCTCTCTTTCCTTCTTCTCTCTTTCTCTCTACCCCTCTTTCTTTCACATTTTCTTCCATGCAAAATAATATTTAAATAAAATATAAAGTAGAATAAAAAATCTGTTGAAATATTAATAAAAAAATAAATAGCAAAAAAAAAAAAATTATTCCTTTTCGGTAGCTATTTTGGCTACTGCTAGATGCTCTGATCACATCATGTCGCCATCTACAACAAAATGAAGTATATAGATTGCAAATTTTTCAGAAGTTATTTAATTTTTTCATGTAATTCCTAAGTGAACATGGCCTGCATATTTGTGATTAGCCAGGTTCATACATGTGGTCATATCGAAGGTTAATTGACTACAAGGACAATGGGCAGTTAGAGGACATTGATCAATTATTAAATAAAATAGAAAAAAAGAAAGAAAATAATATGAATCAATCATAGAGGCTTACATGTACATGACGCACAAAGACTCGATTGTTACATCATTCTTGTTCACTTGATATAATTACAACATAAATACCCCTATTGGGGTTTATATGGAAAATATAATGAGACTAATACCGTAACCTATAAGGGCTTATAGCTCATGGTATTATACAAAAAACATGATGCACAAGATCCATGATATTGAAAATCTTAAGGTAATATAATTTTTCTTAAAATTCTCTTATAAAATAACGTGACAGTCTATATTTTAGTGGCTGACATGATAAGTATACATATACTGTCATATCAGTTTGTAAACGTGATAATTATCATGTGGACTGACATGTGATAATCCACATTTTAATTATTGAAGTAATAAGTGTCAACACGTGAACTACCACGTCAATTTATAAGTAACCCCTAACAGCACTATTCCATAGGCTTGATCTACCATGCAAAACGTTAATTTCCCACCTGATCGCTTGTGAGGGTAATTATACAAGTGTGTTGGTTAATTTTCTCCTATAGTTAGGGTGTGTTTGAGATTGCGATTTCGTAGAGAAAATATGCGATTTTAAACCAAATCGCATAAAATGAACCGTTTGAAAACTGCGTTTTTAAAAATTGTGATTTGAAAACGTAGAAAAGTGCTTCTTCAAATCGCAGGCAATTGGGTGCTTTTTTGAAAACGCAGTATTTTAAAAGGTTAACCTACGATTTTAAAGGTTAAACTGCGATTTTGCCAAACGCTTAACTGCGTTTTTAAAAATTATTTTTTTAAATTGCATATTTTAAAATCGCAAACTCAAACGAACCCTTAATTTCGGTACATCTTTAACAAAATAGACAAATGAATAAACAATGGAGAAAAAATGTCAAAAAAAAAATGTTTTGGAGATGGTATTAGAGAAAAGCAGTAAATAGTAAAAATAACATTTACCAGCGGGTGTGAATTGTGTTTACAAGGCCATGGAAAACTCATTTGTAACCTAATATTTTGGCGGGGGGAAAAAAGTGGGAAAAGGGAAAATATATGCCTTTACAGCTAGGGTATGCAGTTGCTTTACAGGGCTATCTATCACGGGTAATACGGCCCCTGAAAAGTCAGTTGCTTTTCTTTTTGATTTAGATTGTAGCATCAGATGCAGTGGGCAGGGAGCCAAACAGAAATTAAGATTTTATTTTTTATTTTTGTTTTCTCCTCGGAATATCTTTTCCTTCCCATGTGTCTTCTCCTACTCGGGACCCACAATTCTTGCCCCCCTCCTTCCCCCTTCCTTCCCTACATCTGCGCCGAGCCTTCCTCACTTCCCAATTCTTTCGTTTTCTTTTCTACCTTTTTACAGATTCTCAATATCAAAGTGGCCCACTTCCCAAACTGATATATATTTACCCCTAATATCTCTGCCACCAATGAAGCTTCCACGGTCAACATTCTATTCTATACCCCAAAATTTTATTTAATTAGGCTATTACTCAACAATTTGAATAACAAATGTGAAATCGGCCTTATAAAACTCACCTATTCGGACAGATTTCGAATAGTAATGTATAAAGTTAACATATTGAATAGTAAATTATTGAGATTCTGAATCTTGTAAGTAAAGCTCATACGAGTGCTATCGAGGACAGGATTCCCTCCGCCTAAATTCTGAAAAATTCGAGCATACAACGAAAGAAGTCAAAGCCCCACATGTCCGAGGGTGTCCGAATCCTAAAATCCTAACCTCCCTCTCCGATCTTGCAATTTTGTTTGTTTATTTTTTAACAGGCAATCTCCGACGAGGAATTTAGGCCTTGGTGGGCATGAGCTAGTTTTGATCAATGATCATTATGCACACTGAACAAGCATTGGAACAGGGACCCAAATGCATTGAGAAGAGAAAAAGAAAACAATAAGAAGAGGGACATGACGACCCCCATCACCAAATCTGCTGAAAGGGCCAACTCAGTATTACAAGAAGTAAAGACCTTCATCATTGCCATTGATTCCCATTACCTACTCAAAAAGAGAGCAATAAAGCGAAATCCTGGAGCCCCCAAAACCCTTTGGGCTTTGTGTGGGTGCTATTTCTTGCAAATGTACTCTCCAAAAAACCTGCCACGTCCTTATCAATCACCATCCGCCATCGCACCATCACCATCACCATCGGTCGCGAGGGTAGCCTCGAGTTCTCACTACGCATGCAACCCAAACAAATGAAATAGAAATCCCTGCAATTTTACTGTAAAGACGAAACTCACCCACTCAAACACATCTCGGACGCCCGATTGCCTATTTGGATAAACGGGTCTAGACGTAACAATCCGGATAGTAAATTAGATCCAAATCCATGCAGAATCAGACGAACCAGAATCCAACACTAGAGCAAACAGAAACAATTGCACTCTTTCTAACTAAACCCAATGTCCATTACAATTAAAATAAAGACTCTTGGACATAGATTATCAAACAAAGAATTAAAAAAAGAAAGAGGAAACATGACAATCAAAAGTAGCCTCTCCGTTGCAGCTTCATGGGTGAGCCAATTAATAAGATTAAAATAAAATAAAATAAATACAAAAGGAAAAAAGCAACCAAGGATACTCCCTAAAACCGCATCCATGCTTTTCTTTTTTGGTCATAAAATATTAAAATAATACGTAGATTTTTTTAATTATATATTATAAGTACTTTAAAATAATATTTAGGTAAAAAAAAGAAAAAAAAAAAGAGAGAGAAGTTGGAGTATACGAAGTGTTTGTTTGTTTGTTTGCTGCTTGTCCACGTCGACGGTTAGAAAATCCAAACGGACTCCTCCTGATGCATTAAAAAAAAAAAAAATGTCAGGAAAAAACAAAAAAAAAATCGAATAAATAAGATTAATATGAATGTGACACATGTCACGTATAATTAAGTCAATGGTCCAACATTTAATCGCTTTCACGAGTCAACAATTTACGCTATTAATGTCAAACGGAAGGTAGTAGTTATGGCAACTTTAGAACACAGTCGGAACGTTAATCACATTTACACTATTATTTTATAAAAATTAATTAAATTATACTTAAAACTTTTTATAATTACTTATAAAAATTCGTCAAATATAAGGCTTAAACTACCTGAGCAGATAAAAGATCCCCTCATATTAGGCTATAGATTAGTCTAAAACAAAAGGAAAATAATAATAAATTAATAATATCACATTAATATAATGAAATATTAACGTGGCATATAACATTACTCATCTTAACAACACATAAATTCAAGAAGCTTACAAAAGAGATTATAAGACCCGCCTATTATGAACTATCTAAAATGCGGAACTCATCTACCCGAAATCACATAGCCCTTTGTGAGTTATAGCATTATTCTCTAATAATTCATATAAAATCGACTTGCCTATATATATATATATAGGTAATTGGTCGGTCCAAAATTTATTTGGTAAAGATGAATATTATATGGCGGGATCCAAACAGTCACGGTTACTTTTGGATGACCAAATCCAAATGGCCAAAGATTCCTAAGACTCGCCACGTCGGCTAAAAAAGCAAGGGACCCACAACTAAATTTGGTAGGACCAAATTAACAGATCAAGCGTACCAGAAACACATATATATCTAGACTTTTATTGATGATGAAATGATGGAATCTCTCCATTTTAGGCTCAGGCGTAGGCACGAAAGTAGAGTAGCGGGACCCACTTGGAGGGGGCCCGCAATCCACAACCTAAGGGCAGCATTGTCTTTTTGACACTGGCCCTGGCGCTAAAAAGACAGAGCTAGCTCAGCCCCTTCACGCGCCAACCACGGTTACAATAATAATTTCTAGACAATAATTAAAATTTAATAATTCCGCATGATAAGTCTAAAAAGCCCATGTCTAAGGGAGAAAGAAATCAAAATTCCCATTCTACCCTTGCTCTGACCGGTTGTTACCTGTTTTCTTTGGCGGGTGGGGTTAGTTTCTTTGCTGGTTATTCCCTCCAAGTCCTCTTGCTGAAAAAGGTATTGAGGAGCCTATTCCCGGAGAGTCTCTGCAAGGCCTTGTTAGCGCCGGCGACCTTCATCTCCGCCAGCCTTTGCAAGTGGTTGTGGGCCCCGGCGGCCATCAGCCTCTTCCGACAACCCTGGCTGGTCCCCCCGCCTACCACCGCCGCCACCACCATCACCGGAAAAATCTTGCACGGCACCGCCTCGTTATTCGGGTCCAGCATCTGCATCAGCCTCATCACGCTCTTCTCGTCCCTCACAAGCTCCTTCCGGTTCGACCGCACCGTCAAGAGCGCACACAGCGCCTCCGCCGCAGACTCCTGTAGCCCCACCGGCTTCGGGGACTCCATTAGCTTCACCAGCGACCCCATGCAGCCCCCAATTGCCCGCTTGTTACCGTCGCTGATTGACAGACTGGCTAGCAAAGAGGCTGAGATTTGCTGTAGAATTACATTTCCGTGTTTGATAAATTCACCCAACTGGGTTATGAATGTGGTCGATGATGATAGAAGCCGAATCGAGGAATCGAACCCAGACAGAGAGCTTATAGCTCGGAGAATGTGTTCCAACGTGTCGGGGTTAGATACTTCTTGGATCAAAACCATCAATCTTTGCAGGCCGCGTTGTTGTACGATTAATGCCCGGAAATACTCACCGGAAGAGGCTAATAAGGCTATGCAACTCGCAGCCTTTTCTTGCGCGGAGCTTGTGCCTGAGACCAGTAATTGGATGAGCACCGGTACGGCTCCTTCCTCTGCTAGAGAGTTCTTTATTTCCTCCACATTGGCCACATTCCGAATTGCACCCACGGCGTGCGATTGAGTAACCACCGACCCAGATCGGCACGCCTCGATCAGAATTGAAACGCCGCCGTAGGCCGAGACTGCCCAAGCGTTTTCGGGATCGGCGGTGATGGCCTCGACCGCCACCGAAGCTTTCTCCTTCATAGGCATCGACCCAGTCTCGAGAATCCGAAGCAGAGGACCCAGACCCCCTTCTTCGAACACGCACTTCCTGGACTCGTCGTTTTCCGAGGCAAGCACCGATACAGCGGTCGTAGCGTGTTCTCGGATCGGATTGTTGTGGTTGAAATCCAGCAAGTGAATCAAATACCCGATGTTTCCTTCTTTGGCGACCAAGCTCGCGGATTTCTGATCCCTAACGAGGAGGTGAAGCAGGGACTCCAGAGCTTTGTTCTTGAACTCGATCCCTCCGATTTGCAACCTGGTAAAGAGGTCTCTGATGAAAAACACCAGGTCTTCTTTGGAAGAGCAAGGACCTGGGTGAGAGAGAACGATGGCGTTTGACTGGTGGAGGACCCCGGATCGGAGTAGCAAGTCAAGATCGTGGAGAGAGTTGGCGAGAGAAGCGGAGGCCATGTCGAGGTCGCTCTGCATGAGGAGCTTGCCACCGGAGAAGTCAGAGAAAGAGCAGAGGTCGGAGAGGGATGAGAGGCGGTAGAGTGTGGATAGGAGGGAGGGAAGAAGGGTGTGGATGAGAGGGTTTTCGGACCAGTGGGGGGAGGAGGAGAGAGAAGAGAGAGAGGAGGAGAGGGTGGTGAGCTTGGAGTGGATGGTTTGCCAGCGTCCGCTGAAGGATTTGACGGTGAGGGAGGAGAGGAGAAGAACGGAGAGGAGGTTGGTGATGAGGGAGAGAAGGGTTTGTGGTGAAGAGGAGGAGGGTGTGGTGGCGGCGGGATTCATTTGGGTGGGTTTGGGTCGAGCTCAAGTGGTGGTGGCGGTGAATACATGTGAGAGAGGGGTCTGCTTAGAGGGAATGGAAGGGAAAGGGGAGGAAGTGGAAAACGGAGGTGGCTCTCAGAATGGACAAAAGTGAAGGTTAACTGTGTGGGGTTGGGAGAGAGAGAGAGAGAGAGAGAGAGAATTCAAGAGTGAGACTGAAGTCTGTGTGTCAGTGTGCCGCGTGGGGGTAAAAGAGCAAATTTATGTTTTTCTTTTATGTTTTTATGTTTTTTTTTGTTTTTATATAAAAAAAAAAAGAACAAAAAAAAAAGAGAAAAACAATTACTAGGAATTGTTTTCATTAGAAAAAAACTTGAATTAACAGTGGTGTAAAATATAATAAGCTCCTAGAAAGTGGGCCTTTTTACCCCCTTAACGGGTTCATGCAAGCCCGTTCTCGATAAAGTCTTAGAAGTTGGTCGGATCCCGCCAAACCAAAATGGACGGGTGCACAAGAATTTTAAAAAAAATTGTCTATTATAGTTATTATCATCTAGATTACTAACATCGGTTTAAGAAAGTGTGCCTAACAGAGTGAAAGCTACGAAATCAAATACATTAGTTCAATGGATCTCTTCTCCTAATCAACCATGTACAGAAAAACACTACATAAAAGAGAAGAAAAATAGATCACTCAAGCGATATGTTCAATTCTAGCCAAATACTTTCTTTCTATCATTTTCTTTTAACTCTTTTTCTTCTCCGAGATGAGTTTTGACGTAGTAATCGAAGTGATCCCGTTGAACCTCTAACCGTAATATAAATTTAATAATGTATATATTGCCACATTATTTAAATTGTCGTAATTGTATTAACAGTGGTAAATGTCTGCCTGAGTTGGGTAGAATCCTTCTACAGTGACAATAAATTGATATAAATCAGTGGCAATTCTAGGAAAGCAAGGCTTACCCACCCGACCATTAATATATTAATTAATTATAAATATTTAAAGTATTTATGTTAGAGTTTTATTGTCAAAACTTATTACTGATTGGGCAATAAAATCAATAAATATGATTGGTTGGAGTTTTCTGAGATAATAGTGAGTGATTTAAATTTGGGTCACCCTATTATAAATATGAATGCCAATTAAAACATTTCTAAATTGGAAGCCCCACAGTCCAAGTCAAATTTTGCCACTTTTACTTCGGGGATAACAACATAGTCAAGGTCTCTCGTATTCATTAGTGTCTGCTAGAAAGCGGCCGAATTATTGAAAATTAAGCACACGACTTAGAAATAATAAAAAAAAAAAAAAAAAAAAAAAGAATAAAAAATTGCTCGACTCAAAATATTAGTGACCAGCCCTTTGCATACTATAAAAATTTAATAATTCAGACAGTAAATATGAAATAATTTGCTCGAGCATATGGGTTTCGTAAAACACTATTTCACGTTTATTGTTCGGATTGTTTGCAATTTAGACAATAAATTGTTGGAGATCCGAATTCCTTTGCATAAGCCTAACGACTATTTGAGTGTTTTTTTTTTTTGGGTCTCATTGCTAAGGCTCTTTGATGGAGTGAAATTTTCTATAGAAGTATGCAGATTTTCAGCCTTTCGACTACCAACATGCCACCGATACGATTTCGACTCACATGGAACAGCATCCAACGACAAGCGTTGGCAAAGTTGGAGTTTAGTTTTGGTTTCCGACCGTTCCGACCATGATGAAGGTGGAATGTGAACATATCTATTGATTCCGATTTGGATTCCTAGTAATACTATGCACAAATCCTTTGAATTAGTTCCAAATTTTGAAGTTTGAACCATTGAACTCATGAACATTCCATGTGAACTTTTGTAGGTCGGGCCTTGGCTGGTGTGGCCCTGAAAAATCATAGAGTTTGATGAACTGGGTCAGCATGATGATGCATTCTTTGGGTTGGGTGTTGGGCAGTGTAAGCCTAATGAGTCACAAACTTAGCTGTCTGGGACACCTTTAAACCCACTCTTGCACCCCTGCCAGTGCCAAATTATTTCCATTCTCGCCTGGAAATATTAGGGTAAATGCAAAGAAGTCTTTTCATTTCTTTTTTAGATAGAGTTTTCCATAAAGTTTCAAGAATTTATTTCAATTCAAATTATTAAATTGACATTATATTCTTAGAGCATCTGATTCCGTACTCAATTTTTAAAATAGTTGGTTAAACTGTTTTTTAACCAACAACACGTCAAACATGATTCATATCTCCAACAATTTACCGTTCAAATTGCTATTTCCACGGTCTAAGAAAATATATCAATCTAATTCAGTGAATTGAAATAAATTCTTCCAACACTTGTTTTTATAAATAATTGGCTAAACTGAATTTTAACCAACAGTATATCAAACAGGATTCAGATCTCCAACAATTTATTGCTCAAATTGCTATTTTCACATAGTCTAAGAAAATATATCAATTTAATTCAATGAATTGAAATAAATTCTTCCAACACTCACTTTTATAAATAATTGGCTAAACAAATAGGGGCTACTTGATAGATTTGATAGAAGAATTCAATGAAAACTTATTCAGACTAGCAAAATTGATGGTAATCTCTATCTCGTTGAACAACCCTAATGAAGCAAAGGCCAAGGAGGAAAACAAGATATGGACATGAACGTGTAAAAAAAAAAAATGGATAATCTAAACAAAATCTAGATAAGACAAGTAAAAAGAATTAATAATTAATACAAAGAGGAATAGGCTAAACATACAGAATAATATAAACAATCCACCATGATCCAATTTATCATGGTTTTATTTTGACATAATGACTGGAATACATAGTAAGAATAGATATTTTCCCTTTTTCTTTTCTATTTTTTTTTTTTTGAAGGGTTTTTCTTTTCTAATTGAACAAGAAAAAGGGTTGATATTTCTCACTTCCAATATGAGATGATCCTTCTCACTTTCGATCTAAAAGGAAGAAGGAGTGAATTATCATAAAAACCAAAAAATGGTGGGCTTTTTACCAATAGACCCAATATAAAATAAAACAATGAAAAAATACAAACAAAAATGTAAGAAATAAGTCAAATAAATGACATGGTCCTCTTAAGGAGCCGCACAAGGTGGCAACAACTATAGGAAAGACGCTAAAGCCGAATAAGCACTGTCATAGTCCGAAGTAAGGATTGAAGGATAGAGATATATCAGCACAAATTCTATTACAAAAGTCTCTCTTGTAAGATCAAAACACCAAAGAGCTATGAGATAGTAACTCACACAACAAACAAGCAACAAATACAAAAAGAGTTGGAAAGCACAAGGAAAATAAAAATATAGGGAAAAAAAAACAAAGCAATAATAAAGCCCATTGAACGGCAGCTTGAAACGGTGGACGGGGCAAAGGAAGAGCGGCGAGAGAGTTTATGGCAGTAGCTTGGAGGACACGTAGTGACGCGTGAGGACTACGCGGCAGCACGTGGTGACTAGAACAAGACGGTGGCAGCAATGACAGAAAGCTGGGAGGTTGGGTGAAGACATTGGTGTGGTGCGTTGGAGCCAAGGAAGAACGAAGAGCGACACATATGGCTTTGAGAGAATCGGATTTGAGAATCATTGTTGAACCATGAATGATGCATTTACTGGTGGTGGAGCACAGCCAGAGGGGGATGACCAGGCATGGTGAGGAGGTCTGGAGAAGAAATAACAACATCATCGTTGCTTAAAGGTAAAAAAGAAAGAAAAAGAAGAGGACTAGTGACAGTGTGGGGAGGGAAAACGACCGCACTAGGGATAGAGGAAGAGGGGAGAAGGGAGAAAACAATGACTCTCCCTCCTCCCCCGGAGAGAGCCACATATAGGAAGAAGAAAAAACCTTATGGAGGCGGTGGAGAAATGCAGAAAAAGAGGAGACTATAACGGTAAAAATAATTTGAAGTATTTTGTGTTCTGAAAATAGTAAACAAAAAGAAAAATGAAAAAAGTTTTATCAAACAAAACTATATATCAATTAAGTCACCTTCAACTAGCCTAGATTTTTATGGATAATGTTTGAAATTTTACAACTTTATTACAACCCTTTACAAACTGATGTGATAGCTCCTATATCACTTATCATGCCAACTAATAATTGATGTGATACTTATCATGTCAATTTGTAGTAAGTGTCATGTTAGTCCGTAGTTGATATGTCTGTCACGTAAGCTAATAAAAGAATTGTAGTAAAAGCAACAATACTCTTAGTAACGCTCAATTTTTATTAGTTGAATGTTGTTAAGGGTACTACAATTTTTACTATAAGTACTTCACAAACTGATATGACAGTTTATAATCGGTGAAATGATGAAGAAAAAGAAGAACTTGCCAATTTAATTAAGAAGAAAATTGTAATAAAAGTTATTAGGACCCAAACATTTTTCTTATTAGTTAGAAGTTTAATCAAGCATTCAACATCAAATTATTTATTGGAACAAAAACCAAATACATCCTTAAAACCTGACAATTTACCAAGAAAAAATAAACTTAAGCCCTAAACATTTATGACCAGAATTATAACAATCTGGATAACAAATTGATGCAGATCGGGATCAATGTCCCAAATGTACAAGGGAAAGCTAAGCACTTGGCAACTGGCTAAGGGGCAAAACGAGCCCGTTTGACCAAAAGCACAGTTGGTCCGTGCCAGCAAGCTAAAACCCTCCTTATACCTCTAACGCGCACAGAGCCTTGAGAGAACTCAGAGGAGGAAGGAGGGAATAGCTTAGCAATTGGAAATCCACAAACCCCAGAGAAAATGGTGAACAAAGCATGGAGAATAATCCAAAGGCCACTCATGGAAACCGTGCTGAACAACCACGCCCAGCACCACCGCGTCCCTCAGCCTCTGATCCTCCACGGCCCTCGTGGCGCCGGCAAAACCACCCTCGTCCTCGAACGTAAATCCAAATCTTTTCACTCTCTATCTCTCTAATTTTTGTTTCACTCTCTTCATGGGTTTTGCATTTTTTTTTTCAGGTCTACTGGGCGAGTGGAATAAAGGTCCTCACCTCACCGGCTATGTAGACTTTGCGGAATCGATCAAAGACCACCACCCACAATACAACCAGTCGTTTCCTTGGGCTTCTTGGTCCAATTGCCCACCACCCACTTTGACACACTGCCGGACCCAGCTCGAACGCACCCTCGAATCGATGGTCGAAAAGGGTGTCAAGCTCGGCACCATTGGCTCCCACCAGATATTCACCACCCTCAACAAATGGCATGGCCTCAACACAGCGCTTCGCCGCGTGATTCAGGGCAGCAGTGGCTTGAAAAATGCTGTCTTGGATAAAGTCTCGGGCACGGTGTTGTGGGATCGGGCGGTTTTCGCACTATCTGCTCGATGTAATGCCAAAGAGATTGATGGGGTTTTGGGTTTGGGTGAGAAATGGAGGAGCTTGTCGGTGGAGGAGGCTTCGTATTTCAGGGAGACGATTCTGGCTCTGAGACTGGCGAAGGAGGTGATTAAGGTTCAACAAGGATGGAGGAGTAATGCTATTGCTCATTTGAATCGGACGGGCGGGTTTTCGAGGTCGTTAGCGCATTCATGTACTGATTGGCCGTGTTTGTTGCTGGAGTTGTTGTCACAAGCTGCTGAAATTGATCATTTTCAGGTGAATGACTAAAATTTTAGGTACATTTTGAAGCATGTGGCCCCAAATAATTTATCAAATAGAAAAGTTTCACTAATACTGTGTTTCATAAGATTTTTCACTCCTTCAATATTGTGTTTGCTAATTCTAGGCTTGGTAGTACATCCGTAAGCTAAATTGGGTCTCCCAGGTGTTTTGTGGTATTCTTTAATCTGTTCATGCTTGTCAGGTATAGTTGGAGTGAAAGAAATTTGTGATGGTATATTTGTGTGGTTTTGACAAGTGGCTGCTGCTATTGTGAAGCTCTAATTGACAGATGTTTATGTGTCATATTGGGCAGCCAAAGCTGGTCATTAACAATATCGATGTTCTACGCAATGCTACTCTAAATGATGATTCATCAGTCTGTGCGTCAATGTATCATGACAGTTTGATATGGAGAATAATTGCTTTGGGTGCAAATGAGCGGTGCCTGCCCGTCATCCTTGTTACATCGGATAGGTTAGTTCCATTTCTATTCAGCTATGTTAAATTTTTACTTGCTCAATATATCATACAACTTACTTTGCTCCGTGGCGTAGGAGAAGCATTCTGCCTATGCTTTAATGCTTCTGCACCTTAAGAATGATTTCAGAAATAAATAGTTCACCTTTAGGTTCATCCATATTCTTGCTTGTTTCCTTCTCTCTCTCTCTCTCTCTCTCTCTCTCTCTTTTTTAATCTTTTTTCTTTTTAACCTTCTCTGAAGTTTTTACAATACGTACTATTATTGTTTTAAAGATTTTTATATCCTTTTTGGAACTCTAATCCTTAACGATATGCCTCAGCTACTATTCATACCAAGCCTACATGGATTTTGGATTTCCAGATATATTCATCTCTCGCGAGGTACTCAAACTAACACTACTTAACTCTTTCTCTCTATTTGCCTGTTTGTCTGTATGTCTCTGTGAGTGGATTCTCTTCTCTGAAGTGAGCATGGAAGAAGAACTGCTGAAAATTCTTTACATGTCTATTGTTTCCATATCGCTGTTTCTTAATTTTCTCTCTTTTTCTTTTTCAAAACTTCCCAAATGGAAATGAGTTTTCTGGTTCAAGCTTTAGCTCATGAAATTGCCCTTATTATTCTGCATTTAACACAGCCAACCGGAAAGAGTTTATGATTGTATTCTATAGTACAGGAAGTATAATTTTTTTTGATGCCTTCTCAGGTTTGAGACTCCTCAACTCCAACACACACCTAACACTTGATAATGTGTGCTTCACTTTGGTTTTTGACAATCAATCTGTCTGTGTGAGATATACTCACCTTTGCCCTCTGATAAAATATATATGTGCCGTGATAATTCCTTAATTTATGTCACTCATTTCAGTTTTGTCTGATCTGCAGATGTTTGGATGGACTCTTCAAGAGGCAAAAATGCATATGGTTACTGACTATTTCAGTCATTCAGAGGCAAGTAAATTCTTTTTATTGTTGAAATAAAAACAATTTTTTAGAAAAAGAAGAGGATGAACCTCCCTAAGAGAAAACAAAAAATAAAAAAGATCCCCAAAATCAATCAGATTCGGAGATCAAAATTTATCCTCACAACTTTCTTCACCTTATTTGGTTAGTTACTGGCAGGCTTGCTGACTTTTAACCTTTTCTTTTTGTTCACAGTGTGTTTAAAATTTGAACGAAATTTTTATTGAAATTGCAGTGGACAGTGATTGCTGAGGTGCTTGGGCCGAACCCTCGACATCTATTTGAGCTTTATGCTCTAAAACAAAGTAACTATTATCAGAAGTAAGAATGATTGTTCCTTAGTTTTCCATGTTATCATCTAGCACATATTGATAAGTCAGATCTTGCTTCAAGAACTAGATTTTGAGTCCAGATATATGACACGGTAGAGCGGGAGATACATGGCAAATGACCATATTTGCTGCCCCGTATTAGAGGGTCATCATTTTCAGCTGAGGCTACTGTTGGTTAATTAACCTTGTTTATGTTCAACTGTAGGGTGATGGGCGAGGAGGGTAGTACCTTTGAGGACATCGTAGATGCATATTTAGCATATTTGCAAGTAAGTTTTGCAAAGAACATCAGTTTGCATCTCGGTTCCCTAGGAACCCTGATATTGTCTTCTTCTAAGAATTGTTAGCTTTGATGAAACTTGGAGGAGTACATCTAGACTAATTATTTAACTTATTAGAATAAAGGAAAAAGCATCTAGGCCTATTTAACGCGCTAAATGAATAAAGCTCAATAACTGACATTATGAGTTTCACTGATTTGTCACTTCAAAAGTTTTTGCTTCTTAAATGCACTCTCATCTTTTAATTTTATAGGTGGATATAGAGTGGGCTTACATTGTGATGATGGAAGGGTTAAAGCTTTCCTATGCAGAACACAATAAGAAAAATCAAGATTGCTTAGACTTTCGGGTCTAAGATTCAAGCTCTCTAACTTGGTGTTGTCTCTCATTTTCATTTATATGACCCACACTATAGCATGAATATCTATGCGATGCTATTTAGATTGAACTTATGTGTTATATAAAATTGAGTGCTGCAGTCTGCAGATTTGTGTTCTTAATTATCTGTTATTGTAGGAAATATATTACTTATGATTTCTGCATTCATTTGCTCATTTGCCTGTTAAAGTTTATCACCTGCTTAATTTTCTGTTGTATGTGCACTAAGAAGCCTAATTTGGTGTTCTTTTTACATTATTTCAGATTAATGTTGTGAACCCTGCTATGGATAAAGCATTGGGACTCTTGCAAAAGTTTGCTGTTGATGCACAAGGCGGAAAGATTTCAAAAGATAAATTACGGTTTGGTGCACCTTGGAGACATCCTCCAAAAACTAATGACCCCACCCTGTGCGTCAAGTGGGCAAAGCTTCAATTGATGGATTTTGTTCAGTGTCTAGTCAATACAGAGTTTGGGGTAAATTTGTCCTTTATATGCCATCTATTTGGTTTCTTGAGGATCCATCTTCTTCTGAGCAAAACTAGTTATTTTGAACATAACTAACTAAATTTTTCACTGCATAATGTGATCATACGTACTATCTTGTGGCTATGCTGTGGCTTAATTATTTTTTTTTCAAAATAACATTTAAAATTTCATCTAATTCGTTCTTGGTTTTCTACTCATATGAGTTTGATACGATACTTGCATTTGCATCATATATCGAGTTTCTACTTGTTTATCACTTTACTGAACGTAAGGATTGGAAATTTGAGACCTCTTCTGTTACCTTACTCTCTACATCATGTAATTAGAAAATTTAAGTGCATGTTCACATGTATGTGTATATATGATCCAGATTTTAGGTATAGATATTAATATCTTCAGTATTATCATTAGAAATAATCAATTTCCTTAACGTATAGTTGGAGGATGCATTAAGTTGAACTTTTAACTTGCTGGAACCCTCCATTGTTTTCTGTTTAATTTGTGATCTTTCTTTTTTTCTTTTTCTTTTTCTTTTTTAAATTTTAAATTTTTATTTTTATGCAGATTAATTATCTAGCTGACTGTAGTCTTGAGATTTTTGATGATCCTTCTGCTGTTGCATTGGTGGAGGTACTTTTCTCATTGCTGATTTGTTTGTGATTTCATGGATTTAACTGCTTTTGCAGTTTTGTCCTGGTCCTGAATTTTTGAATCTCTGGGCATATTTTCAATTTTTCTTGTGCAAATCTATATTAGTCCAAACTACGAACGTTCAGTTGAATTTTAGCTCGCTTTCTTCTTCATTTCCTTGTTCTTTTTTTTTTTTTTCCCCTTCATTGACGTTTTTGTGTTACTGATTATACTTAGTTTTGATGATTTTTTTTTTTTTTTTGGCAAGTACACGCACCCGGTGGGGGGACATGAACCCACAACCTCACCCTTCACCTTGCTACAAAGGGAGGAAGTGCCATTTGAGCTAAAGCTCATTAGAAATTTCGATGAATTTTTAATTGGGATAACTTCACTTAGGAGCACCGAACTATCGGCCTATTTGACTTAAGGGTACTGAACTTTAAAACGTCTCAAACTAGGGTATCCAATTTTCAAAACATTTCAATAACAGGTATTCTGTTAGGATTTGCTGTTAAATCTTATCAAAATTTTCAAAATAACCCTTCTGTTTTTTAGTAAAAAAAAAAGAAAAAAATTTGTTAGGATTTAGGTGTCGGTCATAATTTAACAGAATTTGCAAAATACTTATGCCAAAACTTATATCAAATATATTCATAAAAAAAATACCTAATATATTAAAAGTATTGAATAAATTCATTATTATTAGAGTAGATGAAAATTTGCATTTTTCTTTCCAAATATTCAGGAGGCCATGAATATTTGCCAAATGCATCTATTTGGAAAAGGATCAGATACAAAATGGTAGTAACACTAACCTGAAGATAGATTAGGATATAATGAAATCCAGCCTCGCATGTCTTTTCCCTTTTGGAGGGATGGTGTACTAAGGGGGTCACTGGAGCTTATGGGGTGAGCCTTTGGAAACACATTAGAAGTGATGTTTTCTATAATTTTACTAGTGTGGAGGTGGGTGATAGCTCTTGTACCAAGTTTTGGCATGATATATGGTGTAGAGATTGTCCTTCGAAGGATTCTTTTCCAGAGTTATTTTGTCTTGCAAAGAGTAGGGATGCAATGGTGGCTGACCTTAGGAGTGTTAGCAATTATACGGCTCATTGGGACATTAACTTCACCACGTTGGTGGATGATTGGGAGGTGGACTTCGTCTCCTCTTTCTTCAATGTTTTGTATCCCGCAAGAGTGCGTTGGGAGGGTGATGGTAGATTAAATGCCCTCAAAATGAAGATCTTTTGAGTTCAAATTTTTCTACAAGGTTCTTCTTCCTAACGTTGACTCCCCTTTCCCTTGGAAGAGCATTTGGAGGACTAAGGCTCCTTTGAAGCTGGCTTTCTTTACTTGGACAACTTCCCTTATGAAAATTCTTACTTTGGTGTTGTGAGGAAACTTCGGATCATTTTCTTCTTCATTGTGATGTCATGAGAGAGTTGTGGAATATAGTTTTTCAGATGTTTAGGGTAGAGTGGGTTATGCCTGAATGAGTGGTGGATCTTTTGGCGTATTGGAATAGGAGGGTCGGCTGGAATGACATCATTATTGTTTGGAATGCAGTTCCTTCCTTTTTATTGTATTGCATTTGGAGAGAAAGGAATGCTTGAAGCTTCGATGATCAAGAGATAACAGGATCAGATCTACGGGCTTGTTTTCCTAAAGTCTTATTTGAGTGGATCTCTGCTATCACTTTACTCCATGTCTATAGTGATACAGATTTTTGTTCTACTTTTTCTTCTTCTTAATTTGCTAGGTGTTTTCTCTTGTATAATTATTATGTACTTGGGTTGTACCCCTTGTGCTTTTAATGAATTTCCTTTTACTTACCAAAAAAAAAAATGTATTTTCCGTTTTTTCTCCCTAGGTTGGTTTGCTCTATGCACAGCGGGATCCATCCTTTATTCGGCCCATATCTAGAGGGATTCAGAGGTGTCTTGTGAGATGGTAAGAGATTTTAATGTTAGTGACATTACTTGAAAATGATCATGACATTGTTAAATGTTTACTTATGCTGATATTCGGTTGCAGGCTTGTCCAGCAGCGGATGCAAATGAGTTTCCAAAACTTGCTCCAGTATCTGTGGCAGCGAATAATACGTGGACGTAGCTATCGTCATTTGATGCTAGAAGCAGGCTATAAATAGAAAATTGGAGTAAGTCAAATGTCGAAGTAGTTCTTCGTGAGTTCAAAAAATTTTGCTACGGTATTCATCAATTTTTTATTTTTATTTTTTTTGCTATGGTGCATTTGGATTCTCTGGCCTGACCAACCAAGGAGATTATATCCAGCTAAGACAATATATGATTGCATTAGAATTGAATGATTAAACTTAACACTCTTGATTAGAAGTACTGGTTTGGTACATGTGGAGCTTCATAGAGGCAGTTAAAACTTTTTTTTATTGCTGCAGTGCACTGTGTACTTTCATAGAGAGGTAACTATGGAGAAGTTGGGGGCAGTTATGGTTTGACCGGTTATAAAAAACCCTGATTTTTTTTTTGGGAGGGGGGAGGGGAGGGGGGGAAATGGTTAAAAATTAACGAATATTTTAGTTGATTTCTTAACCAACCATGAGGCCCCTTTCATTTCATAGTATAATGAACAATTCTGTCACTTGCCCTTCAGGTTTCTTTCCGCAAAGGTATATTCTCTTAGTGAGGCAGGTAGCTTTTTCAGGTTCACATAAAGATGTAAGTAATTTTCTGCTTATAGCTGTTTAATGTTTAAAATGTTCATTTGATCCATGCATTTTCTATTGCCAGGAAGGCAATCTGCATATGCAAGAGCTTTAAAGATCTAAGCTCCTGTTGTATGCTAAATTTTGCTGAATTCTTGTGTGCATAGGTGGGGGGTTCAGTGTATTCATCTGATTTACTATGATGAAGTTTAAGCCTCAAATTAAATATCTTGCAACAGCATGTTTTGACTTGTATATTGAATAGGCTGTTAACTACTAACATTTTTTTTTTGTCAGTTTTTACACCAGAGAGGCACGGGCAAAATTGGCCATGCTGATTTCTGGAAGTTTTGACATACTGTAAGATTTTTCCTCCTGGTCCTTGTGTATAGTTTCTATATGATGCATTTGACTATCGGTGGTGATTCACATCTATCTACCTTTATAGTAAAACAGTAGTTTTTTCAGAATCTGTTATATATGAGCAGCTAACAACGATGGTTTGTTGTTCAATGCAGTAACAAAGCTTTCTTATCTTCACTAGTTAAGGATTATAAAGTATGTTTATTAATGTGTTTTAAGAGGTATTTTTTGTTTTTGGTTTGAAAAAGTGTTATGACATAACATAAATGTGAAAACTATTTTTGTGTTTTGAGGAGTGTGTTTTGTGTTTTAAGTTGGTTGTAATGTTGTTTTGAGAATGGAAAACAAAAATTTTAACAAACGGAACGTATCTCTCTCAACGTTTTAAGTATTTCTTTTAACTGTATCGTTGATGTTTCTATAACTAGAAAAGGCAAAAAAGATGTGTAGTTTTTATTATGATGAGTTGATTTTGACATCTAATTATAGGAATTGAGTAATGCTACTCTTCACATCCATTTCACATTGGCTGACGTGACATGTTTTAAGTAGCTTCTCATGTTAGCCACTTAAAAAAAAGTAAAAAAAAGCCAATGAAAACACACTACATCAACGGGTATAAAATAGGTGTGAAGAGTAGCATTACTCATAGAAATTAGGTTTGTTGCGTAATATATAATTGGAGAAATGCTACAATTTCCAAAAAAATTCTCCCAAATTTGCTCCCAAAAGATATGCATCATTTGGGGAGCAAGTTTTCGAGAGAATTTTTGGGAAGTCTAGCATTTCTCATATAATTGTATATAATCGTATATAATCTTCAATTCCCTGCAACATTGACACCAAGCATAACTGTAACATCAGTTTCTGTGTGTGTAGGTTTCTCGAGGCTGTGTCCTTACTCTACAATAAAATTGAAGACTCAAAGACTCCCATCAACCATTAGACATTTTGCATTCAGAGATGACTCTGGTTTATAATAAGGTGAGTCCATTGCTGTGAATTTGATAGAGGACCAATAGCAAGAGTTCACTTGAACGTATGTATGGCCTGTATATACATACTGCGTATATATTTAATTTTTTGGGGAGGTGTCATTTTTAAAAATTTAAATATAACCATTACTCGAGCCGTCTTAGTCCGTCTGGCGGTCGATTCATGACCGGACTAGTTTTCCCAGACCCAACAACAGATTAGGTTTTAAACACTTCTTTGCTATGTTATTTGCAAAGAGGCCTTGTGTTAATTTATGAGATTTATGTTCATACTCTTGCTTTGGCTGCCATAATTTAATTTGAAAAAGGCTTGCAAGAGATCATACTCATGGACCAGCTCTTTTCGTGTATTCTTTAGTGGTATTAGAATATTTTTTTTCTCCCCCTTAATTATGGACAAAACTTTCATTTCAAACTATTAAATTGACATATGTTATTAGAGCATGTGAGAATTGAAAGTATATATGAAACTCATGTGCTTTAAAGATATGCTACTAAATTGGGTTGGTAATGCAGCGATATAGTGGGTCATAAAATTAACAAACATTAAACTTGCAAATTTTGCCAAAATCAAGAATTAAATCAAGAAATTTAGGCAAAATAAGAGAAAACTCAACCTTTGAGGGTGGTTTTTTTTTTTTAACAAAAAAAGAAAAAGAAAACTGATAAAAATACACATAAACTGTAGCTAAAGCCGTCCTAATTGAGTTCATATAGAGAAACAAGTCCAAATCCTACTAGAACAAAGAGAAATAAATTGACTCTGCCAAAACGCGTTCGAACATGTTAAAGTCTCGTTTGATTGGGATCTTGCGAGGTTCGACCAAGCCATTGATCGAATGTCTCAGGTTATAGGATGATGGAACACTCGGTTGAACGAGAATTGACCAACCTTCCGACTGAGCTTCTAAGGAAGTCACCTAGGTTGAATGAGAATCTATCACCTTCGTCCGAAGTTCTTGGAAAGTTTTACCAAAACTCATGCTCATTTGCGAACGAGAACGTGTCTCTCGTTTTCTTCATGATCTCAAGTACAGTTTGATCTGCATCATTTGGACTTTGGAGGATAGTTACTCACACCTAATTTGAAAGAAAATTCTGTCCGTTTCCACATCTCTAAAATCTGATAGACGTGAAAGGAAATGTAAGGAGGCCTATCCGACAGTGATTTACCACTGAATTAGTATTCTTTTCAAAGACTGGGCCATAGAGCCGGGATTCATGGCTTTTGCCTCTATAGTCCATGCTTGACAGCAAAGAGCATTATAATTGCAGTGATTAGAAATTTAACGAGAAGGTCGAGGTGCAACCTTTTCGCTTCTAAAGGGTGCCTCCATTTTATACTTTTGACAATCTACACAGACCAAAACTTTCTGTATTTTTTGGCTGAATTCCATTTCACTCTAGTTATGCTCTTATAACAATGGATGATAATCAAAGGGTAATTCGGCCAGGTATGATAAAACGAATCTACTTCCTGTTTTACGTCAAGCAATACGCGAAGTAACTCCCGACATAACAGTAAAAATAAGATGCGTAGGTAAATGTACTGCTTATTGTAATGGTGTAGGATGGTCATATTGGTTGGTGACTGGAGAGTGGAGAGTGGCATCCATACTATCTTTTTCCTGCTAGAAATATTGCTCCTAGTTTGGCCTTGACTGAGTGCCATAAAAGTGGACTTCGGCGGGTACAAAGTCTTTGAGTGGCAATGCATGTGCACCTAACTGATTATGCATTAAGGCACCATGTGCACAAAAGCATTCTATTGTAGCTTATGATGGTTGATCAATCAACTTCTATTGAATATGGGTCAGAGACACGTATTCCTTCTGTCGTGCAATGGGTTACGGGTTACGTGTCTCAATTCCAACGAGTTTAATTTCAACTAAAATTGAATTCAGGCCGAATCCATTATATCAAACTCAATTATAAGGACACAAAAAACATCCTCTTTTAGCTTACATGATGGTTTGATCGATCAGCTTCTATTGAACTGGGCATGTTGGGATTAAAGACATATTTCTTGTGTCTTGTTATAGAACACGTTACAATTTCAACTAAAACTATAGCCAAGCCGAATCCCCTGTATCAAAATCAATTATAAATACTTAAAATGAACCAAAAGTAAGTGTGGATCAATTGGATGGAAACCTATTAACTAATTGAGATGTCCGATCATAATCAAACCATAATGGGCATAGCATGAAAAGTAATCATTTTTTAGCTCGTCTTTTCATACTGCATGTCAAAGGCAGCATGATTGATGATCTGAACCCTAAACGGAGGATCCTGATCTGCCCATGCCCAAGTTACCTCTGTTTTCTGAAACACCATAACAAAAGGTTTTTTAGGTCAAACCAAATGTGTCATGATCAAGATCAAGACCATCATGCTTTGCGGGTCCCTTCTTCAATTTTGGGTATTTCTCCTTCATATAAAACAAACATCCTCTCCTTTTCATTTTAGTTCCATCAGACAGCTATGGGGCAACGCTCCACCCCACCGGCACACCCTCATGCCAATTACTGTCTTGCCTAAGCCTTGAAGAATGCTATGATCTTCAGTTCAAGTAAGTGCTCTAATCTTCTTTTCTTACAGAGCTTTGATGATTCATTCTTTGTCTGTTCTTTCTTCTTTCTAGTTCACAATGTGAGAGTGAGATTTTTTAGAGAAATTAATTTAGAGAAATTTTTTCCCACCCAGTTTGAAATGAATAATTCCCAGGATTTTTTTTTTTTCAAATTCAAATTTTTATGGATATTTTCATTTGATTAATAATCATCAAAGTTTAGGAGAGATTAACAAACACTAAGCTTTGAGGAATCTGCAGAGACTAGAGAGGGGAAGAACTCAAAAGAGGAAGAACACAAGTGGGTTTTCTGGGAAAAGGAGAATGGAGGGTGGAGATTACAGGAGAAGGTGGACCAGTCTAAAGCATCGGCTAGGATTCAAGGGGATGGGCTGCTGTGGTGCCACGTGGAGACCCACTTCTTCTACTTTGACCATCATGGAGGCCCTCCAAGAAGAACAACACATGGAACAAGTGGAACTAGTCAGCACCGTGAATCATGCTCCGGCACCGGCGGTTATGAACCTAGCAATGGCATTAGCGGCGGAGCGCAATTCGCGGGATGAGAATGCGGGACCCCCCACCGAAGTTAAGTCTTTGATGAGATTGATTGAAGAAACGGACGGTGTCGATTGGAGGAAGAAAAGGAGGAGGGACAAAGGAGTGGACGGTGATTGGCTGTGCTGCGTGTGCATGGAGAGGAGTAAAGGTGCGGCTTTTATTCCCTGTGGGCACACCTTTTGTAGGGTTTGCTCGAGGGAGATGTGGGTCAACCGTGGGTCTTGTCCTCTTTGCAACCGTTCGATCCTCGAGATCCTTGATATCTTTTGAGATCGTATTTCATTTTATTTTTTTTTCCAACCGTTCGATCTACTACTTCGTACCGTTAAAATCATATGGTCTTATTATGTATTTCTCCAATATCCCTCAATTTTGTCAAGAAAATTTAACGTTCATTGTCCACGTTATGATCCAAAATTGACTAAGAAAACAGAAGCAATTTGAAATGATTGCATTTTAAAATGCATAAATATGTGATTTTTTTTAAAATACAGTAAAAAATAATACATTTAAAATAATATATTTTTAAAAACACACCCTTTAACTTCTTGTGAAAACGTTTCAAACTACCATTTTTTTTCAAACACTCTCAAATTGGGACACTACCTCTATTCTTCTTTTTTCTTTTTCTTTCTTTTTCTTTTTCTTTTTTTTTTTCTTTTTTTTTTTTTTTTTTTTTTATGGTAATTTTGTTTAAAAACGCGCATTTTATGCAAAATCTCAAAGCCAAACACACTTGTAGGTGTGAATCAAGACATAAAATACATGAGGGTGTAAAGATATGAACCCATGGGATTTAAGCCTTGATAAGAGGTTGTGAGAATGGGTTTGAGAAATTGAGAAAGGACTCAAAATTGGGTAGGAAGAAATTTATCCAATTCAACTAATTAAATTAACATTTATTTTTGGAGTATGAATCTCGTATGAATTAAAAAAAAAACAAAAAATGTATGCGAGAATCACATTGTGACACCTTAGAAAGTTAATCACATATTGGGAAGATGAATAGCTCACATTGAACGTGTAGATTATAAAGGTGTTTATGGGTGTAAAGTTCTTAGGAAAAACTGAGCTTTATAAGTGATTCTAAACGTTTGTGGGTGTACGTGAGAATCACATTGTGACAACTTAGAAAGTTAATCACACATTAAGAAGATGAATATCTCACATTGAGTGTGTGGATTATAAAGGTGTTTATAGATGTAAAATCTCTAGGGGAGACTGAGCTTTATAAGTGATTCTAGAAAATTAATAGCGTAAACGTGGGTCGTGTTTTTTCTAAGTCGTTACACACATGTTATGTTAATCCTATTAAAATTCTTATGAGAATAAATTGGGTTGAATGAATTTTCTACGACCCTATTTAAAAGAAAATTTCTAAATTTTAATGAAAATAAAAGAAAAGAAAAAGGTATTACTTAGGGGATTGGATTAATCGAGGCTGGTTCAAATAAATGAATAGCTAGCTCTTGGGCCTGATCCACAATCCTTTTCAATTTCAGCACATCATGGGCTAAACTTTTGGTAGCTCGGACCAATTCGCATTTCCTTCACCATCTTCAACTCCCATTACCATCAACCTGACTCAAGATAATAACAAGAAAAACGAAAAATGAATAAATAATAATAAAAAAACGAAGAATGATTGACTAAAATAATAAAATAAAGTATTATTTTTCTACTTGAGGTCTAATTATACTTGTTTGTTTGTTAGGTTATGAGTTTTTTTTTATGTATTTTAATTGTTACGTAGAGCACTGGCAGCAGTTTTTCTTAAATTTTTCTTTAATTTAAGGAATTAAACCACTTTTTTCTTCTTTATTTAAATTCACTTTATAATAGCTTCCATTATTATGTCCATATAGTATATTAAATCCACTTTTTGCTTCTCTATTTTAGGGTGGTTGATACTTTGAAAAAAAAATTTGTGAGACCATAATACAGTATTAAAACACTACATAACCAAAAGCTTACATTTATGGGTTTGGGCCCAACTATGTTATATTAACCACTCACACTTCTTATATCTTTCTAATATGAGACTTAATCATTTTACACTCACACGTGTATACTCAACAATAATTATAAATGGATTTCTCCCTGATTGGGTTCCCCTATTTGAATATAAAAAAAATAATAATTATAAAGATTTTTTTTTTATTGTGATTTTTGTGTGTGTGTTGGGTTTCTTTTAAGTATAAGGTTAAATACAAAATTGCCCCACGTGGTTTAAAAACTTTAATTTTTGTCTCCTGAGTTTTCATTTGTATTATAGGTGGTACTTGTGGTATGGAAAAAAATAAAAATAGTACCTCTGTCTATTTTCCATCAAAAACTGATTGAAATCCATGTCAACGTCATGTGGCACCATTCAAAATGCGACATGTGGCAACACAATTTTATTTTTTTTAATTTTAAGGCTTTTTTTTTTCAAAAAAAATAAAAAAAATAAAAAATTGTAGAACCACCCCTTTTAGGCCACATGGGGAGGCTGGCCACCCCTATTTGGCATGGGGGTGGTTTGGCCACCCCTGTGGCCTATGGACAACCCCCAAGGTAAAAATTAATTTTTTTTCTTTCCCGTTTTGCCCTTGGGGGTGGCCGAACCACTCCCATGGGCCACGAGGGTGGTTTGGCCACCCTCAAGGGCAAAACGGGAAAGAAAAAAAAATTGATTTTTGCCTTGGGGGTAGCTGACCACCCCCAGACCGGTCGATTTGGAGGTGGTCGAACCATTCCCGTGGCCTGAACCACCCCCAAGGACAAAACAGGAAAGAAAAAAAAAATTGATTTTTACCTTGGGGGTGGCTTAGCTGCCCCTACAATTTTTTTAATTTTTTTTTTTAAAAAAAAAGCCCTAAAAAAAAGTAGTGTGGCTACGTGTCGCATTTTGAATGGTGCCATGTAGCACTGACTTGAATTTTCGTCAATTTTGGATGGAAAAAATAGACGGGTGTATCATTTTCATCTTTTCTCATACCACAGGTACCACCCATGATAAAAATAAAGTTTACGAACCACAGGTAACAAGTAGGTATTTAACCCTTAAGTATATGATTTACATAGATGCATTTTAACAATTAAGGGTTAAAAATATTAAATATAAAAAATTGAGACTTTAGGTGGGTAAAGACATTAAATTTTTATTTTTTAAGTGTAATTCTATATACTACATTCTCATTCCACCTCATTCCATTGAGACGATGTGGCAATGCCCATCTATTACGATCTTCAATATCTCACATGACTTGACTACATTCCGTAAATCTCAATCATCATCTGCCAAAAAAATAAAAATTTAGGGACTGATGAACATAGTTACATCAGTACAATGGGATGTGAATGCATGAGATGAACAAGTACAGCATGCAACATTACTAATTTTCTAAACCACGCGTTGATAACTCAATCTCGACCCAAATTATAGGCTGTTCTTTGTATAATTAGCCATTTAATTCTCAATGCTTACTTTTTTTGTTTTTTTTTCCTTTTATTTTTAATCATTTTTCTTTGAATACTAAAACTTTTATTATAGATCTCTTATTAAATGGCATGACAATATACATAATACTTAACACGTTAGCTATTAAACAATTCAATTTACTTGTAAAATTTTGTTGCTTAATTTTGTTTACCCATATGGCACCATGCACATGGCATTGGAATGCCACGAGTTGTAAAGAGTTGTAATAAAAGCTACTTCCAAGCATTTTCCTTCATATGGCGCGCACTACATGGTACTCATGTGACTGCTACGTGAGTTTATAAAGAAATTAATGTGAAATATGTAATACCCAAACCACTTTCCTTTCTCTTTTACAAAAAAAACTCAATGAGAAAATTTTCCTGATCCATCAAATGATTGACATTGATCAATTATATCATAAGTTGCTACGACAAACATCGTCCGATAATGGATGGGTTCTCTCACGAACATATGTTGAGTGTTGGAACAGTCTCTAGTATGGTGGAATACGCCTTAATGAATGCTTTCTTCGATTGCTGCAAAACAATAAACGTAAGCAAATGAGCTTGCTAGAGGTACTAGCTGGATTCCACTTAAATGTTTAAGTCAGTTTCTGAAGAGCAATTCGCATTAAGTGTAAAGCACAAAAGTTCATGTCATTGATACTTGGTGGTGCTGGCCAATTTATAGGCGAGGCTTTAACTCTCATTTCGGATTGGGTTGGAGCTGATTGCAAGATTTTCGGAATTAGAGTTAATATCGGGATTCAGAGCTTCCAATGATGTTCTAGGAATCTCGGGATTGATTTATCTCGGAACTCCCTCCATACATATTGGGACATGATATCGTATCGGTTGAGATCTTCTGGGGAATACATATCTCCCGGATAATGTGATGCAAATATTTTTCTCAGCATCCTCAGGATTTGACTATCCCAAGATATCCTCGGTAAGCATTGTCAATGACTGCATTTTGTTGGGCTATGGCTCATCGTCTTCACAAGCCTGTCTCTTCATGGGCTTATATAGATTCGATAAGCCCATTCATTGATGGTTGTGGGAATATTTTCCAACATCAAGTATTTTTCACACAGAATTATCCTTAATTAGTGACAAAACAGTCGGTTTCGGCAAAAGATATATAAAAGAGAGAAAGAAAACAACATCAATGACAATCACATTGCCTATTGGTACAATATTACTAGTTGATGCAGTCACATCGCCTTGTTCAATTCAAATGAATTTTGGGCCTTTTGGGTTGAATCTTTGCCATGAGTTTATTGTGCACCCAAAAAATTTACCTTATTATTGATATTGTTTATATATATAGCCAACCACCTTTAGGAAAATCAAGACCAGCCGGATAGATTTTGAAGTCTAAGACGACAAATTAAAGTGATGCAATTTTTTTTTTCTTCTTCTAAATATTGATTAAATAATATTGCTTTTAATCATTTTCTCACAAACTACTACTATTTGGAGGGCCTTATTCTACTGTGGGTGTTAGGCGACTTCACCTAACTCCCCTAACGAAAGAGCTGCCCTAAGGGAAAACAAAGGAAAGCATAGAGTTTCATATATGTAAAAGTTGAATTACATGCAGTTGGTATTAAAAAAATTAAAAGAAAAAAAAACGTGGTTACATAGATTGTTTTGGTTTAGGTAAAGTGCACCAAAAACATTTGACTTGAATATTGAGTTCTTGCTAACCTTTTTGAGTAGCCATGCATCCTAAAGATTCATTCCAATTTGATGTTTAACAGTGTAAGATGGAGACCTAAAAATTTAATTGATCGAATGCTTCAAACAATTACTACGAACGAAATACGATCTTTTTTTATTTTTATAGTCAAAATTTTATTTTGTTACAGTTAACAGTATTGTATACATGCAATTGACGTTATATGTACCGTTAAATACAATAATATACAATCTTAATAATGAAATAGAGAGAATCCTTATCGAAATTGAACACGACTGAAGTAGTTTCCATGATATTTCCCAGAAGAATATGCAGAAAGAACATTCATCAAATAACCTTCCCCTCAATCTCCCACTTGAAGAATTTTGGTCCCCCACGTGAAACCTAATTCGGCCCGTGATTTACTGCATTGACAATGAAGAGTTCAATGCAGGCACTCTTCGGATATATGTCATGTCAAAAAGACATGATCGTCAAAGGACTCGTGTGCATAATTTTAATATGATATTTTGACTTCTTTTTTTTCTTTCTATATATATTTTTTTAATTTGATTTAGGGTTAATTAAGTACACCTAAAATCCTATATAATTTAATTTTTTTTTTTTATTCACATCTCTTGTGATGTATTTTTATAATTAATTAATTATATATACTTTTTTTTTTCCTGTTAAAATACTCAACAAAAAATTTAGATAATTTATTGAGCTAAATGCAACACCTTTTATTTATTTATTTTTGTTACAAGACTAACCAAATCAGCTAACATTACAAAGAAATGTCCAACCCCCACCACACGGACACAGGACATATGAGATCAATTCCTTGCCTCATAAATTTTGAGGTGACTAATAATATAAATAAGTATTTGTTGAGGAAATTAAATTTGGAAATTCAAAGTCCTTGACGCGTTTGTCTAGAACTTCTTTGAAGATGACTATATCGTAAGTCATAACCCCGCTAACACTACAGTTTTAATTAATTTTTATTAAAAATAAATAAAAATAAAAATGGATTGAAATTGGCACGTGTTATTTATTTATTTATTTATTTTTATCAAAGAAATCTTTATTATAATACGAGACCCAAAGAGTCGGTGACAGTAATTAAAAGTACAAAGACTCCTAAAAACAAAGTTCAGGATTAAATCATGCCTAAACAGACAAAACAGTAAAAGCTTTTCTTTATACATGAGTTCCACTAGAAGAAATAATTTTAAATCACTTATTGTTAAAATTAAAAAAAAAAAAAAAAAGAATTAATTGAGACGGATATATAAATATTATAAAATAATTATAATATAAAAATATAATTTCTAAGGTTAGTCGTGAGCAATACCAAGTTGTCAACTTAACTCGATTTCCTCGAAGGTCATCCATAAGAATCTTGTATGTCTTAACACCAGGTATCCAACACTAGAAGTTTCTCTTACGTCGTTGTGAGTCATATGTTTTGTTTACGTAGGAAAAGGAAATCTCAGTCATGCGAATTAAATATTAGATGATCAATGTTGAACGTTTACTTTGAACAACTTATACGGCTATGATCGGACCTCATTTATACCGACAAAAGACGATCGTTGATCTTTGACTTTGACTTTGACCAAACATGGGGTATTTATTTTATGGTCAATATTAAATTTTACAGTTAATTGTATATATATTATGGTGTTATTTAAAAATTATAAATAATGTGAAACTACGTACGTACGTACATCAAACACAATAAAACAAAATTTTGATCCGACGATTCTTGATAACGTCGGGATGTGGGGGCATTAAATTAGGTTAGGTTGGGTGATATGTCAGTAGCAGGACCTTTTTTTTATTATTTTATTTTATTTTATTTTTAATTTTTTTTTTGGGTTAATTTGATGAGCACATGAAAATTAAACAAATCATTTTTCTTTTTCCATCCGGAAAATTTTCTCCTTTTTCGGTATTTCCCTTTCAAAGTCTTCCACTATATTTGCCTTTCTAATAATAAAAGGCTAATTAAAGACTTAAATTGCATGTGCTAATTTGTGATGACCATGTGACAATTATAAAGTTCTCTTATAATTCCTTGCGATGACAAATGCAAACGTCCAAAGTTGTCAGCATCTCAATCTCATCCTCCTTGATCGTAGCCTATTTGTATACGAGTAATGTTTTCCGTACAACAAATATATATATAAATATATATAAAACAACGTTGACGTAGAAATGATTTTTACAATAAAAAATAGTATTGTTTCCTTAAAAAAAAAAAAAAAAATCAACGTTAACGTCAACGTTGTTGTACAAAGTGTGTATATTTGTTGTGCAGTTAACCTTACTCATTTGTGTGTGTATATATATACTCAATTCAACCTAAATGCATTTTATTTTAAAGGTTAGTGTTTATTTCAGCATAAAATACATTTTTAAAACCTTTTTTTTCCCATTTTTCAGGCGAAAAAAATACTCGTACGTCAATATAAAAATATATAATTTTTTTTAAAATAAAAATATATATAAAAAAAAAAAATCAGTGCACCAAAAGATAATGCAGATAATTATAGCCACATATATACTTGAACAAGTTGGTAACGTACATTTATTCTCGTTCATGAATGTGATAATGAAATCAAAGCTACCCATATGCAACTTGCTTACCCACAATATTCCTTCATAGTAATCTAGAGAAACCCTTAATTAATATCTTCACTTAAAAAATAATGATCAAAGAATTCAATTTTTTTTTCTTTCTTTTTTTTAAATATGATCAAATTGGACTCAACTAATTAATTTAGCTGGTCTAATTTGTCCACGATAATGTTGATTTAATATTTTAAACGTGTTAATTAACTTGGCATAATCTAGAGGAAGAAAATGGAGAATAAAACAATAATTAAGTTTATACATGAAATTTCAAGTCAACACGGCTAGAGTTTTTCTCCTTTATGAAAAAGATGGGTCTAGCTGGTCAAAGAAACTGCAACCATATCTTTATGATTAGAAAGAAATCTATCACTTTACTCACTTGAGGCCATAACACAAAAAAAGTCAGTCAAATTCTATAGTCTCACTCAGCGTCCTTACTTTTGTCTCCATCGATATTTGCCTAAAATTTTATAGCAACGTGAAGGAAGGACTAAATTCTGTAATTAATATACCATGTGATTAATTTAACCTAGGAGGGACGTCAAATACGAAAAATTAGCAACTAATTAGTAAGAAATATTCCTAACATGTGGAATTAATGAATGGTTTTTTTAATTTTTATTCCACTTTAATTACTAGTCAATATTTTGGGATTACTGTGTTAGAAATTAATTAAACGAAAAAATTCACTAATTCCTATCTGTTTAAACTTTGAGATAAGTGGGGTTTAATAACATGCTCGTTATTAGAGCAAATGTCATAAGCTCAAACCTTATCTAGCTCCGTCATTCGATCATCTATCATTTTAATTAAATATTTTACGTATTAAGCCTCACTTATTAAGAAAAAAAAAAAATTAAGTCCACGCACGGGAGAACAATGGTATTGATTCATCATCACCATTTCCATAGTTAAGATAGCACGCGCGTACACAAAAATGAGTTCTCTCGTGCGGTTTTACAAGTCATACTTGTAATCAAAGACAAGATTAATTTTAAGGTTGGATATATTCTTTTCACATGACATGATTAGGGTTGAATGTTTACTTTTAATTTTAAAATGCTAATAAGTTCATTTATATATAGTGATGTTCATTTTGAAAGAAAGAAAAAAAAAAACACATTAATCGTGCTCCTTTTCAACAAAACAATTTAACTATTATGGTACTAGTTTCACGTATTATAAATGTATTCCACATTTTATTAATGTAAATAAATGCATAAAAGTAAGCACATTTTTCTTTTACGTTCTCTAAATTTTCTTATTAGTATAAGCTTTTAAGTGACTTAATATAATATCAAAACAAAGATTTTAAGTACAAATCCCATCTCCCTATATAATTCACATAAACATATGCATTTACTATCACTATTATCTTGTCGAGGCCATACCAAAAACTGAAAAAAAAAAAAAAAAAAAAAAAAAAAAAAAAAAAAACTATTCCATCTTGTTCATGCATATCATCCGCCACCTTAAACATCATCGTGGGGACTTAAATTGCATGCGCAATGTGGTTGGACAAAATATTTGAGTACCGACTATTAGTGGACTGTCATCGACCGTCAACTGACTTATTCGATTCGGTAGTCGATATAGGTTTTTATTTTGAAAGTCAATTCAATTCGGTAGTACTAACACTTTGGATAGAAACGACATTGTTTCGTTTGATCAACCGATTTTAACCGACTGCCTTTTAATCGACTTAACCAACCACCTTTTAACCGGCTTTACCGCTCTAACAAAAAATTTTGAAATTATAGGTTGTCGAAATAAAGTCGGTTAACCGAACCGATACCCAACCCTAGATTACGTAAACCCATTTCATTCACAAAGCTCCATGCCACTAAGATCTAATGAAAAACATTGTAATGGCAAAGAGGTTAGCCTCAATGTGAATGTCACTCTTAAAGCTCCTCGCCCCTAGTGTATGATCATCAACTAAAAGGTAGCCCTTTCGAGTTTTGAGCAGCCTCTGTATTTGAAAATGGGGATCCATTTAAAGCATTTTCATCCAGCTCTGCAAATTAACCTATTAGCTATTTTGGCTACCTCATTTACAATATATATATAAAATTAAAAACAATATTTTTAAATAAAGTACAAAAACTTTTAGAGAGTGGGATATGATATATGGGGCTTTGAAAAGGTGAAAAACTTAAATAAATGCAAATGCCCTTAGTTGCTCGATCACGCACCAAAAGGCACTCCCATTGTCCCCCTTTTTTTCATCCTTTTAAGATAGACATAAATAATTAAATAATTCTTCAGCAAAGACAATATTCATGTCATCAGTAGGCCTCCCGGGGCCGATCCCCACCCACTATGACTCTCATAATTAGGAGGCTTTGAATGATATATGATCATAGTGTTATATATATTTAATAAAAGAAAGAGGGTAAGGTCAAATCAATGTGGTCCAAAGAGGAAAGGGGAAATGAATGAATGTTCTGCTGAAATACCAGACCAGTATAGCTGGAACTCACTGGATCTTTCTTTCTTTCTTTCTTTTTTGTTTCACAAACATTAATTTTCCACCGGACCAACAAGAAATTGAAATAACTAATTAAACAATTACTTCCTTGTCAAGCTTTTTAGATTCTTTTTATTCTCTCTGAAAACAAATGTAGTGGCATTCACACTTGTTGTTTCTTTGTCGTCCCCCACAACATAGACCAAAGTAACCATCTTTCTTGTTTTTACACTAAAGAGTCTACATTCAATAATCTCCCTTTTTTGTGTGTGAGTCTATCACTAAATTGCTATGTTCCCCCCCCCCCCCTCCTCAATGAGAAGCTTTTTATCAATTTTATATGCCAGACTCCAAAATCACTTGTATATTATGAGTGGGTTTGCCTGTCATGCACTTTTAGCAGCTTTTTCACTATTGCATGCACTTTCGTTTGTATTAATGCCATGAACCTTTGTTAAGGGATCCTTCTACATATCTGCATCTTTTGCACCTTTGTCTTTACTCTAGAGACTCTCGTTTGTGTCCATGCTATGAATCTTTGCCCTTACTTTAAGGACACTTGTCGATCTATGCCCATATCTTGCACTTTTGTCTTTGCTTCAAAGACCCTTATTTGTGCTTACGCTACCCATTATCAGCTTGGTACGACTTATTAGGGAGATAGACAATTTGGAGAGTCTTTTAGTGAGACTATAATATAATATATTGGGACACTACTCAACTCAAAATTTTAAACCTATGAGTTTTGGCCCAATTATATTATATTAACCACTCAAACTTATGACATCTTTCTAATATGCGACACATTCTTTATAAACTCATATGCATCATCAACACTCTTGATATGTTGAGTCTTGACCTCACCCCCCGCATTGATATATGAGAGTACCAATTCCTTAGAATATTGGAATCTCCAAAATTTTCAATTGTGAGACAATTCATATGAGACTTGCTTGTCACCTATCCAAGCAAGTGGATCTCATATGAATTTTTTAATAATTATTATCAAAATTAATTATTAAAAATTTATTTTACAAATTACTGAAAATCTCGCTGTAGACATGCTTCCACTGGGAATTTCTACAAGAGTATGTACCCACGATTTAAACACTTATTTTTTCTTGCAAATAAGAGGTTTAATTTTCATGAAATATGAAAAAAAAAAATATCAAAATAGAGATCTTGAAGTGATGGAGTTTAACCGTTTTATAGTTTGTATTTGCAACTCAAACAATGACATGCAACTCAAACAATGATAGGCTACTAGTAAGAGGCATCGTTTCAAGCCGACGAGTGTGAACCTTTAGCTTAATTAAAGTGACATAAAATCCAAAGCTGATAAAGATTTATCTCTCCACCATGAAGAAAATCTATTTTATGATTTAAAATTTATTTTAATATATTTAATTGTGTATATGATGACACACCGTGTAACAACAAAACCATGAAATAAATCCCGTCCTATATTGTCTCCCTTTAATTAAGCTAATGTTTGTTTTATGTTCTCAAGTAAAAACATTAACGAACAACCAACCAAAATCATAAAACATTTCTCAAAATATAAGAATTGTCTTTAGTACTTCAATGTCAAGTATAACATAATTTCAGTGCTAGTTGTTTTAGTTTAGTTTGAGTTTACTGTTGGGGAGTTTACCTATTTTTCATTTTTAAGATTTTTCACTTCATTTTTTTCTTTATTTTGGATAAAAAGTGAAAAGAATCGTCCCTTCTAAACCTTTTTTTTTAAAAAAATAATAATAATAAAAAACTTTAATCAACTTATTGATATTAGTAAGTCCAACTTGGCAGAAAAGCAAAAAAGAATGTTGATTTTTTTTTTTTTTTTTTTTTGAAATAAGACAAAAAAGGGTGAAAAGGCAAGTCTACATAAAAACACACGGGTCCTATATATCATAAATGCTATATAGACTACTTTTATATTATTTTTATTTTTATTTTATTTTATTTTATTAATGTGACACTTTTATATTAGTCTTTGTCTACAAAACCACAAAAAAACAAAAAAAAAAAAAAAAAAAAAAGGATTGACAATATCACCTAACAAAATGAGATAAAAATATGATATATACTATTACTATATATATATATATATATATATATGAAAACCCCAATAATAATTATTGATGTGGATCTTCTTGGAAAACACTGAAAGAAAATAACAGAGGAACGAGCATATGCATGGAAGGCGCGAGGTGGCAGTCATCTTGGGAGGTCAACATTGCAGGCATGAAAGTGGGTCCAATCCCATTATATAGGAGAGAAG
Organism: Alnus glutinosa; assembly: GCF_958979055.1. NCBI lineage: Eukaryota > Viridiplantae > Streptophyta > Magnoliopsida > Fagales > Betulaceae > Alnus > Alnus glutinosa. The sequence continues at coordinate 2,363,664 of NC_084887.1, read as the reverse complement.
GTTCAACAAGGCAAAGCAACCTTAATTTGTATATCTATTATCTACTTCTTTAATTTAAACAATTATTTTGAATTAATTAAAATTAATATAATTAAATCTCCACTTTAACCTGTCCCAGTCCTTCACTGTTACTTCTAATCCCTATAAATACCACACCATCAAACTCCAACACTGCATCATCGAACACACCTTGCTTCACAGAAACAGAGAGAGAGACAGAGAGAGAGAAACAGAGAAATACAGAGAGATGGCCAACTTCCCAGTTATCAACATGGAGAAGCTAAATGGGGAGGAGAGAGCAGCAACCATGGCGAGCATCAATGATGCATGCGAAAACTGGGGTTTCTTTGAGGTACATATCTACAACCCAATGACTTCTGCTGTACTTTCATTCATCTGTTCTTCATAGTAGTTCATCTTTTTATAAACCGGGATGTACGAGTCTTCTTCGTCCCGACTAGATTTTCGAGACACCGTGCAAAGCACACCCTCCACACGAATTGGCCGTAGCACCTATTTGTATATATAGTTTTACAAATGGGTCTAACAGTTTTGTGTGTTTCTTTGTCTGAAAATTGCAGTTAATAAATCACAGCATACCCCATGAATTTATGGACAAAGTGGAGAGGTTGGCGAAGGAGCACTACAAGAAGTGCATGGAGCAGAGGTTCAAGGAACTGGTGGCAAGCAAGGCTCTAGAGGGTGTGGAGGCTGAGATCAATGACATGGATTGGGAGAGCACCTTCCACGTGCGTCATCTCCCCCACTCAAATCTTTCCGAGATCCCAGATCTTGAAGATGAATACAGGTAATTTTTATAAACAAATAAAGTAAAAAAAGTGGATTTCAATGTTGTTCAAGTTCCAAGCATAACAGTTTAAAAATACTGAATAATTAATACCATTATTGCCTTTGGAATATTCCTTTTTCCTTCTCTCATAATATTTTTTACTACTGCAGGAAGGTGATTAAGGAATTTGCATTGAAGTTGGAAAAGCTAGCAGAGGAACTCTTAGACCTGTTATGTGAGAATCTTGGACTAGAGAAGGGTTACCTGAAAAAGGCCTTCTACGGATCAAAGGGTCCAACTTTTGGCACCAAGGTTAGCAACTACCCTCCATGTCCCCAGCCGGACCTCATCAAGGGTCTCCGGGCTCACACAGACGCCGGCGGCATCATCCTGCTGTTCCAGGATGACAAGGTCAGCGGCCTCCAGCTGCTCAAAGATGGGCAGTGGATCGACGTGCCCCCTATGCGCCACTCCATTGTCATTAACCTTGGCGACCAGCTCGAGGTACGTAAATAATTTTTGACACAATCCGCAAATCCAACACGAAATTAATTACCAGGTTAAAGCTGAGAAAAGATGATAACATTGAACTCATAAATACACATGCAGGTGATCACCAATGGGAAGTACAAGAGTGTGCTGCACAGAGTGATAGCACAAACAGATGGGAACAGAATGTCAATAGCTTCATTCTACAACCCTGGGAGTGATGCTGTTATCTATCCAGCCCCAAAAATGGTGGAGAAGGAGACAGAGGAGAAGAATGTGTACCCTAAATTTGTGTTTGAAGACTACATGAAGCTGTATGCTGGGCTCAAGTTCCAGGCCAAGGAGCCAAGATTTGAACTCATGAAGACCATGGAAGCTAATGTTAAGCTGGATCCAATTGCAACAGCTTGAGAGCAATTTTATCTCCTTCTGTTTTTTGAGCTAAGAACTAAATAACTTACTCGAAAATATGTGTGTGGCATATATATATATATATAATTATATTTGTAATTGTTTCCTAAAAAGGCTTAAGTTACTTTAAAGGGTATCAATTTGTTATTTGTACTTGGTGGATTAATGTAACCAGAATTAGTACTTTTTTTTTAACATTATCTTATCGTGGAGATGTGTGCGATGTGATTGCAATTATCAGAAATTTGAATGTATTTTCAGTGCCAACCCAAAGAGGGAACAAAACAAAAAAAAAATGGCCTACAGATTGGGACTCCCTCAAACGAACCTTTCCATAAATAAATCTTTCATAATATCTTCATTTGTTGCAATGAAATCCACCCCCTAATTTGCCATGCTTTGCCATAAATTAGAGGGAAACCTTTCTCTTGACTAATTTGGGTAAGATTTGTTTGTACTAACAGATCCGCCGTGTTAAGAAATAAGAACAATCGAAATAGAATTCTTTTTATTTTTTTTTAAAAAATATTGTCATATCAAGGCGCTACTGTACAAGTGAGGTACTAATAATTTTAATTCATCTCCATTTTAAATAAAATGGAGATGATCCTCCGAATCACCGAGCACCACTAATAATATTCACCATTTTAAGGAGCAATACATTTTCTATGAAATAAAGAGCTTTATTTATTTATTTATTTATTTTGTTTATCAGTTTAGATAAATACTTTTTATGAAGATCACAACAAAGTGTCTCTCATCTATTTTCTAAACAATATATAATGGAGATGAATAAAAGTATGTTAAAGCAAATATAAAAGGAGCAATCAAAAGAGTTCTCTTTAAGATCATTTCCCAGCCAACAAGATGACGATATAGTCATTAGTCCACAAGATAGCTTCTTTATGACATGGTTACTTGGAACCCACGTCAGCATTCAACTTCTGTGAGTGGAGCAGGAACTAATAACCTAAAAAGAGGATAAACAAAGAATAATGTGCCCCTTTTGCATCCATAATCATGACTGGAATCATCTCTGAAGATTGACAATTTGCAAAGACAATCAATAAAAAAATAAAAAATAAAAAAGAAACATATATGCAAGGGGAGCACCTTTCGCGGATCACAAAGTTTCTTTGTTATCTTGTCGCCGATAAAATATCGGACAAATTAAAGGAAATGCTATCCTTATCCTCATTTTAGGTAACTCTACGTGTACATTAAATGTTCGTTAAAAATTAATATGACTTTTAAAATTAATATTTAATTAAAAAATACACGTTTAATAGTTATTTTAAAAGTTACATTATTTTTTTATGAACACTTAATATACACGTAGAATTACATCTCATTTTCACTCCAATCTATCTACACCCTAACGTGGCAATGAAGTAAGGCCACATCAGGAAAAAAAAAATTAGAAAAATTATTTACAAAAAATTAATGCGTTTTTTGAGTTGAGAAACATGTTTTTCCTAGCATAGCAGGCCGATGCGACTGCATCTCCGGGAAGTACAAAATGCATAAAAACTTGGACTAAACTAATTTTTAAAACAAAATGGGTTTCTTCTATATGCATTTCTCCATCTTTGGATTTCTTCGAAAAATTCTCCAAAGTGAGAGAGCTCAATTTTCACCCCATTCTGCATCTCTTTCCAAATAACCAGAAGATGACTCCAAATAGGGTTGTGGCACTCATCTCTCTCACCCACTCTTTTCGTGTTCGGTATGTTAAAGTTTGGAGGCTTTTACGAACGTTGTTTGTTTTCTTCACTTTATTTCGGGCTTTTGGGTATGTGGGTGAGAGAGGATTGTTGTGGGGTGTGTGATTTTTTCTTGAGTTTTTTTTAGGGAGTAATCGTTGTCCTGATCAGGATGAAAAGCAGCCTCTATGACCAGGAAAAAAAACAGAGGGGATGGCCTAATGGTCAGGCTGGCGGCTTCAAGGGAATATTATCCATTCAGGTTTCGAGTTGGAATCCACTTAGGTGCTACCTTTCTCTTGAGGCCTGCCACTCAGGCATAGCCCGCAATTTAAAGCTCAACGCCTGGAGTGGCGTCGGACATTGAACTATGAATTAGTTTGCGGCTCCTGACATAAGGCATTTGTACTCGTGCTACACTACCACTATGTGTGGGTCAGTGTTGGGCCAGGACACATCTGAATATAGGACAGTGGGATACCATGTATTTAAAAAAAAAAAAAAAAAAAAAAGAGAAGCCAAAAACAAATAAAAAAAAAAAAAACAAAGGAAGAGAGGAAAATCAGCCTCTATGCATGCGCTTTATAGACCCGCTAGCTTGGCAATCTTTTGTTCTTTTTTAATTAGTCACCCCTAAATGCCACTGAAAAGAGGGAAATAGATCTTCTCCATTTCAAGTGAAATGTAGAGGAGCTGGTTAATGCATTTAGAGGGGTAGAATGGTCATTTTTTATTTTTTTGCGACCACTTTACTCCTTTAAATACACTAACCGGTTCCTCTTCATTTCATTTGAAATGGAGAGGATCCTTCTCCTAAAATGAGATAGATTCATGTTGAAGTTTTGCGACCCCACTCAATAACATAGATTAGAGGGTGAAAATTCAAATATGATGTTCAATTAATTGACATGATTATGCAAATTCAAACATGAAATGCAGTGAAATGGAGAGAGATGCAAAATGGCGTGAAAATGGAGCTCTTTCTCACTCTTTGGAGAATTTTTCTTCAAAAAGATGCAAAGATGGAGAGATGCAAATTAAGAAGAGACCAATTTTGTTTGGTGGGATGGCTGTCTCGGGTGGGGGAGATTTGAGACGGTGCAAATGAGGAAGAAATCCATTTTGTTTTGTAAAGTGGTTTGGTCCAAGTTTTGATGCAGTATGGGCCAGAATCCTTCTCAGAGATGCTCGCATCAATTTGCACACACAGGCACAAGCGCGTTAGAATAGACTTAGATTGCGATTTCGTAAAGAAAAATGTGATTTTAAATTAAATCGCAAAAAATGAATCTTTTAGAAACTGCGATTTAAAAATGCAAAAAAGTACTTATTCAAATCACAGGCAATGAGGTGCTTTTTTGAAAACGCAGTATTTTAAAAGGCTAACCTGCGATTTTAAAGGCCAAATTGCTATTTTGCCAAACGCTTAACTGCGTTTTTAAAAATCATTTTTTTAAAATCGCACTTTTTGAAATCGCAAACACAAATAAACCCTTACTAATTAGACTTACTAATTAGAGCTTCTCTCTCTTCTCTCTTTTGTCTCTCGAACCTTCTCACAGAAAGCCCCTCCCACGTTGTCATTGTTGCTAGGGGAGAGACCTCTCTCCCCCTGGCATTGTTTTGTCCCCTTAGTCTTCTTGGACTAAGGGGTTTTTTTTTTTATTCTTTTTGGGTTTTCTTAATGGAGGTTCAAGTCTCCTAACTATTAAGGCTGTGGAGTTTTGTACTCTCGGACTAGATCCAGTGGTAGTTTTTGTCCTTCTAGTCTTTTTGGACTATAGAGGTTTGTGTTTGTTTTCTTAGTTCTTCTTTGTTTGTTGATAGGAAAGCACTACAAAGAGGTTCCAATGGAGAAGCAAACACTGCTTATGTCGCCAGCGGCATGGATTTGGTGAGCTTCAGTTTTTTTCTCCATTTTTTTGAGGCCAGATCTATACACTTCCGCCGTCTACAATTAGAAACGCTCCTCTCAGCCTTGCTCATCGCCGCCCTCTGGTCCAACCGCTGCATTTCACGGCTTAAATGATTGCCGAAGCTCGGCGCGTGAGGATCATGCGCCAAGGTGTTTTCTACACCTGGGCCGCACGTGAGGGCCACGCTCCATCCCTTTTGCCGTGTAAGGTGACTTCCGGTGCTATGTAGTGTTGCGGGTTTTGAAGGGTGCTGTTCAGCGATGGCACGTGTGCTTCAAACGTCGTCGCTGGCGGCAGCTTTTTTGACGGCAGTTTTTGTTTGGGTGTTTCTTGTATTTTTGGATATTCTTGATCTTTGTCACAGTTTACCGTTAGTAGCTGCTTTAAGTTGGAATTTTCCTGACTTAGTGAGTGAAGATTCTTCATCTCTAATCACTGTGATGGTCTATGGGCATTAATCGCCATTGGATGTTGAGGTTGTATTTCTCATAAATGAAAAAGAAGGCAGTGTGTTAATAAAAAAAAATAAAAAAAAATAAAAAAAAAAAAAAAAAAAAAAAAAAAAAAAACATTTTTCTCCTCGCCAAAAACGCGTGAATTTGGTAACTAACTTTTCTTTCATTTTTTTACTTACTATGGAAGCACCACATCATTGCCGCGTCACCGTCTAAAAAGACCAGAGTAGAGAATGGGTGTAAGATATAAGCCACACCTTTCTCCTCTCGTTTTCCCTCTATTGCTTTCTGGGCAAGAAACTTCAGGAGTGGGGCACCTCATCAAATATCAGCCACACCTTTCTCATCATGCCAAACTTTAGCTCTTTCAGGATAGAAGACACCAAACAACAAAATATCTATAAATTCCTAAAGTAATCATTCTTCATTTCCAGTCTTTCAAGTGGGTTGCGTTTCTCATAAGTCAGAAAAAGAGACAATATATATATATATATATATATATATATATATATATATATATATAAAAATTTAAAAATTAAAAGTGGGTCATATGACTTATATTCGTCCCTCTAACAAGTTAAATACCATGCATAATGAGCCTTTTGAATAAGATCCCCTTTATTTCATATCAATATTGTTTGGTTGTATTTAGTGATGTGTATATATGTAAAATTATTTTAAGAATTAAAAAAAAAATGAAGTGACAATATATTTACTATGTAACAACATATAGTAAAAAATCTAATCTCAATCATAAAATAAATTCTCTTTATTTCACTTGAAATAGAAAAAATCCTGATACTGCAAAATAGGCAAAAGGTATAAGCTAATAGTTCAGCATTTTCACACCTTTTTAAAAAAAATAAAAAAAAAATGTTAGAAATGTTGTACAGCAAACATTACTCCTAAGAAACACAGACAATTTTATAGACCGATTTGAAAAAAATTCTTCCTAACCCAATTTGAAAGAAAACTTTGTCCGGGTAGTGCAAGTCCTGAATAAACGTCCGGACAAAATTAAGAAAATATTGCTTGCTTCTGCCTCGGATTTAATGATCAACAATTTCCAATACACTAAGAGCATACCATACATTGATATAAAATAGCTTTGCCTTTATTGCCTTCAAACTCTGTTGTTTCGGTTCATGTTTGAAGGCAACAATTTTTATTTTTTTACTGGGTTCTTCAAGTACTAAGCAATAGGAAAGTTTACATCATTGATAATTCTAACAGCAAATATAAAATATCATGATAGAAAATATAAAATCTCACATTCAGCATCACTACAGGAGTAATGTAAGTCAAATGCTAGAAGGATTCAATTGTTTATTAAATCATACTTTATTTGATTATCAAATTACATCATGATAAAGATACCCAGATAACTATTCTACAAGTAAATATATTTTGTTTTATCTATACTTGACTACCCGACCAAGATTCATGGGTAGATCAAAATCTGTCTAGCTGGCCTTGCCTTCCATTATAATCATTGAAAGGAGCAGCTAGAGTGGAAGAGAAGAGTTGCTATCTTGATTTGTATCCACTAAAAACCCTTTCAGCATCAACTTAAGACCTCTAAACCAAGCTAATTTTCGAGGACCCCGGACATATCACAGAGAGAGAGAGAGAGAGAGAGAGAGAGGTATAGGGAGAGTTTGTAACACTCCGAACAGGACACACTAAATATATATATTCTTTTTATTCCCAATGAGGAAAAAAGAAGAATTATTCCTTTGCCGCTGAAATGCATTCCAGGAACTCATCACCTTTTCCTATTTATTCTGAAGTAGGACCTAAACGATTCTCTTCCATTAAATAAAGGAAAAGCCGGTCGATAGAACTCGGTCGTTTACCTCTTCGAACATGAAAATGACATTGGCAGATGCTTCAAGCTAGAAACATCAAACAACTCCATAAACCTTTGATCTGAAAGTCTAGCTTTAGCCGCTGCAAACCGCTGGTATTCATCAAAAACAGATGTCAGGCACCACCTTTGCAATTTTCTCAAGCATCCCACAAGACAACCGGTTCGATGCTATACAAAGAAAGAAAGCACACAACCATCAAGAAGTTAGAATGTTCTGAAACTAAAATCAGGTTATAGAGAGAATGCAAATCCAAAACTGCACATACCTTCCCTCGTTTACAATGAATTAAAACCGGGTGATTCCTTACATCTGCATTGCATACAGGAAAGGAATTGAATATAAGCTGTTATTTAAAGTAATAACACTAGAATTGAACCAGAAATAAAACATAAGAGGTATGAATGCTTGCCGTACCAAGGACAACTTTTAGTGCTTCACGAATTGTATAATCCGGGATATTCACAAATGGCTCCTGAATGCACAAATTTGGATATAAATTTGTTAGATTGTATATCACTCCAAATATCAGAATTCGCACTGCTCACACAATCAGGGGAAACTAAGAGTTTTAACTACTGGAGTTCTATTTTTACCCACAAGGCTCAACAATAAAAGCACTCTTAACATCAAAAAATTTATCGACCCGGCTACTATCACATTATTCAATTTGAAAAACCAACGTGCAATTTAGCTCTGCAAGGTCACAGTTGCCAGCATATATTAATACACACAATTTTACTGACAATAAGATCAACAGCTGTGACATCATTCTGACATTACATGAAAAACATTGGATTATGGAAGTTCTTTTTACAAATTTGTCATGGGATTTTAATGTACACGCTAACCATCTGTTAGAGTTAAATTCCAAGCAAGGATGATTTTCAATCTTAAGAAAACCTTACTCAAATAAGCATAGTACAAAACATGAGCTTGCTTTCATATAACATTCATGTTCATTCTCCACAATTATTCTTTCACTATCATGTTTATGGTACTTGGTGATTGTTGCTTTCACAAATCTTCGCAGTATATCACCAGTATGGACAATTAGATTTACACATATCTAAACCATCATCCCAGTATGGTCCTTAGTGATTGTTGACATGACAGATCTTCATCATATATAACCAATGCTAAATCATGCACTATAAAAAGGTACTGACAGAAAAGACATACAATGGAAAACATAACGCGATGTAAGTCCCATCCCCACTAGTGATAAAAGATCGCAGGTGTGGAGACAATAAAAAGGTACTGACAGAAAAAGATATGAAATGGAAAACATATGCAATGTAAGTCCCATCCCCACTCACCATAAAAGATCGCAGATGTGAAGGGGACAAGGACAAAAGTGGCAACAGAAAAATCAATTAGGAAGGTCAGCCAAAACGGTCCATAGATGGCATGTCAATAAGTAAATAACAGAATTCAGAAAAGGCTGTTCTTATCTTATAAGAATATTCCTAGGCCTAAATACTACCGTCAATACCCAACAGTATGCAAACACAGCCAATGACGAAACATCTATAAAAGAATTCCAGCAAATTGCACATCATAAAGACAAATGAAAAATGTTTATAAACGTATGGGAATCTGCAATTACAGGAAGGAAACAGAAACCAAGACACTGTGTAAACCTTATCGTTGAAAAACTCCATGAAACTTTGAGCAAAATTTGAAGACAGTGGAGATAAGAAAGAAAATATGAGGAAATTGAGGTAACATCTTGTAAAGAAATGAGAGGGATAAAAAGATGACCCCGTTCTTAGATATATCTTTGGCTCCATCAACGTACCAGAACTTTAGAAAAAAATAAATTTTAGCGCTCAAAGGTACAGAGCAGAATTTTGCAACATCAAAAATAAGTATTACTACTACTATTACAACAGCTATTATTACTGTTAAAAGAAGAGAAGGCTTTTTCAATTTGGGAATGATCGACTTGGGAAAGGATCTTCATAAGCTGTAGTGAATAAATAGGTACTGGATTTGAATCCTAACTTACCAGAAAAATGTAAAAGTTTTGATTCCTGGGTACATGATCCGAAAAATGCTACCAAAGGAAAAGAATGAAAAGAAATTAAAGGTCGATACATAAAAACAGCTTCTGCACTCAAATTAATACCTTGCAACAAGAGATGATGTCAATTAAATAAAAATGCAGATTATTTGAAAGAAATTTAAGAACGAAACCCAATCCGTCTAATGATTATCAACTATAAATTACAAATCTTATGCTGCTAGCTATGAGCCTAAGGTAACTATCATCTTTAAACCATTTTTCATTTCAACTCTATAAAAATATGCAGGTTACAGATTCATTATTTAGCAACCAAATACCATTTACCTAGTTTAATTTTGTAAGAGTCGTCTTTGATATCTAACAGAACATTATTTTCTATTCCACAATTTCTAACATTTTATTGAATTACACTTAAATATGGTAAATCAATACTTTTTTAGGTATAAATCCCTCTTCAATACTCAAAAGAAGACATCCATGTAATAATTGTAGATTCCCCAAAAAATGAAGAAAGGAAAAGATCACATTTGCTAGGGTGTCATCTACCATCATTTCTTTCTCTTCCATTTTGTTTATCCAATTTTCCATTTTTTGGATTTTCTATAACAGTGCCCGCTATCAAAAATCAATGCACAAAACGATATGACTTTCCTAAACCACCCTACTTATGTGAAAGTATAATATAATAATACACCAAATAAAATAGAGGCAGTTTTAAAAAAGTAACGACTTTTTTCCTTCAATGTCAAAAATGATAAATGAAATTCAAAGTTGGATTACAAAGATGGGCAAACAGAATGGGATAGAGGGCATAATTCACACCAACTGCCATGATTTTGGAATCCAAATGCTGCACTTATACTTCTTAGAATGCATATTTTGATAAGAGGACCACACAAGTAGCAAATCAACGATCTGAAACAAACTATGCTAGAAAGACTCGAATACACATTTGTATGTTGTGAGAGAGTCACACTAATCTGGTTTAAACGTGCACATTGATAAACCTAGCTGTCATCAGCAAATGCCTTATAGGTCGTGAGAAATTGTGTTAGAAAAACCCAATTAAGTCTTACAAATAAATATACAAAACAATCCTCATGATAATCATAGTAAACATTGTTCAAGTGCAAAGCCACTGACAAGAAGTATACTTCTTGCTTAGTTTGGGTCATGATTTAGTTATACTCAATAAGGTAAGATTGGCATTATACTGATCCTACATTAATCAGTGCTATCCCCTGCACACAAGTTTAACCCACATCGATACTATTTTTATTTTATTTTTCAAAAGGAAACAATTATACTTGGACTCACTGCACCCCAACCCACCACTTTACCCTCATATATCAACCTCATAGCATACCTGGATTTGAAAACTTTGAGAACAAGAGCTTAATCAAGTCTAGGAAATGGACTGAATTTTTTTGCAAGTTAATTGTAATTTGATGCACTAAAAACGCACAAATTCGCATGACACAATAATGTCGACCTAAGCCAAGATTAAGGAGTCTAAGTCTAGAAATTTTAAACGTAACATATCAAATCAAACAACATAAAAGAAAGATCACCAGCTTGTTTAATTTAGATTGAATATGAGGGAGAAAAGGAAAAAGAAAAGAAAAGTAAGTGATTAAAGATGCCCAAAAAAAAAATGCAAAGAATACTTGGGACATAACAAAACTAGAAAGGTAACTAATTTAATAGTGTACATGATGGCCGGTGCCATTATTCCCACTGCAATCATAGTAGCACTCTATAACTGAATTATTAAAGTTACTTCAACTATTAAATATTCAAAAGAACAAATAATGCATGTGATAATTGTCTATTTCCATAAAATCAATTCACCTGCCACAAATCTGCACAGATTTTTTTTGTAGTATGATTTTTGAATTTTATATTTATTGTACTTTTTCAAGATGCATTTCTAGAGGAAGAGGAATACCATATGTACCAAACAAAAATCATTGATCGGAATAAGACACATTAAACATCAATTAGGAGCAAGTATATACAATAATAATCACAAATTAAAGGAGACACAGTAATTAACTACTCAAGTTTCTCGTAAAAAGAGCATCAGTGGGAAATTAAGAGTAACATTTGATGTTAGGCAAGATTGAACGAGAATTATTGAAACTGAACTAACTACCACAATTAAAGACGAATACAACCTAAGCCTTACGTGAACCAAACCTTAAGGGGAATATATAATAATTATATATAGATAGATATAAATACCTTATATCCTTCAATCCCGAATTGAAAGAGCTTGATCCCGTTGGACTTGAGAAACTCCATGTTAGCCTCCGGATACGGCTCTGGACACAGACATCTACATCCACAACACAACACACAAAAAAAACCCTATCTTCACCAATCCATTCGTATATCTATATCTACATGACTATATCGACATGTACTTATATCAAATCAATTTAAGTCTTAATCTTAATTAAAGTCAGCTGTAGAATTTATGTCAACTAATCGAGGTCCGCCAAGTCAACTCTCGGAATCCATTTTCAACTTATCGGATCGGTGACATGACTTTTTCTATTCTTTTAATCCTATCTAAGTTCATACTCTTCGAAGCGAAAAGCACAAACACACAAACATCCATACATGCGTGTGTGTGTGTGTGTTTGTGCGTGCCCTCTTCTGAATATGAATGTGAAGGAGGTAATGAGAGGAATGGTGGCTACGTACATGATGGAGCGGAGGCCTAGGGTTTGGAGGAAGGAGAAGTTGGCGGAGTCGGGGAAGCCGCAGCGGAAAATGCCGTTGTCGACCATGGAGAAGTTGAGAGGCGGTATGTAGGGCTCTTCTCCGGTGAATTCATCGCCGGCGGCCTTGACGGCGGCGACTTTGCCGGAGGAGACGACTTCGATCGTCCGGCACATCTCTTCCTCCTGCTTCTGCTCTTCTAGTGTCATTAATAATGATAGAGGAAAAAGTGTCAGAGTGTCTGTATTTATAGTGTGAGCGAGTGTGAGAGAGAGGGAGAGAGAAAGGGGTTCGGATCGCGAAGGATATTCGGGCTGCTATGCGCTGTGGTACTCTCTCTCTCTCTTTTTCTTTTTTCTTTTTTTCTTTTGCTTTTTGCTTTTTTGGACAGTTGGAAAAAGAAGTTTGAAGATGGAGAGAACGGTTATGTAGTGCTCTGTGCGTGGAGAGGAACAGAGAAGGCTATTTATAGAGGGAAAGAAAGATACATAAAGACGGCAAGTAAAAATAAATAAATAAAATTGGATTGGAATCTAAAGCCAATTTGCTGCCTAAATAAATTTGTATTAGGATATGAGGGAGTTCATATTGGACTATCTATTCAAATAAATTTTAAATTGTTCGGCCATTTATTTAAATAAATAAATCTCACATAAACTTTTTCATAAATACTGTTTAAATTACTAACAATTTAAATAACAAATTGTCAGAATCTCAATCTAAAAATAAAGAACAACATTTTAATATTTTTTTCACCCAGAAGCAACTTGCACTCTGTTTAAATATTTATTATTATCTTTAAATTAAATAATTAAAAATATTATTTTTATTTAATATGTAGCATTTTTATCAACTCAATATTGATCATCTTAGTATTTATTACATTTTATCCATTTTAAAAACCATAAGTATTAATATAAAAAAATTATAATCATTTAATTTAAAAATTAAAATTAAAATTTGCTAAAATGTATTTTAAAATTTTAAAAGATCTTGATTCAACACCTTCAAAGTAAATAATTTGCCAAAAAAAAAAATTTTTACTTTTTTTTGAAAAAAATACTTTTATGCGATACGGAGGTATAAATGATTTTCAGTGGGTAAATTTTGTATTTCAAATTGTTTTGAAAAAAATATATATATTTGGAAAATAGAAAAATATTTTTCAAAATGGTTATTAAAAACAAAAGTCTTTGGTCACAGAAAAAGGTACCTGCGTGGTACAGGGGAGATAATGAGACGCGTGAGTAAGTGAGTTAGCGCGTGGAAAGTCAATGCCACGACAATGGAGCGAGGGCACAGCCGTCAGCCGCACCGGCACAAGGATTCAGAATCAAGGGCTAAAATGAGAAATGCTTCATTTTAGCGACCTTGAACACGTCACCTGTATTTCTGTAATCCGTGCTTGTGAGTGATTCGGTGTATTAAATTTACATATCTTCTTAAAATATATAATTGTTTAAGAATTTTTTTATTATTAGGACTACTCATACGAGAGAAATCACATGAAATTTACCTAAATGAATAGATAGTCGGACAGTTTAAAATTTATTTTAACAAATAGAATTAACTTTTATTATAAATTTCTTACAAATTGATAATTAAATTTAATTATAGTTAACGTAACAATGTCGACACATTGCCAATCACATCAACTTGTAGTGAATTGTTGTAAAAACTTATTATAGCAATTAATAAAATAATAATTAAGAGTGGTGGATGAGAAGGTAGCCGGACAGTTTAAAATTTATTTTAATAAACGGACTCAATTTTTATTATAAATTTCTTACAAAATAAAATTTTAATTTAATTATAGTTAAAACGTGACAATGTCGACACATTGCCCATCACATCAGCTTGTAATGAATTGTTGTAGAAATTGATTATAACAATTAATAAAATAATAATTAAGAGTGGTGGATGAGTAGGTTACGTAGGTAGTCGTACAGTTTGAAATTTATTTTAACAAACGGACACAATTTTTATTATAAATTTCTAAAAAATTAAAATTTTAATTTAATTATAGTTAAAACGCGACAATGTTGACACATTGCCTATCACACCAGCTTGTAATGTATTGTAAAAACTGATTATAACAATTAATAAAATAATAATTAAGAGTGTCTTCACCCTAAACAAGTCTTAATGTAAAACACTCAAAATTACTCTTATATTTATGTCACATCATAATAGTTGTTCAAACAAAGAATAAATTCTAAAAAGTATTAACAATCGGAACTTAGTTTTTGTTTTATATATATATACTATTAAATTAACGTTTGTTCTTAAAACATATAATTATCACATATATTTTTAATAAGATTAACATGGCATATAGCATATGTCCTTATATAAAGCATGTAGTTCCCAAAAGCATGCGAGAGTTAATAGTTTTAAAAACATGTCAATTTAATAAATTAAATATAAAAAAAATTCCTCTAAACCAATCTAGAAGAACACTAAACAAATACTTGTTCTTTTCAAATAGGTTTAAAATTGTCCGTGTTTTTAGGATTCGGATCCTCAGCAATTTGTTGTTCGGATTGTTAGCAATCTGAGTAACAAATGTAAGAGAATTCTTATGAGCCTACTTATCCGAAGAGAAGGCGGACGGTCCAATACTTACTTGAAGAGGTAAACCTTATAAAAACCCTTTTATATTTTCTGTTCGAATTATTACTAATAATTAAAACAACAAAATTATTCGGAATTTCTGTCTTATATTTTTTGAGATTAGTGGAGTGTGCCTCTCTTAATCTCTTTAGACGAGCGTGTTCTTTGCACCTTCCAACAAAGGCTACAAAGCTCTCCGAGACTTGCTACATAGGGGACGCTCATCCGTCCCCTGTGAGCATTTTATTATAAAAAAATATGTTTTTATTAAAAAGTTGGCTTTGATGTCCCATCAAAGCCAACTTTTTTAATAAAAATTTATTTTTTTTATTATATGTGGGTGATGGGGGACGGATGAGTGTCCCCCATCCAGCATTTCCCAAGCTCTCCTGCCACTATTTGCAAAGGGAATATTCCTATGCTTTCTCCCCAACAAAAGTACTGCCTCCATTTTTGTTCAAACATGTACGCTTGGGAATTCCACATCTCCATCATATCGTTCATTGTATATACATACCATCTTGAATCCTAATCCCCCTAACATCGATCAGTTCCTGCATCTTGAATTGTTATGGAAGAAGGGCTGCTGTCCACCATCAAAGGCTGTCAGTCATAGACATATCACATCTTAATATTTGGGATTTTATTAATCTCAAACTTTTTTTTTTTGCATTGTTAAATGCATAGGTGGGGTTAACTAATTAGATTAGCCTGAATGACTCTATGATCGAGGTTAAACACATTAGGACACATTTTGACTAGACTATTTAGTGATTTAGGTTCAAAACATGAACACATGTTTTATGTGAGTTTGAAAGAGAAATTAAAATAACTCAACTATAACTCAAAAGAAATAATATTAAGAAAGCAAATGTAGCGTGAAAGAAATAGTAAATTTGACTATTTACTATTTACTTTAGAAGAAAAAATTATGTTTTACTTATCATGATGGAAACGAAAAAATTGTTCGTAATAGTCAAAAATTATTCACATGCACTATATTTATAGTAATCACTGGTCACGTATCACGCCCTCGTTGAAAACTCTCATGTTGTAATGTCATCTAGATTCCACAACTCCTATATTCAATCACCTCATGCTAGGATTACCGGGACAAATATTGATGTGTCAAAGGAAGGGATATGGTGTGGTACCATGCAGTTGTTCTCGGGCCGATTGATTAATGGACATAGTATTAAGTCCACATGTTCAATAGTATATAAGGGTGTACATGCGAGCGGTTAATATTCGCCTACATTTACTATCCGCTATCCACTATCTGCACGTGTATGTGGAAGAGGTTAGCAAAAACCATTATCCGCGTATGTAAATAGCAGTTTTAGAGTATGATGGTGATTATTAACTGCATTCACATACCATTTATATATAAAAATGTATTTTTATACATATATATTGTATTTAATAAATTCACTAAAAACGATGTTATTTTGGATTAAATATAGGGTATGTTTATATTGATTTGATTTGCTGTGTTACTTTTTCGTATAACACTTGGACAAAAAGGAAAAAAAAAAAATGAAATCAATATATTTTTCAAAACATTAGAACTTAAAAAAAAAAAATAAAGCAAGCCAAAAACAATAAAATGCAGTCTAAATTATTTTCAAAATCATTTAAAATAGACCTTAATAAAAATTCAAATAAGACCCAAAACACTAAAATAGGCCCAAAAAAATTGTACTTAATATGTAAATAGCAGATAATAATCATATTTAATAACCATATTACTTGCGCTTATAATACAGATACACTCCTAATATTATTAAAATAAAAATTGTAATTTCAAACTTTGTCTTTATAATTCAATCTCTACTCTCGAGGTCGATCAAAACAGAAATTGCAGGTTTTGTTCAATGCTATGGCATTTTACTTAGAAAAATAACCCATTAAAAATAATTATAATTATTATAATTATAATAATAAAAGAAAATGAAAGGATCTAAATCCTGGAAGATGTGCCAGACAACACAGTACACTTTCCAGTTCTGGATTTTAATAATTAGTTCTTTGGAAGGGTTGCAAGGGTACATTCGAAAGAATATGCTTGTGTGGGGGATGAGAGAGGGTGTCCTTTGTATCGTAGCGCCTGGAGGGAGTCGCGAAGCCCGTGCGCCACGTACTTTTTTTTGTCGTCCGTTTGTGCAAATACCACGCCACAGCCACAAAGTGCACAAAAAAGTAGCCAAATGCCAAATCGCTCACATTCTTTTCTTTTCTTTTTTTTCTACTCGCTGTCGATTGGTGCCTCTAGCGATCGACATAGGGTTGCTATCACCTTGCAAAAAAAAAAAAAAAAAAATGTGTTTTTTCATCTTTCTTTGGAGAACCTGATCTTGTGTTTTGTCATTGCTGACATTACTATGAGTATACATGTGAATTTAAAATGAAGCTCAACTGCTCTCCAATCAAGCTCAAAGATCCGATCAGTGATTGCGTGCAATATTTAAGATATTTTATGTGGTGTAACAGTTTTAATTTAGGTCGTTCATTTTCATTCAAAATGAGACAACATACAAGAGAGAAAAAAGAGACGTGCAAGCCAAGGAAATAAAGGAATGGTTCAACTACCCCTTCTCTTCCTCGGATGTCACTTATTGAATTGGTCATTTAAAATGAATGACTCGTATCAAAGTCATTATATCTCGTACAACACCAAAAATATTAATTTTGATCTCATGCTTCTTCGATTAATATTCATACTTCAAAGTGGGGGATGATTGTTTTGTTGTTTAAATACTCACAGCTTCTCTACTTTAATTAAGATAATAGATTTTATGCATCTTGTTTTGACATTCTATGGCCCATATTGAATTTCCATAAAGCAGTCACTACTCTATAAAGGACATTATTAGTTGCACAAATTTCCCACTCTTCTTGGTGTTTGTAAAAGCACATTATGTGTACCATTTTTATGCCCTAGTTTAAGCAAAGCATGTATTATTGCTTATAGTTGTGATGATATGATTATCACGTTTCTTTGTGCTTTAGATCTTCATGGTAGATTGAATCAAGCTTTGCGGCAGAACCCTTTAATTATTTTATTATTTGATGTGAACCCACTAGTAACAAAATAGATAAACCGGTTACTTCGAGAGAGTCGTGATGTCCAATGACTATTTCGATGAAACCTTTATCTCAAAAACACAGTAAATTATGTTTTCAAATAATAATCGATCAACTCATTTTTTTTATTTGATAGCTCCCCTTCAAATAGAAAACAATATATTACGATTTACATAATAGACTAATTAGGTATTGAATTCTAGGATTAGGACAAATGTAATAAGGAAGGAATCTAATTCTTTATTGGACTATAAAATCTATGAATATATACTCCTAACTTATTGGAGTCTAGCACGACATGAAAAATATCAAATTATTATTATTATTATTATTATTGTTGTTGTTGTTGTTGTTGTTGTTATTATCCAATCATACCCCACCAAACCAAGCCATCATCACAAAAGCCGAGCATTCTTCTCCGGCTAGCCGATATGCTCAAATGAGAGTAAAATTAAGGAATTGTATTTGGCTAAGGAATTAAATGAAAATGAATAACTAAAATAGAATAGTAAAAATGAATAACTAAAATAGAGATAAAAAATATGTGCTTTGAAAAAGTAAGTAGCTAAAATAGAAAAAATATAATTTTAACTAAAATGAGAAGAAAATTTGCTGAGCCAGATGTGAATACTAAGCCCTCACGAGTACCGGCCATCTACTACTAAACTTCAAACAGTTAAAAAACTTGAAATACAAATCTAAAAGTTCTGCATATTGATTTAACATAATATTATAACAATGATTACGAGTTCAAATTTTTTTGTCTTCGTAATTTACTTTTTATTTTTAATTAAATATTTCACGTGTAAGCATCACTTATTAATGAAGAATTTGAACCGATCACTATTTAACTAAACGTATAAATTCACTATTTTTTTAGGTAAGGATTAATTTAGCATCAATGTACATGATTATGAAATAGAAATCTATATCAATATATCTCATGATTATACACATTTTTGGTCAATAATGGTACATGAAGCAATTGACAAAATATTTATTACCGTACTTTAAAGGTGAAAAGTGAAAACAACATGTGTGGATATATAATTCTCAGCGTCTTTGGGCTCCACAAGCCCAAGTTATGAGACATGGATAAACATTATGTGACATGTCCAACTCTCATGGAATCTCACCAAAAGGTTTTTCCATGGCATCCAATACCTTGACGTGCCAAGTTTCCTTAACCATGAATTGGTCGACTTTTTCAATTCAAGAAATGTCCTTGTCTAATTTTCAGATAATTGTGTCAAGTCAAGGCATTGGAGGCTATTTGTTAACCTTTGTATATGAGTGCTTGCCCAACCTTTATTATAAATCTCTCGATAGTTTACGTGATACTTATCGTGTTAATAATTAAATAATTAATTTTAAAAAAATTATTTGATTTTTTTGAATTATCGTCGCATTTGTAATTACTTAAATTTTTAAATTTTTTGATTTAGTGTATCTATCTTTTAATTTTTTTCAATCTCAGCCATCCATTAAGATTTTTTATTAAATCCTAACTGAAGAGTGCCAAAATTTCCAAAAAAAAACAAATTTTTTTAAGGAAAAAAATTTGCAAAGATTAAGCGTTAGTCAAGATCTATCAGAATTTGCAAAAATACTTACGTTTGAATCTTTGAAAAAAAAAAGATATTTTGATAGGATTTAACAGAAAATTCTAATAGAGTGATAAAATTAAAAAAAAAAATTAAAGATGAATACATTAAATTGAAAGTTTTATAAGTTTAGGAGAGTATTGCAAATGCGGCGATTATTCGGAGGGGGGTTAAGTAAAGTTTTTTTTAATTAAATTTCTCTGCCAAATTTTATAGCTTAATTTTTCAGTAATGTGGCACTTATGGGGTAAAATAATTATAATAAAATCTGTAGTACCCGAGCATTTTCCAAAAAAATATATGTGTTTGCTCATCCTTGTCTCCACTGGGATGCTGTGAGTTCAAGTCTCATTGAATTAAGAAATCTTGTACTCCACATTTTTATCTCATTTTACAGATATGATATTGCAAATTAAATCAATCCTTGTTAAAAAAATAATGTAAAAATTAAAAACTTATTAACATTATCACATCAATAAAGTAAAATAAAAATGTGATGTATAGCATTACTCCATTTAATTGTTTATCCCACCCTTAAATTAGTCGTGCATATTTGGAAATTGGAATGCAACTTCCCTAAGTTATCAATCCAAAGCTTCGATTTTCCCCTTTATTTTTTTCCCTGTTCATATGTACTACTCCCTTGTCCCCCTCCTGTGATGTCCAATTTGGTTGGTTCATATTCAAAAGTCGGCAACCACCAAAGTTTTTTAGGTATTGGGTTGGTTATGGTACCATTTTATAAGCTAGAATTTTGATAATTTGTCATTAAATTGCACGCAATTTGAATAGTACCTAGAAAAAGAGATGGTATGAGGTTCACTTATTTCAGGTAGTTTGAGGTGTGGTGTCCACCTATCTAGTATAAGCTATCGAATTACGTGCAAGTCAACTAACGAATTTTAAGAAATTTTTATCCGTAAGCGGTTTAAGAATTCCAGAAAATCCTAATCCATAATTCTTTTAATGTGATTGGTGTTTTAAATTGCACGCAATTCGTATAGTACCTACAAAAAGAGAAAGTGCGTGTGGCACACTTATTTCAAGCAGTTCGAGGTGTGTCGTCCACCTGTCTAGTATAAACTATCTAAATTAGGTGCAAGTCAACGAACGAATCTTAAAGAATTTCTTTCGTAAGTGGTCAAGAATTTCAAGAAATCCCGATACATATATAATATATCTTTTAATGTGATTGGTGTTGTTAAGATCCTTAGATCAACTTGTATGACACGATTTGTGCAGGTTTTTCTATGGTGTTTTTGATATATATCTTAATCTCCATTAAGTCAAAGCAAATTGTGCATCCATGAAGGCCACGTTAGATTTAAACACTCAAAATGGAAACTTTAATTTTCTTTGAACAATCGGAGAATTGAATGCTATAGAGCTCGTCGCTTCTAAGATTTAAAAACTAACAAGCATACATCAGATGTGGACGGGTCCGTGGCGAACATCCAATGTACAAGCTTGCACCACCAAATCTAAGGTTTTGTTTTTTTGGGACACTAGTATTTTTGTCAAATTAATTCTAAAGATAAATGTTAATTTAATTGACTGAATTGAAATAAACTGGAGCAGTGGAAACTGTCATATATCTTCTTTTCTTTTCTTTTTTGTCATTTGCTTCAAAATATGTGGCATGACACTAATCTATTCGAACAAGACACGTAAAACCACCAAAATAAAATTTTCTCATATTTGTTGTCCGGATTGTCAGCAATTTGAACCGCAAGATTACCGAGAATCTCTATCAAGATTAAGTTCAAAAAGGTCAAGATCAACAACAAGGCTTCATTTAAATATTTATTGAGGTGGCACGAATCCACAACCTATTATAAGTAGCTAGCTAGATAGGGCTTGGGAGACTTGGTATCACTTTGAAATCTTGAATTGAATAAAATGGATGACTTTGCATGACCTAATTAAGCTTGATACTTAGAATAATTTGCACCTACCAAGTAGTTTAATTTGTGGGAACACTCAAATGGTTTTGACCACGTAAAAGAAGGCTTCTTACATTGGCAAGGTCCGTCAGAAACAAGAGGGTGCATCATGCATGCATGCATGCTTGTTGGCGCTCAATCTCTGGAGAAAATTTTCTATTTCGAATGCGACTTCATTTAGCCAATGGGACTTGGCCGGCCGGACATGGCCGCTAAGTTTGACCTCGCCAACTTTTCCGATGGAGTATTCTCAAAGGAAAAACCAATTATTAGAAAGCTTGGATTGGCTTCGTGAGAAATAATGACAATCATGTGCTATGATTAAGAATATATTTAGTTTAACAAACAAGTTGGACTTAGTTATGTTACCCTAAGAAGAAAAAAAAAATGGACTTAGATATGGATATATAAGGGTTCGTTTGGGTTTGCGATTTCAAAAATAGCGATTTCAAAATGTACGATTTTAAAAAATAATTTTTAAAAACGCAGTTAAGCGTTTGGCAAAATCTTAGTTTGACTTTTAAAATCGCAGGTTAGCCTTTTAAAATACTGCGTTTTCAAAAAAGCATCACATTACCTGCGATTTGAATAAGTACTTTTCTGCGTTTTTAAATTACAATTTTTTAAAAACACAGTTTCCAAACGGTTCATTTTCTGCGATTTGGTTTAAAATCGCACTTTCTCTATACGAAATCGCAATCCCAAACGCACCCTAAGTAGCAAAAAAGTCGGTATCTCGGATATCTCTTATAATGTTTTGGGTTTTATAATTTTTACTACGACCCAACTTACAAACTTACGTGACACTCCATATTTTATGAAAGAATAATGCTAGAAACCACACTCTTCTCCCACCATTGTTCCATTATGCCGACGTAACAGTCAGGAGCGGAGCTACCCCTGGCCTTGGGAGTTCCCCCCCCCCCCCCCCCAAAAAAAAAAAATTAATTAATTAATTTTACCCATAAATTTTGTTATTTTTATAGTTTTGGCCCCCCCCCCCCCCCCCCCCCAATTTTTATTTTTTTTTCAGTTTGACCCCTCCAAATCTTAAATCCTAGCTCCGCCCCGGGTGACAGTGCCAATTAACCCTTAGATCAAAAATACTTACGCTTGAATCTTTGAAAAAAAAAAAAAAAGATATTTTGATAGGATTTAACAGAAAATTCTAATAGAGTGATGAAATTAAAAAAAAAAATTAAAGATGAATATACTAAATTGAAAGTTTTTTAAGTTTAGGAGAGTATTGCAAAAGCGGCGATTAATCGGAGGGGGGTTAAGTAAAGTTTTTTCTAATTAAATTTCTCTGCCAAATTTTATAGCTTAATTTTTCACTAATGTGGCACTTATGTGGTAAAATAATTATAATAAAATCTGTAGTACCCGAGCATTTTCCAAAAAAATATGTGTTTGCTCATCCTTGTCTCCACTGGGATGCTGTAAGTTCAAGTCTCATTGAATTAAGAAATCTTATACTCCACATTTTTTTTTTCATTTTACAGATATGATACTGCAAATTAAATCAATCCTTGTTAAAAAAATAATGTAAAATTTAAAAACTTATTAACATTATCACATCAATAAAGTAAAATAAAAGTATGATGTATAGCATTACTCCATTTAATTTTTTATCCCACCCTTAAATTAGTCGTGCATATTTGGAAATTGGAATGCAACTTCCCTAAGTTATCAATCCAAAGCTTCGATTTTCCCCTTTATTTTTTTCCCTGTTCATATGTACTACTCCCTTGTCCCCCTCCTGTGATGTCCAATTTGTTTGGTTCATATTCAAAAGTCGGCAACCACCAAATTTTTTTAGGTATTGGGTTGGTTATGGTACCATTTTATAAGCTAGAATTTTGATAATTTATTGTTTAAATTGCACGCAATTTGAATAGTACCTAGAAAAAGAGATGGTATGAGGCTCACTTATTTCAGGTAGTTTGAGTTGTGGCGTCCACCTATCTAGTATAGGCTATCGAATTACGTGCAAGTCAACTAACGAATTTTAAGAAATTTTTATCCGTAAGCGGTTTAAGAATTCCAGAAAATCCTAATCCATAATTCTTTTAATGTGATTGGTGTTTTAAATTGCACGCAATTCGTATAGTACCTACAAAAAGAGAAAGTGCGTGTGGCACACTTATTTCAAGCAGTTCGAGGTGTGTCGTCCACCTGTCTAGTATAAACTATCTAAATTAGGTGCAAGTCAACTAACGAATTTTAAAGAATTACTTTCGTAAGTGGTCAAAAATTTCAAGAAATCCCGATACATATATAATATATCTTTTAATGTGATTGGTGTTGTTAATATCCTTAGATTAACTTGTATGACACGATTTGTGCAGGTTTTTCTATGGTGTTTTTGATATCTTAATCTCCATTAAGTCAAAGGAAATTGTGCATCCATGAAGGCCACGTTAGATTTAAACACTCAAAATGGAAACTTTAATTTTCTTTGAACAATCGGAGAATTGAATGCTATAGAGCTCGTCGCTTCTAAGATTTAAAAACTAACAAGCATACATCAGATGTGGACGGGTCCGTGGCGAACATCCAATGTACAAGCTTGCACCACTTTTGGGACACTAGTATTTTTGTCAAATTAATTAGGTGGGAAGAAAATTTTATAATTAGATTTATTAAACTAACATTTGTTCTTAGAATATGTGATTCTCGCGTATATTTTTAAAAATACATATCAACATCACATGTTCTATTTAAAATGTACATGAAAATCACGTACTCTAAAGATAAATGCCAATTTAATTGACTGAATTGAAATAAACTGGAGCAGTGAAAACTGTCATATATCTTCTTTTCTTTTCTTTTTTATCATTTGCTTCAAAATATGTGGCATGATACTAATCTATTCGAACAAGACACGTAAAACCACCGAAATAAAATTTTCTCATATTTGTTGTCCGGATTGTCAGCAATTTGGACCGCAAGATTACCGAGAATCTCTATCGAGATTAAGTTCAAAAAGGTCAAGATCAACAACAAGGCTTCAATTAAATATTTATTGAGGTGGCACGAATCCACAACCTATTATAAGTAGCTAGCTAGATAGGGCTTGGGAGACTTGGTATCACTTTGAAATCTTGAATTGAATAAAATGGATGACTTTGCATGACCTAATTAAGCTTGATACTTAGAATAATTTGCACCTACCAAGAAGTTTAATTTGTGGGAACACTCAAATGGTTTTGACCACGTAAAAGAAGGCTTCTTCCATTGGCAATGTCCGTCAGAAACAAGAGGGTGCATCATGCATGCATGCATGCTTGTTGGCGCTCAATCTCTGGAGAAAATTTTCTATTTCGAATGCGACTTCATTTAGCCAATGGGACTTGGCCGGCCGGACATATATGGCCGCTAAGTTTGACCTCGCCAACTTTTCCGATGGAGTATTCTCAAAGGAAAAACCAATTATTAGAAAGCTTGGATTGGTTTCGTGAGAAATAATGACTATGATTAAGAATATATTTAGTACGTTTAACAAACAAGTTGGACTTAGTTATGTTACCCTAAGAAGAAAAAAAAAATGGACTTAGTTATGGATATATAAGGGTCCGTTTGGGTTTATGATTTCAAAAATAGCGATTTTAAAATGTACGATTTTTAAAAATGATTTTTAAAAACGCAGTTAAGCGTTTGGCAAAATCTCAGTTTGACTTTTAAAATCTCAGGTTAGCCTTTTAAAATACTGCGTTTTCAAAAAAACATCCTATTACCTGCGATTTGAATAAGCACTTTTCTGCGTTTTCAAATTGCAATTTTTTAAAAACGCAGTTTCCAAACGATTCATTTTCTGCGATTTGGTTTAAAATCGCACTTTTTCTATACGAAATCGCAATCCCAAACGCACCCTAAGTAGCAAAAAAGTCGGTATCTCGGGTATCTCTTATAATGTTTTGGGTTTTATAATTTTTACTACGACCCAACTTACAAACTTACGTGACACTCCATATTTTATGAAAGAATAATGCTAGAAACCACACTCTTCTCCCACCATTGTTCCATTATGCCGACGTGACAGTCAGGAGCGGAGCTACCCCTGGCCTTGGGAGTTTCCCCCCCCCCCAAAAAAAAAAATTTAATTAATTAATTTTACCCCTAAATTTTGTTATTTTTATAGTTTTGCCCCCCCCCCCCCCCCCAAATTTTTATTTTTTTTCAGTTTGGCCCCCCCAAATCTTAAATCCTAGCTCCGCCCCGGGTGACAGTGCCAATTAACCCTTAGATCAAATCTTGTTAAACAAAAAATAATAATAATGTTATATACCACATTTTTATCTTACAATTAATACTGACGTAACAGTCTCAACTAACCCTTGAATTTTTTTTTTAACAATGACTGATCCAATGTTTAGTTGGGACTGACACGTTAACATTATGGGATAAAAATATGGTTTCTAGCATTACTCCAAAAAAAATAAAAAAAATAAAAAAATCAAGCACTGGTTGGCACTATCATGTCAGTAGGGCGAGATAGAGGTAAGATAAAAGCATGATTTCTAGTATACTCTTTATGAAAAATGTGTGCCATGTGGACTATTATGTACATGACTAACGTGGTAAGTTACACATGAACTATTATGTCAATTTGTAAACGTAATAAGTATTATATAGACTACCATACGAATCTATGACTATTTATATTTTAATAATTGACGTGATAAAGAACGTACATATGAATCATCACGTAAGTTTAATAAAAGAGTTTATTTATTTATTGAATTTATAATAAAAGAGTTTAATAGTAGGAAGCCACTACAAGAGCTCTTTTCAGACGGAATGCAAAGAATCAAAAATCAAGCAAATAAAAATCTACAGTAAGACGTGTACATGTTGAAAAAATAGTACGTTATAAAAGTCCCATTTCATGGGTGCTAGTTGTCCAAGAAAGAGATGTAGCCTAGAGTGTCACAATTTTCCTGCTGATATTTATTTATATATTATTCCGAATCACTATCAATTACTTCTAATCTTGTTTGGCATCTAATCAGCTTGCTTTAAATAGGTGCATGGATGATCCTCTAAAATGTGTTTGAAAATTGTTTGATGGTCAAGAATTACTACTTATAAAGCTGACATCTTGTTTTGTCTCCTTCCCTTGGGACCACGGACATAACCAATATTTTTTTATTCGGGCCAAAGCATCCACGAGGAGGAGGGTCAAGTCTAATTTTTAGGCCCAATAGATATATATATATATATATATATATATATATATATATATATATATTTAAGGGAAATTTTCAGAACAGCAAGAGCCATGCCTCCTCCCCCGACATCCTGGTTTTGTCTATGTGAATTAAAATTAAAATTAAGGTAGGTAATGCATTATCAATCAAGAAATCTAGAGGTGTCAATTTATGTTTGTGTGACAGATTCGGATCTTGTTAAAGTTTGGGTATAAGAATATAAAATTATATAGGTCAACTCAAACTTGATTCGTTTAATTAAATGGGCTAGACCCATCAACCCTAATACGACTCATTTAAATAAGCGAATGATCCAGCTTGACCTAGGCTTTACAATTCGGATTGGCTGGTCAGAGTACGACCCGATTGTGATTATTTTTTTAAAAATAATAATAATAATTCAAAAAATGCCATAAACGGGTTAGCGGATCATAAACGGGTTGGTGAGTTGGGGAAAAAAAATAATTAAATCGGGTTGACCCGAACCCGATTAGCCAAAACTCAAACCATATATTTTCGTGCCGGGTTCGCGGGTCGTGTTAAAAATTGTCAACCCTAGCTTGGCCTACACAAATCATTTAATAAACATGCCTATTGGGTTGACCCGACCTGCATAACCCGTATAATTAACAAAATCCTCAATTCTTGAGCATTAAAATGTCATTTTATACAAAAATATTAACATAATAATACTTAATTATTGAACATGAAAATGAATTACACTACCAAAGTTTTATCTTTACAATTATGGATGAATCTGAGGGTACTTTTTTTTGTCTCAGACTTTAGCGTTTTATTTTTTTTAATGTTAAAAAATTAATTAATTAATACTGGTTATGCAATTTAACCCGAAATTGGCCTGTTTATTAATGGTGTATAATTAAGTCAACCCATTTAACTCAAAAATTATATTTTATCAAACTCTAACTTGTTAATTTCGTATTGAATTTGTATAAAAATACGAATAATGTAAAAAGTTATCGGTCCCAACAATTATATCTAATAAAACATGTCTTGATTTTTCTCTCCGTTGGGCCCAAATACACTCAATACAATACCAAACCCAGGCAGCAGGTGGAGCTACCATGGAGGCCTTGTTGGGCTAAGTTAAGAGGTTCTAGCTTAAGCCTGTTTAAAGTGGGATTAGGTTCATAAGATCGAGTCCAAGAACCCAACCCCATTTGTATTTTCTAAGCCCAATTTGGTCCACTTGGAATCGGACGGGTCCAAACAATAGAATGAAGCAAACGCCCTTTGAGAAGTTATTTTTCTTTATTCTTCTTCTTCTTTAAAAATTAAAAAATAAATTAAAATTATGGGACTTCAGGTCCTTTTAGTTTTGCGGTTTCAAAATATATGATTTAAAAATAGTAATTTAAAAACGAGATTTTTAACCTACGGGCTAGATGAGCCTAACCCCACCTAATTTTTAACTCCCAGCATAATAGCATATAATATAAGAGCATTTCCAACAAAATAGATAAATGGTTCATCATAGTCAAATTTAACTATTATAAACCATTTTTCTTATCCCGCAGAATAGGAAAAATATAATTTTTCATTCTAATGTGAATAATAAATAGGCTCGTCTACTTATTCATTATTTTTAATTCAAAGGTTTTTTTTTTTTCTCTCTCTCTCTCTCCCCTTTCCTTCTTTCACTCTTTCTGTTTACCTCTTTTTTTCACACTTTTTCCCATACAAAAGTAATATTTAAAGAAAATTGAAAGTAGAACAAAAAATTAGTTGGAGTGTGTATAAAAAAAATAAATAGTTAAAATAAAAATTTGTACTTTTTCAGTAGTTATTTTAACTATTTCTATTGGAGACAGAAAGATCTCCCTTACATCACACCAGTAATATTACTTGTTTCTTTAAAAAAAAAAAGTAATAATAATACTTATTGAAGTATTAATTAAACTATTAGATTCATTATTTCTTAAAAGTATGCAATAAATAGTAATTTGTCATAGAATCATAAAGAAGTTTTTAATTTGAACTTTAACTCTACAGTTTACGCTCTATTTCAGTTAAATGTTTAACGTATTAAGTCTCACTTATTAAGAAAAAATTGTAACTCATACGTGCGAAAGAAGTGTTAAAATATTAATTAAATAATTAAATTTGTTTCTACGTTAACCCCGAACGTCAAGCACCAAAAGGGAAGTCTAAATAAGAAAATGAAAATTAACATACGGGCTTATGGGACCTTTGGTAGTTGGGTACATCAAAAATTATCATTTATTTCAAGGTTAAGGCTTTAAAAACAACTGAGGATATATAACACATTACTCATTTGACTTCTAACCCAAACAATAAACAATTTTTTAATCTCACAATCTCTGGACATGGTCACATGCATGAGTCTTCAAGCCTTTGTCTTATAATTTCATACTCTTTGAACTTTCTCTATAAATGCCATGCCAGTCCCATTCAGCCACTGAAAACCAAAATCATTGTGTTAATGGGGAACAGAGAGGCAAAATGAGTCCATACACACACACACACGAAGCAGGCTCTGAGAACTGGACCCCCACCAATAATGGGGATTGATAAAGGCTGACGTGGGAGGTTCATGATGACTTCACGAGGGTTTGAGTCAGACAATAAAGGCTGTCAGTAGGTGCTCTCAAGTATTATGGAATTCAATGCCTCTAAAAAAGCCAGAGATGTACGTTGCCGGGCAAACGTTCACTACTGCACCCAAGATTATCATCTTCTCCAAGTCAAAAATCTTTCTTTTTTATCTCTTGCTAACCATACTGTAGATTATAAGGTTCCTTTGTTTTGAATTTGACATATACAAATGGTGTTCCTTCAAATATAGGATCAAAAACAGAGTCATGAGAAGCACTTCTGCAGAATTCATCTGATCAGTCTATATATATATAATGGAATATATGCAGCAACTGTTTTGGTGATTGAACATCAAAACATTATCCACAACTTTCAATTCTCACATGCAACATTAATAATGAAATAACATGTTTTAAAGAAACTTTCTGATACATATATTATATTTATAAACTATTATTTTCCAAGAAATTATGAAATCTACTGGTTTGTAGAGCAAGAATCACAACAAAAAGATAAACAAAAGTCTCAGTCACATTCCTTTTTCACGTGAACAGAGAGAAAAAAAAGGGAGGTGGGGGGGGGAAACAGTTAAAAAAATCCTTGAAGAAGTAATAAAAAGCCTTGGGAAAGTTCGTTTGGCTTTGGCCCATACCTCCTTTTTGTTTTGGTCTGAATTTGTTAGGTGCCCCTTGAAAGGGCATGTCAAAGGTCCATTTAATAGGAGGGCCATCTGAGATTGACCTCACAATGCAGGGTATAATTATTACATAGGACATGGGAATTAGTATTTTGTATGAATTTGGGAGGTGGGACAAGAAAGAAAAGTCCATAAAGTAGGGCTTTGTGGGGGAGAACCATTTGTAGGTAAAACTTCCCTAGGGTTCTGTTTCTCTTCTTTCTCTTTCCTTCTGCTCAGCAGGAGGGAGAGAGAGAGAGAGAGAAGATGATGCTCTGAGATTCTGAATGATAGTGTAGGATTGGTAGGCATAACTTTTCCTTCATCAGCATAGCAGGGTGAGAAGAGAAAAGCAATTTTGAATGGTCAAAGCCGACAGTAGGGTTTAACTACAACTTAAATGCACCTTTTTCGTTTTTAAATAAAAAAATAAAATTATGCCTATTTCAAAGTATTTAGTCAATAATTTCTATTAGGTTAAGTTTGAGAAAAAAAAATGATGATTTAAAATGGTATTAAAAAAAAATAAGTATTAAGTTCAAACATAACTCTATAATTTACCTTTAATTTGAGTTACATATTTCACTTCTTCAACTTCACTTATTGTAAGAAAGTTTGAACTCAAAATACATGTGATGATTTTATTAATTATGTTTGGTTTACCCGTTTCAAAACATAACTAATAAATTCGTAAATTCTTAAAACAAACTTTTGTCCAACAAAAACCCAGTACCAACATATTCTAAAAGTTCCTCTGGCTTTGCAATTTCGTAAGCTAAAAGTTAAATTTTTACAAAATTGTGAAAAGTATCTTATTCGGAAATGGATTTTTAAAAATTTCAATTTAAAAACATAGAAAAATTATACATTTTCAAATTGCGTGCAGGGAGTAAGTTTTTTAAAACGTACTATATTAAAGGTAAAACTGTAACTTTATCAAACATTTAACTAGATTTTAAAAAATAGTATTTTCAAATGAGATAGCTTTCACACATTTTGAAATACCCTAAAAAAAAAAAAAAATCTTTATATTTAGGTAAAAATCTTCGTTTTCTTTATGGTATTTTTCTGTAACGAGAGAATTAAAAAAAAAAAAAAATGAGAAACGCTAGAATATCTATTGTAGTCCTTCTATGCTGGCTTAACATATAAGAAAAGATGAATAGAGAGAGAATCATCGTAAATTTCAATTAAGCTGTAGTTTTTTTTAATAAAAAAATGATGTCAAATCAACATAAAATTACCACAGTAGATATTCTAGCATTTAAAAATAAATAAAACAAAGATGAAACTTTGAAATTTATAAAGAAAATAAAGACAAAAACAAAGACAAATAGAACAACCTAGACATAGAGAGAGTTTGATTTTGAATCCCAAGAAAACAAACTCTCATTATCCATCCTGTCACCTGTGACATGTCCCTCCCTCCGTCGAAAAAGATACATCAACCACATTATATTCTCTACCCTTATTTCGTTCTCAGACCACCCTTCCTTCAATACATCTATCCGGCCATCTGTCTATATATATGTATGCAGTATGCACCCCAACTTTCACTCTGTTCATACAGTGTTCTTCGATCTCCAAGACCTTTCTCTCTGGTCGATCCCAACCGACCATGCCACCGCTGTTGGTGGATGAAGCCATGGTGCTTTTGCTCATGGCTCATCTAGGCCGCCAGTACTGTTTTAGCATGAGAAAACAAACAGTAGTACTAGGGTTAATGTTATAGACGTCATGGCGATATCTCTCCTGAGCTTACTCTTCTTGCATGTTTTTTTTTTTCTTTTGAACTCCACCAAGGCTGTTCGAGTTTTCTTGACCTTGCAAGCCCAAAAAATGGATGATATGGGTCAAGGTTGCTCTTTCTAGCCCTCATCCATAAATAAGCCTTGGATTCGTGGAAGTTCTTTTCTCCTTCTATCTCTTCCAATCTCCCTTTATTTTCTGTAAAATCGATGTACAATCGAGCAAGTAGGTTTATCTTCTACTCTTTCTCTTTGTAGTAATTGGTGGCAGCTGTGGATGAAAATACAAGCTGTTCAGTGAAACCTTATGATATTGTTTTTTTTTTTTTATTTACTTTTTTCATATTATTTCTTTTATCAGCTGTTATGCTTTTTATGTGTGTAAGAGCAGAAGAAATATCTGCTCCGGTTATTATTTTCTAGCAAGTTTTGTTTGGCTCAGCTGTGATGTGTGATGAGTATTTGTTAGAGCATTTTCAATGACTTGGCTAAAATAGCTAATCAACTCAATAAAAAGTCTATTTATCCGATTATGCCAATTAAATGCAAAATGCATTTGTGATGCATATGTAAATAGTATATTTCTTTTTTTTATTATTTGTTTTTATTTCTTTCACTCTCTCTCTCCCTCTCCTCCCTCAATTTCTCTCCAAAACTCATTTACGTCATAACAATATTCTAATATATCTCCGAAACTGAGAAATTGTATTTCAAAGTATTGTCATGACAATATATGTTTATCATTTTAAGGTTACACTTACGTGAACTACCTCAGATGAAAAATTTGCTGACTCTATAACAAATAATTATCCAAAAATAAAAAATGACTTACGATTGAAAACTGTCTTAGAATTAAAATAAAGAAAAAATAATAATAATAAAAAGAATATTTAAATGATATAGTGAGATAATAGATATTTGAAGTATAGTATCTTTTGAAACTCATTAATTAAAATAGATAAAGTAGGTTTTGGTTAGCTAGCCATTTTGCATATAAAAATGCATAAGCTATTGGGAGTGCTCTTATAATATATAACACGTATATATGTTTACATATGTGGTTCACTCACGTACGTACATCTGTATTTTCTGTGCTTAAAGTTTATAGCATTTACATCCGGTTCAACAAATTATATTAGATGAGTGTTTGTTGAGCGTGCAATTTGTCAATTTTTTTTTTTTAAAAATATATATATATATATATATATATATATATATATATTATTAAGTCGGTTGCAACTCTTTTTACTCTTATTTTAGCAATTAACTTTTGACTAGCCGGTCGAGAATGATTTTAGGCTCAAGTTCAAGAGTTGAGCAATATATCATGTGTACAGATTTCATTATTATGATCAGGCTTCCAAGAAGACTATGAACTTATGAACCTATGAAATTAATGGGTTAATAATGAAATCTGCCACAACAGCTGCATATCCTTACTATTATGGCTTTGAATGATCCTTTGTTTTTCTCATACTGGATCTCTGCACCAATAATTTCTGACTCTCTTGTTCAATTGCATTCCATAAATGTTTGGAGTGCTATTAAGATATCTAGATGTGCACACCTTATAGCTGGATGGACCGCTTCCCACCTTGTGTTCGGAAGCATTCTCGCTGTTTCACCTTTCATTTCTTCCAAGGAACCTCCTTTGTAATTTTCTCATTTTTCCCTCTTTTGTTTTTTTTTTCATATTTGAATAAAAAATAAAAATAAAAATAAAAACTTTGTGCCGTTTGTCCTTGATTGTAAATAATGACAATAATTACGGGATGTGCAGGTGGCGCACAGATTACCCATCATGGATGGGGCTGTTGCTACTTCTGCATATACTCACCAATTATCTCAAAGTTGTACGAGTTATAAATCTGTGGTCCATGACACGTACGGTCTAAAATATGCATAAATTAAGGTGTTCATCATGATGGAATTAAGGAATAATTAAGCAAAAGTTTTAATCGAGCCAAGTAGCCAACCCCATCTAACACAGACTTTGACCCATGTTATTCATTATGACTACATTTGTGTCGGTGTAAAATATTTTTAGTATTTTTTTTAGAGCTTGGTGCCAACGAAGAATATTTGTCAAATGGGAAATAATTTCCAGGTCAACAGCAAATTTATCGCATTGCATTTTTCAATTTCATTCAACACACAAAAATAAAAATTGAAAATATGTAGTTTCAAGATACACATATTCAGCTAATTAACTCGTACTGTGACCTTTACAAATTGTATATTTTACACAACCATGCCCTCTAAACCTACCAATTCCGCATTTGAATAATATATATATTTATATATACAAACAAAAAAAAAAAAAAAAAAAAAAAATTAATATCACCTAGCTTGCTCTTACATTATTATTCTCATCTTTCCTTCTAACATATCAAGCCGCAAGAACTAGAACCTTAATCGTGCCCTGACTATTAGCAGTTAGCATAGTAGGGCTGTCACTCTTCCAGCATACCGCACTAATGAAGTAAGACGCAACATCATCATCAGAGTCATTTACATTTGGAGAACTAAATTTATGCCAAGTCACAGGCCTGGAGATCTCCTGCATATATGGTAGACACCAAAACTTGGATTAATTTGTGTCAAGGTTACATGTATGAGGAAGTGATTTCATGGTTAGGATTTAATGTTGTTATATATAACGGTGTAAATGATGACACACGATCAAATATGTGTACTGACCTTATGGTAGACAAAAACTTCATTTGACTCGCTGCCGCATGCAATGTATTCGCTATTTACTGAAAGGCCCACGAAGTTTTTCTCATTTGTGTGGCCTCTGAAGGTACGAACCTGTAAACATCATTGCAAGGAGGAGTTTGACAGCTTTGGTCATTGAATTAATTTAACAAGTAATACCAAAGAACTAAAATAGAAAAGTGCTGCCTCCCACAGTTAACTCAATAGGAAAAAGGAAAAAAGAAAAAAAGATGTTCTGCCCAACCACAATTAGTACTTCCCAACATATACATACATAAACGCACGCATGCATGCAGGTAGGGAGAGAAACTTTGCTCTTGGAGAAAGAGATTTTAGCGAACCACCTAGTTCCAGAAGAAAAAGCCAAACGTGCCACCAATTTGCTGAATTCCAAATCCATTCAAGTTGGGAAAAGATGAGGAGTCGTACATTTCCTTTTCAATTAGTATTTAATAATTCAATTTTGGAAGAATCTCATCAACTAGAGTTCATATGGAAGCGGGAATAGAATTTGGGAAAGGAAGTGCAAATGTTAAATCCAAAAGCTATCTCTGGCTACAAAATTGCTTAAATGCCTTAGTTTTACAAGTTGTCTAACTCTCTCTCCCTCATCAAGCAGAGTTTCAATGGAAATGGGAATAGAATTTTGGAGGAAGACCAAATGTTAAATCCAAAAACTATCTGTGTCTACAAAATTGCATAAAAGCCTTGGTTCAGAAGTTGTCTACATGAATCTATGCAAGTATAAAGTTAATAACCGACAACTAAAGGTGCGCACACTGCAACTACTTTGCTTCATAATATAGATTACTCACCGGTGTATTTTCCTTCACATCCCATAACCGTAATGTGCTGTCCGTCGAAGCAGAAGCAAGCTCATTATTCGATAAGAATTTCACATATGAAACGGCTTTCTGGTGCCCACTGAAAACATGGACTGGCTGACTGATGTTTCTTAAATCATAATAGTGAATCTGATGATCTGCTGAACCAACCTACAAAAAGAAAAGAGCAGAACATCTCGCACATGAATGCTCTATTGTCCCAAAGGATATCAAATATTACAAAAACATGTCCATGCCATTGGACAAGCCTATGTATGACCGTGATTTCAATTATTACAAGCAGAAAGTGCTATTTTTAAATATGGGATCCAGAACTTGAAAAATAGTAATCGACAAAATAACCTAAGACTTTGTGCTGCAATGACAACATAAACGGGATGTTTTGCTATGCCCTTTCACAATATGCTTTTTCCAGAGACCAAACCCACCCAAAAGTGGATGTCAAATAGCAGAACTTGTTTATGCATATGCATGCACACAAGTTTACATGCAGATCAAACCAAAGAAAAGCTTTATTAGGCATGGTAGATAATGCGCTGCACAGTCACTAATGCTGAGCAAAGCACTAGTCTAGCTCCACAATGATTAATTACAAAAATAAAAGAGGATGCAATGCAAACTGAATTAGCACAATACAGTTGTCTCCAAAATGCAAATTAAAGGTGCATACCGCAATGTAATTGCTAGATCCAGGATTATACTTGACACAGCATATATTTGCTTTCATGTCAATATTAAGAACGCTAGCTTCCTGCTTTGTGCACCAAACTTTGACCTGCTTGTATACCGGAAAGATGCAACATATGGTTAATTTAGAATTTGGGACCACCACTTCTTAATTATCACAAATTGAAAGGGAACATAAACCATAAAGTATTCAAAGTTCTACATTTCCAGAATCTAAATGTACAGATAAAATTTAACCATGCTATTTTTTATTGCTTGTTCAAATATCACCTACTAAATTTCTCCTTGCACAGTAAAGCAAAGCTTTACAGTTTGCCTCCACCTAAGATTTGCTAATTTGGATATTAAGGATATGCATGTTAGGCATCAAGCTAGCCTTATGCTTCTGCGATGAGAGACTACTTCCTTCATGCCTCTCCATTAACCATAAGCCATTACATATAAAAGGAAAGAAACGAGTCCTAACTGAGGGAACAAAGCCTTAAACTGCACATTTATGCCAATTGGAGGAAAATAAGAACCAACATAGGTAGTGTGTACTATCAGTGAAGCTTATCCATGGAACACAGAACTTCTAAGTGTACTGGTAGCCCATCATAAGTGAAAAGAAAACCAAAAAAGAGATGCAAAGCGCACTTAGTTTCCACTATGGTGCTTTACTGCAGGGTCCAAAATTTGTGCAATGGATTATCGATAACAATAGATTCGTGTTCATTGATCTAATAACACTAAATGAACACTATGTTGGAAGCTTATACCAGGTTCAAAGTTAATACATCTCAAAAGAAGTGCAAACATGCAATTAAACAGACTAGTAAAAAACCAAATCAAGTCCCGAAACCAATTGAAGTGGAATTTCTTGATACACTCTATACATTAATTTCACGTGCAACTACTGCATAGTATCTCCTCAATTTGTCTTCTCAGACTGCAATCAAATGATACTTGAAAGATAACTTAAGCATACTAGAAAACTTGGTTAGGATCTAAAAGTACATTGCATAGTACCTTATAATCATCGCTACCAGATACAAGCATTGAAGGCTCTGTACGTGAAAAATCAACACTCCATGCACGTTTTTCATGCTCTTCATACTCCATCACACTCTGCCAAAGGTACATGTTACTGGGATATGCATCTTACAAAGTCTTAAGTAATAGAACAATATTTTTCTAGCCATGATACTCCAGATAATTACCTGCCGAGTATTTACATCCCAAACCGTCACAATTCCCTCATAATCACTACTAGCAATGTGGTTCTTAGCAAAGTTGTTCCAACTCAAGCAACTAAGTTTTGAACGCGTCGTCATCTCGACAACAGGATAGTGCATATCAGTAGATTCATTCACAACCTTGAAAGCAATAGCTAGGGAATGGTCAACAAACCAGCTAAAGACCAAAAAAAATACATTTTATTTTTATATTCATTATGAAAATGAGACATCAGCAATAGAGCCCCAAAGCAGAATCCATTGGCATTAAATGGACAACTTAATCAAACAAAAGATAAGTCTTCATCAGTAAGGATTCACCAATAGTTATGAGGCAAAACAACCAGACTTCCACTTACAAAAGCAGTATGAAACATTTATTGCAAGACATAGAAATGGCCATCAAAACTAGGGAATGTCCCTTTAAATTGATCGTCTCGCACAATGAGTGATGAAAATACTTCAGCTACAAAAATATTAGATATTTAACAAGGATTATGAGACGAAATCAAAGAATTTTGAGAAGGCATTGCCAGCCAACACTCTATCCCACTTGTATTCACGCATCCAGTCTAAGCCAACACTCTATCCCACTTGTGCTCAGCCATTATGGGCAGAACCAAAAGCAAAAGCAAAAAGTTCTTGAAACCAAAACCAAGACCTTACCATGGAGAAGTCAAAGACCTTTATGCATCGGGATACTCCAGCAGTAGCAAACAACTCATCATCACAGTCAAATTCAATGCTGCAATAAAAGACAGTCAATTCTGAAAAGACTCCACAGATCTAATAGCCACTGAAAACTATAAAACACATACACACACTACATAAAATAAATAAAAATTCAATAGATATGAAGGTGTCCACAAAGTCTCATATTAACTACATGGCATATCCTACATAAGAGCATCTCCAGCAGATAGAGGTGTAAAATGAGCCCAACTGCTCGTGAACTCGGCACGATTAAACTCGATTTGGTCTAGGTTCGAATAATAAATGAGCTGTTCTTGAACACAATAATATGTTCAAGTATTGAATAAGAATTATTTATATAAACTTGGCTCGACTCAGATAAGCTTGTATAAACTCGTATAACTTCATTTTTACAAAAAAAAAAATAGTATTATTTTAATTTGCAATAAGAACATCTTAAGTAAAAGGGAATTCTCTTCCTAATATGATAGATATAACTTGAATTGTTGTTGTTGTGAGTTTAGTTTTAGAGATTTGTAAGTACATGAGTGTGTTTGTAAGTATGTATGGATATATGCGTGTGCGCCCGAGCGTTTATGTATGTGCATATAAATTTATATACATATAAACTCAAGATTAGATTATTTATTTAATTAACTTCAATTATAAAATTTTAACAATAGTTAATTAACTAATGATTAATATGGAATTACGAAAAGATAAATAATCATGATATTTATGTTATATAATAAATGAATAAGTTAATTGTGAAAGCTCGTGATAAGCTCAAGTTCGAAATAAAATTAAATGAACCAAACTTAAACATTCAATACAACATTCAATACTCGGCTCAAACACAGTCCTACTAGCAAATGTTGTAAATGAACCATAATAGATATATTTAGCTATTATGGGTCATTTTACTCCTCCAGTAGATACTTTAAAATGAAAACTTTGCTACAGTGAACTTTCACATATGAAAGCTCATTGTAGCACACTGAAGGATTAAAATATTGATTCTCAGCCTCTCTCCCTTGTTGCCTCTCTCATCTTCTCTCTCTCCCTCAGTTGCTCAACCCACGAGAATCACCAACTACAGACGGAAAATCTAGAAAGGGGAAAATCTGGAAAATCATCGACTACATGGTTTTTGGTATTTCCCATTCTTCTCATCTGTCAAAGCTGGAAAATGGAGTAGAGATGAGAAAGGCTTATCGTCGCTGCTTCAGGTCCTTGTTTCCCATTCTTCTCATCTGTTCTTAGTATTTCCCTAATTATTACAAAGGTTCAAAGATTCAATCTGTCCTAATCAAACAGATATATGGCAGATGTCCCTTCGACCTGTCCAACTCAAACACCCAGTCTCTCAGACATTTTTCTAAGTCCTCCACTCCTCCTACTTCCCTGGTTCTACAAGCTTTAACGAGAGAGAGAGAGAGAGGGAGATTTCAATGAAAGGGGAGGGGAAGATGGTCTTGAATTCTAGACTGAAATGGGTTGGTGTCTGATTGGGCTTGTCTGCTTGTGTTGATTTTTTTGTTCTTTTCCGGTAGGTGTTATTTAGGCAGGAATGGTGGGGTAGAGAAGTGGGTTGTTGGGAAGAATATAATAAAAAAGAAGAAGAAAAAAAAAAAAAAAATATATATATATATATATATATATATATATATATATATATATATATATATATATATATAAATAAAGTAGAGAGTAGAATAGAAAATCTGTTGGAGAGAGTATAGAAAAAACAGTAGCTATTTTGACTATTATTGTTGGAGATGCTCTAAATAATTTTTGTAATATTCATATATTCCGTTCAATTGCAAGACCTAACATTACTCACAACCAGACTTTCATTTCAACTTTATTTTGTCCTTGTATTATAGTAACTTTTTTTTCCCTCAACTATAAGTTATAATTTCCCAAGTACCAGGGTGACAATTATTTGTCCAACCAAAATATTTTCTATCATGTCAAAATTAAACCAAGAGCTGATTTTTTTTTTCTCCTTCTTATTAGATAAGAGACTATTTTATTTAATATTTACACCGAGAGCATTGATTTCTTAATGAATTATTTGAGACAAGATGATTTAATGTTTCTCATATGTATGTGTGCATCTCACACGAAGAAAAAAGATTTGATTGTGGGGGACTAATCGATGGCACTAAGAATAAATTATGTTGACCAATCGCATGGCCTTCTAAGTTACCCTAAATGTCATTGCATCGATAGAGCACATTTTTCAGTGAAATAATCTAAAAGTTTAGTACTTTATTTCATTTACTACTGCAGAGATGCAGATAAAAGAATTAATGGATAAATTATTTAGAGAGTAATTTCAAATGCCAGACAACAAATTTATCATCCCAAAATTCAAATCTGAAGGGTCTACCATGACATACAAGACAACTAACTCACCTTGATACTATATTGCCTGAGTGGAATAGATCCCCATGCCTAAGTTCGGCCACGACCCTCAATCGACTGTTTCAAATATCAAACAAAAATTGCAAATGAACTACATGTGGATAAAAATAAAACACAGTAGTACAGCTAACTCTAAAAAGTACTGCTTCAAAGAAATTAAAGGCGGAAGTCATACCTGTATTGTGTGAAGGTAGTCAGCACTGATTGGAAATCTGCAAGACCCTCATTATAACCCTCTCTGGGTATGATACTTTTATCCTTTTCTTGCTGGTTATGTTGTTTGTTTGCCAACTGACGTCGTTTTTGCAGGTAACACTCTTGTAGGTCACTGAACTGCAGCCAGGGAAGGAAATGTGAGTACTTCTAGATAGAAGAAAAATAATAGTGGACATAGTTTTCCATCCTGGTAGACTGAGCTATGCATTTTCCTGTAATACTAATCAATAGAGATATGTAATACACCTAACCATCCAAGAAGCACATTTTTAGAAGAACTCCCAAATAGCATTTATCAAGAACAGTTTCTGAACATTTACCTGGGCCCCAAGTATTTAGAATAAGGTTTTACTGAATCGAGTTAAACAATATTTTATTTCTTTTTTTTTTCTGTAAATTTACGTAGTATATAAAAAAGACACCAAGGGTACTCCATCCAAGCACAAGTATACAGGAGAAGAAAATCCATGACATACAAGAGTAAAATCTCATATAGCATTTACTTTGAAAAAAAACAACACAAGGTGATTCTTTAGGGGGGTCCAGGCATTTTTCTCTTTTCAGCATTCACCCACTAGGCCACTAACTAACATTGAAGTTCACAGATTACATCTAAAGATTGCCAAGCAGATTAACTTTTCCAGATAAAGCAACCAGGATAGTATTTCTATAAATGAAACCACTTAAGGTAACAAACCTGGGCATGGACCCGCTTTTTTCTTGCAACAGATAGACCCGATTGATTGATGCACTGAGAGTCTGATCCACGTAAAGCATCCTTTCTCTGTTGCCTGGTAGATATGACTCCATACTTTTCATTTACTTGCTTATTTTGGAGATTCCATGTAGCCAACCCTCTGCGGGTATTTAGAGAACTGGAGATGAGGTCACTAGTGTTCTTATCCATTGATGAAGGCCATGAATTTCTTGCACTAGAATCATCTCCAAGCATGCGCAGTTTCATAGAGTACCTATCCCTTGCCCGATACAACTCCATTCTATGCCTCTCTACAGAAGTTATATCCTCTTTAATAAACTGGAGATCAGCTTGTACCTAGCAAACAAAAATAATTACTATTGACTTAAATATCAATCCATTGAATTGTTCCAGTGAAGATTGACCAAAAGCTAGTTAACCTAAAGCACAAAAACCCATAGGCAGAAAGTTAGGCATCCAAGTTGATGAGTCCACCTGATATATCTAACAGACATCATTAGCCATCGGCTTATGGGGACCAACACCACCCATTACGGCCTACAATGCAATAGTTCTCACAAGACATAATACATGTTTGAGGAAGACACCGGAGAAATAGGACAGAGACGTGCAGCAAAAGTTACTTGGCAAAATCAAAATTACTAAGCTGTATATAGAAGGTCCAGACTGAAGGCAACAAACCTCATTCAGCTCATTAACTTTCTGCTCCCTTAAACGATTCAAGAAGGTCAACAGTATTTGCATATTTCTTTCAGCTTCTTCTTGTTCCATTTTCCTCTTCTTCTCTGCAAGGAGTGACAAGAGGGTATCCAGCTCCTTAATCGACACTTCACAACCCTGTCACGTTTTCAGAAAATTTTCAAACAAAAAGATATCCCATATACTCTCATTCTCAACCGCTCTCTACTGATTTTGAAAAAGACATTGGAAAGTACATCATTTTAGCGTTTCTTGCCAGGGAGAAACACCAACCATGAATATATAACAATATATGAATCCATTTTAGGCTCTTAGAAACTTAGAAGTTTCGCAAAATTAATTTAGATATCTCTTAAAGCCACCAATAGCACTGTGAAAAAGGCCATTACTCACTGTTGTCTAGACTAAACTAAAAATCAATAATTACGATTTCTTGTCTCGAAATGCATCGTAAGGGCATTTTTCATTAGTTAAATAGCAACGAGAATGAACCATATAGGCTCAAATCAACTGAGGAATACAACCAATTTACCTAATAACATGACACTAGAAGAAAACAGGTAGAAGACTTAGGATCCATACATAGAATAAAATTTTGCTTTAAGACAATCTCAACACAAAATCGAGAATTTAATGCAAACAGTAAGCATAACATAACTAGTCCCGTGAAAACTGACCTGTTGCAATGCGTGACTAAATTGTTCCACAGGAGAAGCAGTTCTTGATATTTGATTAGCAGAAGCCTTCTTCAATAGCTACAAATGTGGTACAGAGAAAGCAGATAACTCAATAAGCTGCATTTCGAAGTAGATCATTTCAATATAAACATGTGAAGGGAATTTTTCATAATCTACCCTATAAGGTTCAAATTTAGCCAATGATCTAACACTCTCCTTACTATTCTAATCAATTTAGCCCAGACTCGATAAGAAATGGCAAATATAATTATTTTAATCAAGGTGAAATTGAAGAAAAATAAACTAGAAACCTCAAGCGCTGAATTGAAATTAGTAGGCAAAGTTCCCGACGAATTGAACCTTATCGAGCAAGAAGTTGGGGAAGAGGTGGTTGAGGGTGAGGTGGTGGGTGCAGCAGGGGCAGTCGCTCTTGTGGCGGAGGTGGGTGGCGATGCACATGTAGCAGAAGCTGTGTCCGCAGGCGGTCAGGAACGCGTCCTTCATGGTCTGCATGCATATCGGGCAAAGCAAGTCCTTGTCCAGCTCCGCCAAGACACCCTCCGATTCTTCAGCCGGATGAGCCACAGCTGGGGGCGCCTCCCGCTTCACCACCGCCGGGACTACGGGCCCCGTGCCCGTTGACACTTCCTCCATCTTTCTCTCCGTCTCTCTGGATTTTTGCTGTGTCTCTGAAAAGCTTCTTTGTTCTCTACTTCTCTGGAGTTGCACACACACAGAGAGAGAGAGAGTGGGACCCAGAGTGTAGATTGTGAGGGTGAGAACGGACCACGTGATCACTTGCCTTACCGGGTCTGGGTCTTGGCATGTTGGCCCAACTCGGCCCATTTCCTTTTTTGTTCTTTGGAAAAAGGGTAATACTGAGGAGAAGGAAAAATTCCGGATTTCATCCGGAATTTTGGCTGTGCAGTGGCATTTTTGTAATTATTTAATAATTACAAAAATGCCACTGCACAGCCAAAATTCCGGATGAAATCCGGAATTTTTCCTTCTCCGTAGCACTGCTCTTGGAAAAATTATTTGATTGGTCCCTTAATTTAGATCATTATTAAATTGTTTCTCAATTTTTAAATTGAGCAATGTTAGTCTTGTTAGATATTATATTTTTAGGAAAAAATGAAAAATCAGTCCATGTAGATTAATTGATCTACAATTAGTTTCATGTGGTATCAAAATGAATTCAGACGTCTCTGGCTCCTTAGGATATACCAAAAAAAAAAAAACAAATCACTTCCCACAATTAAATTCCTTCGAAAACTTAACGGATTCCGTTAATTT
Source organism: Alnus glutinosa (assembly GCF_958979055.1). Taxonomy (NCBI): domain Eukaryota; kingdom Viridiplantae; phylum Streptophyta; class Magnoliopsida; order Fagales; family Betulaceae; genus Alnus; species Alnus glutinosa. Next base: position 2,319,628 of record NC_084887.1, on the reverse strand, counting down.
ACCACGTCTAAAATGACGACACGTGTCACTCATAATAAAAAATATAAATATAAAAAACTAAAAACTAAAAGAAATAAAAGACTTAAATAATTATTAAAAAAAAATGAAAGGGGATGGCATGCGAGCCACCCCCAATAGTGGTTGGGGGGCCTTCAGCCACCCCAGAGGAAGCTAGGGGTGGCGCACTGCCACCCCCATGAGCCGATAGTGGTTGTGGGGTGGCAAGCACCACCCTTGGCCACCCCAACCAAGGGGTGGCTAATGAACCACCTCCTTTAATTTTCTTTTTCTTTTTTTTTTAAATAATAATAATAATTCTTTTAAGTTTTTTATTTATTTAATTTTTTACTTTTATATATTTTATATTTTTATTTTTAAAATTAGGATTGACACATGTCGTTAATTTATTTGCGCCGACATGGCACACTACCAAAATCCATTAAGTTTTTTATGTAATTTGACTGTAGGGAGTGCTAATTTTTTTTGCATTCCCTATCGACCTCTTAGTTTATTTTGATACCACAATGACTTAATTGTAAATTAGGTAAATCATAGTGACTGATTTTGGCATTTTTTTCATATTTTTATCTATAATTGTTCAACAATATTGTCTTGGCACTATAAATCAATCATTAGATATTATTTTTTTTATTTAATAAAGATTAATCCAAACGTTAGTCGAGACTTGGGAGTGCTACAGTAGCGTGGTTTGATGAATATTCGATAAAATTATAGTATTTAATATTTGTCTTTTAAATTTTATATACGAATTTTTTCAGTATATTTGTCAATGTATTTTGGGGATTTTTTTTTTTTTTTTTTTAATGTGACGTAAAGGTGACAACTGTTTTGTGTTTTTTTAGAAGTATTTTATGTTTTGTTTGTTTGTTATTAATGCTTTATTTAAAGAAAAAAATAAATACTGCGTTAACTTGACAAATTACATTAAAAACGAAAAATGCTGCTAATAATTTCTTACAAATTAATGTGTCAATTCACATTGTACTATCAGGTTAGCCACAACTAAATTTTATTAATTATTAGCTGAAGTGGTAAATGTCACATAAATTATCACATTAATTTGTCAAGAACTTATAGTAAAAATTATAATACTTCTAACAACACTTTTTAAAAAAACACTAAAAATAAAAAATAAAAAAGAGGGTTGTAGCTGTTGATACAGTATCCCGATTGTTGACATGTCACCCGGCGACTGAGATAAACTTCTTCTCCTCCTATTGACTGAACAAAGAGATACTATGTCGGGGGATGCCGACGATCCCACTCTGATGCTTTAAGTTAGAAAATAATTTAAGAAAATAGAGCCAATTTGATATTGCCCAAAAAAACAGAATTCGTACCTTCATGCCCATGAACACCTTGTATTTATAGGACTTGGGTGGCGGTTATAATCTGCTTAGTGCCTTGAATTCCAAGGGACTTCATGTTAGTGGCTACGTGGGTCTGAGGTCCTGCTCGTCCTGTATTACTGGAAATCTTCAGTTCGTGGCTACATGGATGGAATTATGTGAAATGTTGGGGTTTCTGGGTGTTATCGTAACTGCATATCTGGCGGCGTAACATCCGGAATCTATCTTGCAGGGTCGTTTTGGAAGGCTCGGGGTATTCTATCTTGCTTTGATTTATGACCGAGATGACCTCGACCCTGAGATGGTCAATGTCCGAGTTGATCCGGACCTTGAGGTGGGTTCCCAATCCTAGACCATCTCGGACCCCGAGATGGTCTTGTGACCGAGGTGTCTTGGTATAAACTGTCTTCGGACTGCGGGCCCATTTCATACGGGTGCCATTTATTTCACCAACAGTAGCCTTGCTTTCTTCGTAACCTAAGGGGACATGGATTTCCTTAGCTGTGATTTATATTGTAACATGATATTTTACTCAATTAATTTAACGTGATTTTATACATGTAAGAGGAATGCTAGATATTCAATTACTTAATTTTTTTTTTTCCATAATTTGGTTCTAACCTGATGTGTCACAATTTCATTAGATCTATCTTTTTGGAAAATGTGACACATCAAGTTGGAATCAAATTCTGAAAAAAAGTGTTGAAATACCAAGCATTTCTCTATAATGAAATATGAAAGAAATAATCCTTTTGATAAGGATGAACAGCACAAGGACACCCATATAACAACAATTATAAGCTTACGTGGGAGCATATATTAACTATCCGCATCCGCTATTCCCAACTACTCGTTATTCTCAATACACACATGTAGATGTGGCTACAATTAACAAAAATTACTATCCGCATATTAACCGTCGTTTTAGTGTTTAATACTACAATAACGTCATTTTGTATTAGGTATAGGTTATGTTTATTTTGATTTAAGATTTTTTTATTTTATTTTATTTTATTACAATTCACTCATTCACTTCACTAGTTCACCGTGCAGCCACCAAAGCCCAAAGCTACCATCTTCTTCCTCTCGCTCATATGTTATACTATAATTCACTTCACCTCATGACACCGTCGGAGCCCAGAGCCAGTTCTTCTTCCTCTCACCTCGCGGTCTGTTATTTTCTATCGGTTTCAATGTTCTCTTTGAGTTTTCTTTGCAATCGATCGATTAGGTGTTGGGTCGTTTATTGATTTTTGTAGACGTTGGTTGTTCCTTGAAGGTCTTGTGTTCTTCTTGCTACAATTTATTTATTTATTTATTTATTTGAATAATGATTCAATGCCACCTAAATATACAACTCTTCACCATCTTGCATATGTGGCAAGGTGGTCCCCCACTACTTTTTGAGTTTTTTTATTTTTTAAAAATAAATTAAGGTAGGGGACCACCTTGCCACATAGACAAGGTGGTGAAAAGTTGTATATTTAGGTGGTAGTGAATCATTGCTCTTTTTATTTTTTTGAAGAGCTTGCTACAATTTATTGGAATATTGGATTTCAATAATAATAATTGAAATATTGGGCCTTTCTTCTTCTTCTTTTTTCCTTTTTTGACCTTTTTATTCTTAAAAATAAGAAACTTTAATAATGGTTTTGAAATGTGTCTTATTTTCTTTTTCTTTTTCTTTTTTCTTTTAGTTTGAAAATGTGTTTTGATTTAATATGAAAGTGAGAAATATTTTTGGGTGGGTTCACATTTGAAATGTGGTTTATTTTTATCTCATAATTATCTCACAATGCTGATATGACAATCACAATAAACTATTAGATTAATTAAGGGATTTGTTGAGACTGATATGTTAGCATTGCGAAATAATTATAGAATAAAAATATAGTTTCTAACCTAACTTAACAAAAATTTGTTTTGAAATTCGTTACCAAACGACACCTTAGTCATTCACGTGTTGTTACTAAAAGAATATGAATGACAATTCTCTTACAGCTTCTTGTACTCCTATAATACTCAATTCTATTATCGACGTTTAGTTTCGGTGAATGTTTATCTCCACTTAGTTGAGTCATGATAGTAGTTTTTAGAGCTGCGGAACTCAACTCTGTGTAAGTTATGTTTCTCTATTTAAAGAGATGAATTTATTAATAAAGAAACGCATAATTAATCACAAACCTTTTTTTTTACAATTTAAAGGTTTAAGTTTTCTTAGAATTTAAAAGTTTAGGTTTTTTCATAATCAAAGGTAGGCTCTCTCAAAACCTATCAAATTATCCCGTTAGCAAAAAAATGTTAGGCAACAACTTTATTAAAACTATTTTAAAGTTTGTTATATGTGATTATAAGGTGTTAAAGATTTTTACAAATGGCTGATATAATTCTAATCACATGTTCTTTGCCAGTTCTTCGCAACAACGTGCCCATTTTAAGTTCGGGTCTCCTTGCAATTTGGTGGCTGGTACGAAGGAGCGCACGGTAGTTTCGTGAGGCTCGTCACAGGGAATAACTTCCACCGCCACCTCATCATCCATTGCACTGTCTGTTATCAGTCCACCAACAACAGACTCGTCGTTAGGGCGACTGGTGACACTCCAAGTCTCCAACAGCAATTGGTTGAAAGCAACAAGCGGCTACGAGTTTTTTTATGACCAATACAGCCCTATGTTTTTCTCATAATCACGAAAATGCCCTATGGCCAATATAGTTTGTCGTTTATTTAAGGGCATGCTTGGCCGACAATTATTTTTTAAATATTATTTTTTAGAATTTAAATTTTACTAAAATTTTATGCGATTTTTTTTTTTAAAAAAAAAATTTGCTCGGACTTTTTAAAATATCTAAAACATAATTTTAAAAAATAAATTCTCCCAATATTTATAATTTTAAATATTTTTCAAAAAAAAAGGCCCACTCAAACAAGCCCAAATAATGAAGACTACGTCGTCTTGCCCACTGCTCCCTGTTTCGGCACTATATTTGTGTTTTAGCGGACTGTCCCACTCCCACTATCAATTGTCAAATAACTGGAATATTGGGCCTCTTTTTTTTTCTTTTTTTTCTTTTTTGGTCCTACCAATTCTTCAAAATAAGAAACTGTAATAATGGTTTTGAGGTTTTTTTTTTTTTTTTTTTGATGAAATTCATATTTAAAGAAGTGTTTTATGTTTTAAATTGTTTATTAATAATTTTGAAAAAAAAAAGTGTATTTTTTGAAACCTTGATCTTGGTCACGTCAAATAAAACTATTAATGATTTATTATGCAACAGAGAACTTATAGTATCAATATTTATTAAAAATGTAAAAATTGAGAATTAATTTGGTGGGATCATATTTTTAAAAAATGTGTATATGAAATCCACAAAATAAAATTAGTTCGTAAATTTCTGAGAGGTGTTTTTCGAAAAGTAAAATAAAATTGAAGAGTGTTCCCTAAAATAATACAAAAATTATTACAATTTACATTCCGCGATGGTGGTTGCCTAGATGGTCTTGACGAGCACCACGAGGTTGTTGAATGTTCCTATTGGCTATCGTAGGGCCATCGAAATTTCATGGTGGCCATTGCGAGGGTAGTTCTTGGAAGTTCGTGGCAGTTACCACATGGTCATTAAAAGTTCATAGCCGCCACCGTAGGTCGTTAAAATGTAATTGTGGCCACTGTGGTGCCACTGAAAATGTATGCCGCCACTACAAGCTTACTAGAAGTTTGTGGCAGCTACAAGAGGGTGACCAAAAGTTCATAGGGGCAGCTAAAAGTTCATGACGGTTGCTATGGGACTGCTAAGTTTTAAGAAGAGTTTTGTAGTTTGTTTTGAAATGGATAAATGATTGTTGTACAACTCTTGAAATAACTCTTATCCAACTTTTTTTGGGTGTCAGTTTATTTTTATTTTATTTTCAAGAAAATGACCTAGCATTTGCCCCGTAGTGGTTTCATTGTTTTCTGAAGAAAACAAATGAGATAAAAATAAAATAAATAGTTGCGTAAGCAAAGTTGGAGAAGAATTGTACAACAATCATTTATTTTTGAAATGTGCGTTATAATAATTCGGTCACATTTGAAAATTCGTTTGGATAGACTTTTTTTTTTTAACACATTTTTTTTCTACTTTTTTTTTTTTTTTCAAAATAAAAAATTCAAAACTATGTTTATATTTATATAACATTAGAGCAGTTTTTCAAATAAAAAAATAATAATAATGCCCTTAAAAAAAAGCCTAATATTTGAGAAAAGTTATTTCATTTGAAAAGGCAATTTCAATTTTCAAACAAACTGTCTAATTTCGAGAAAAGTTATATCATTAGAATGAGTGACACACGTTAAAATTATTGCACAACCCACAAGGTACCCGCAACGTAGCCCCTTACTATATTTGGATGAACAACCAATTTAATAGCACCGACTGTCTGGCGGTGTGGCGTGGTGCACCGTACTTTGGTACTATTGCTTTTAGTGGGACTGTCCAACTGCAGTCTGCATCGTCTTCCTTTTTTCTCTTTCTAAACATTCGATTATGGGCCCCTCGTTTTTTTTTTTTTTTTTTTTCCCTTTCATGAATAATCCTTCTGAAAAATCTGAAATTATATACTTCGCAACGGTTTTGAAAATTAATTTTTACTTTTAATGCTACGTTTGTTTTGACGTAAAATGATTTTCATCGTAAAATATTTTCGACGAAATTATTTTTTTTAAAAAAATAATTTTCTCGAAAATATTTTTTGACGTTTGGCTCACACGAAAAAATTTCGTAAAGTGAAAATGCAACTATTGCCGGAATCCAGCAATGACAACGTCCGGTCGCCATTGGCGGATTGCGGCGAGCATGTTTAGTCGAATTCGGTTAGATTCGGCCGGATCTCGACCATTTTGGCTAGATCTGGCCAGTTCAATGGTCGGATTCTAGCTATTTTGGCCAGATTAGTAGTCGGATCCGTCCAAAATCCTTCCGGATCTCGTCCATTTTGGCCAGATCCGGTCGGCTTCTGACCATGGCCGGATTCCGGTCCGCCGGCATCCGGTGACGGTGACCGAATGTTGCTGGATTTCGGCACCAGCAGTATTCTGGTGGTCGGATATTGTTAGATTCCTGCGCCGCCTGGATTCCAAAGATCGACCCAATCGGATATCAAACATGCGTGCAAGGATGAAGAGTTAAAACCGTAAATCATTTTCCAAAAATTAAAGAATCTTTTACGGTCAAACTGAAAATGATTTTCGTTGACCATTATTTTCGCTCCTACCAAACACCGTAAAATGCCAAAAATCATTTTCTATAAATCATTTTAAGCCAAAACAAACCGGAGCATTATATTAAAAAGATATGTGGCATGTGTGGCAGTTTTTGTATTTTAAATTGTTTATTATTAATTTTTATAAATATGTATTTTAAATTTTAAAAATAAAAAAGTCTTTCAGAAACAGAAATTTTTAACTATCGTCATCTTGTTTGGTGAAAACGTTATATTAAAAAGCGTGGATATTTATTTATTATTATTTTTTTCTTGAGTAATAATTTCAAATGGAAAATGTTAGATTTACAACACCAATACAACAACTGTACAACAATCTTTCACATGAGGGTGGATCCCACATACTGGGGTCCACCCTCATATGAGGAGTTGTTATACAATTATTGTATTGATGTTGTACAAGAATCAAATCCTATTTAAAAAAGCATTGAGTTAAAAAAGTTCATCATATAACTTTATGGCTGAACTCAATCGGTTGCTGATGTAGAATTCAACAAAGCGACACTCTAATTAGCCATACATCAAGCATGTTAGATAAGTCGAGCAGTCAATTTAACCATTTTTTTTTTAATTGTTTTTAAGATTGTGAACATCGAAGAAAAAAAATATTTGATATTATCTTTAAATGATTTAGAGAATAAAAAACAAAATTAATGATATATGTTTGAGAATTTGAATTAAACTGAATATAAATGAAAAAAGTAAAACTATAATTGGAAATAAAAAAAAAACTCAAAACCTTAAAATTGAATAAAATAAAAAATATAAGGGATTGTTTTCGAACCACCCCTAGAGTTGGCTGAGCCATCCCAAAAAACTCTTGAAGGTGGCTTGGCTACCACCCCAAACACCTGGTGGTGGTTCAGCCACCCTTAGGTATTAATATTTTTTTTATTGTTTTTTTTTTTAATTATTATTATTATTATTATTATTATTTTATAGTTCGATTGAAAATTGGACCCAATCATTAATTTAAAAAATAATTGAAATAATCCTACACCCAATGGAGTTTCTAATATCAAAACGTGCGATTTAAAAATAACGATTTTAAAACATGTATTTTTATAAAATGAGATTTTTAAAAGCGCAATTAAACGTATAGTAAATTTGGCTTCGAAATTGCAATGCGTTTTTAAAAACACACAATTTACCTGTTATTTGAAAAAAAAATATATTTTTCTATATTTTCAAATTACATTTTTTAAAAAACGTACTTCTAAATGATACATTTTTAACAATTTGATTTAAAATTGCATTTCAATTTGTGAAATCATAATATTAGACACACTCTAAGTTTGGGATCGGGATCCTCTCCAGTTAAAAGCAATTGGAAAGGAGCCGGTCCTTTATACACAATGACAAAATTGTAATTTCACACAATTTTGCTCTTTTTACACAAGGACCAACTTCTCTCCGGTAGAAAGCCTGATGCTCCGGCCCTTCCAGCTTCCTCCGATTAATGTCCTTTAAAATCATATGATAGTGGAGTTGATAACATAATGCAGGCTTAATTTCCATCATTAACATGTTTAGGTACGGCTATACAGACAGAATGACATATATTCCGTTAACTTAAACAAAGAGTTTTGCTAATTAAATATATATTCCATTATTCATCCAAAAATATATATATATATATATATTCCATTAATACAAACGGAATGGACATATATGCCCTAACTTCCGAGCCTCCTCGCAATTTTGCGGCTGGTGCGAAGGAGCTCACGGTAGTTTCGTGAGGCTCATCACAGGGACTAACTTTAACCGCCAGCTCATCATCGCTTCCCACGTCTGTTTTAGACTGTTATCAGCCCGGCAACACCGGACTCCCTAGAGTGACAGTCAATCAGCGATGGTTGAAAGCGACAAACGGAAACGGCCACGGTATTTTATTATGACCAATACAGCCCTATCTTTTTCTCAGAATCACGAAAAAGCCCCTACTCCGCTATAGCTTCTCCTCGTGGCACGTGTAGTTCACACTCAGACGAGAATGGGATAACAAAGCGTCATGGACGAGTCAGAATATCATGCGCCGCGGCCCATTGTTGCACAGGCACCACTACAAATCTTGACCCTTCATATAAAATTGCACGATTGGATCGCCGATCATAGCTATGCAAAAATTGTTGTATGGCTCACTTCTCTTCCATAAATTTTACTCCCACTTCATTGAAATATTTTATTTCAAATTAAAATCAACATATATAACAACCGAATAATATCGTTTCATACAAAATATATGCATATCACATATAAAATTTCAAGAATATATAGTTTTCTTGGTATAAGATATTTGAAGTTTCGTATACATATGATTATCGAACCTCCATACGTGGGTCTCTCACATAGAATAACGCATTTTTCAAATCAGCATTGCTTGCGACTCCAACTTTGAAAGGCGATTCCTAAGTGGTGGTTATGGCTCTTCAACACCCGCCCATTGTGTGCGAAATTGGAAATTTGTTGATCTTATCTTAGACATCACTTCTATTCCAACCTCATCCTTGTGGGAGGCAATAAAATTTCAAAGAAGTGTCAGTTTTTCTACACTCATTACGTGGCTATTTAAGCCGCAACTAGATCTAAATCTAACTATATTTTCACCTATTTTTCTTTCCACCCTTCGTTTTCCATATGTAGCGAAAAAGATCCGGCTATTGTTTGCTTGTAATAGTTTATTTGGCTCGTTGTTGCTTTATGTTGGAATGTACTTAAAAAAAAAAAAAATCTAAATTGCCCATTGAAATTGAACTATATTTTTTTAGAGTTGTAAGGGATCAAAGTCCCCTAAAATTTGTGGGACATATTATTGTATTTTATGATGAATAAAGTATTTATTTAAAGTGAATTCAAACTCAATTTATTAAATTAACATGCATATGAAAATTGTGTTCTAAGAATTTATGTCAATTCATATTAAAAAACATATATTAATTTAATAGAGGGGATACTATTGTTTTCAAATTCAATGGTGAAAAAATTTGTCATATTAGTACTTATTAGTTCCATATTTATCATAATTTATAAGGTCATTATTTACTATACATGGTAATTAATAAAGTGATAAAGACATAAAATTTCCACAATTTAATTTTAAAAAATAAATAATATTTAAAGAAATATTAATACCCTGAGAATTCGAAACAACGGATTTCAAAATCAACGGCACTGATTGAATAGAAAGGGATCCGATTAGGGAGGAAATTCATGTCCAATGAAGTACCGTAGAAACACCTCCGTGCAGGCAATAAACTCTATTCCCCTATATATTTCCCAGACAAGTGGCGCTTTCCCTCCACGGACTCTACTCTTTGTCAATTCTCAGTCTCTCTTTGGAGCCCAAATAAGGCAAGAAGTGGGAGTGCCTGTTGGTCTACCTTCGCCTCAACCCATCTCTCAAAACCCTAGAAAAAGCTTTCCGGTACGATTTCTGCTCATATATATTCAGATTTCGATTCCGTTCGAGTTCGCTCAGTGCTCGTTTTTTTTTTAATCAGAGCTTTTGGCTTGCTTCTCAGGGTCTTCTTGAAAGAGTGTTAGATTGTGGTTTCTTGTGTGGAATCTGTGTTTTATGCTGCATTGTTCTGTATGGCTTGGCTTCGAATTTCGCACTCTTGCTTGTCAACGCTGATTAGCAAAAATCGTTTTTTTTTTTTTCAAAAAAGTTCAGTAGTATATTGTTCGTGTTTTGCTTGTTTTTGCCTGTTGTTGTTTTTAAATTTCTTCTTCTTCTTCTTCTTTTCTTTTCTGGGTCTTGAATGAGTGTTAGATTATGGTTTCTTTTGTAGAATTTATGTGTATTATGCTGCATTGTTCTGTAAGGCTCGGCTTCGGGTTTCGCAGTTTCTTGTATAAAAGGACGCGTTTGTTTGTCAACGCTGATTATCTGAAATCGCTTTCGTATTTTTTTATTTTTATAAATTTCCGTGGTATATTAAATATTGTTCGTGTTTTGTTTGTTTTTGCCTATTTTTTTTTTTGGTTTTTCATTTAAAGAACTCTTCTTGTTTTTCTTCTTCTTGTTATAGTTGTTGTTATTTGAACTAATAATCCAGCATTTTTTTTCTTTCTGTTTTGTTTTTTAGTTTTTTGGGTCTAAGAAACCTCTCTAATGTGCGTTTTCGTTTAATATTTGGCTTTCGACTTTGTAGAATATACTTTTTTTTGCTTATTTTGTTGTTATGACGTTGAAAATATGCTTGGTTGTACTATATAAGCTTCTGTTTTTATCTCTGAGTTTTTTATGCTTGAGAGTGAAAACTGAAAAGTATAGATCCTAAGCACCCCATTTGGGAACACTTACGTGTGTATATGGCTTTTTTTTTGTGGTATTCTACAATGCCATCAGATAAATGGGTCTTTTGTGAATCATTTGGCCTTTGGGGGCTCTAAAAGTAACTAAATGTAATTTTTGTGCTGTTTGTTTGTTGCTGTACGTTCAACCTGCCTTGAAAAAGGAAGAGATATGTATGTTGTTAAGAAGAGTAGTGAATAAGATTGCAGAAAATTTTTTGTCAGGAGAATTTATGCTTTGTCTTTTTCTTAATTTCCATTGTCTTTGTTCCCCTAATTATCGTAAGGGCGATTGTTTGATAGAGAACAGGAGCTTCCCTAGTTTTGCTGATACTGATGTTTTGACTTTTTTGCTTGATTTTCTCCGATGTTGACCTTACTTGTTATGTAAACTTCGTAGCATGCTCAACTTTTGTGCTGTTTGGTTTGGATTTTGGACAGTATTTTCTTGTTTATGATAACCATAAGTGGATTTGGCTTGTTAGTAAGGCGAAAAAAGTACTTGTAAAATCCCAACCTAATGGTACTTTAGTTAACATCAAATGATTTTCTTAATTATTTTTCTAAGAAAATGTGATTTTCTTGTTTGCTTTTGTGCTATTCTTTCTAACCGGTGGCAGCTTGTGGTGTATACAATTAGAGATATGATACGTTTACAACTTCTATACGACTCCTGTACAAATTCAATATTTTTTTTTAAAATCAACTATTCGATATGTTGGACCCACATGAATGAAAACAGATCCAATGGTTAGTTTGGAAAAAAATTGTTAGTTGTACAGGAGTTGCACGAAAGTTGTAAATGTATCCTATCTCATACAATTAAGGATACTGTGATCATTTTACCAAATTCTAAGTATTTGCGCAACTTATGCTTATGAGTTTCTTTATATTTTGAATGAAACAGAGGATTAAGTTGTCCGTTTACCTGATTAGTATTGTTTTTCATTAAGGTTATTGGTCTAGTGGAAGATGGAGAAAGTAGGTGTTTCTCAGGAAGCTGGTGGCACACCACCTTTGCCCCCGCCGCCTCCAACTCTACCACCCAATCTAAAGCCAGTCCGACTGGCCACTCCCAAGTATTCGATTACAAGCAGGAGTGGAGTTGGGAGCACGGGACGGAAAATATCTTTGCTAACGAACCACTTTAAAGTTTCTGTCAATTCTCCAGATGCTGTATTTTACCAGTACAGTGTATGTTTTCCCTTGTGTCTTCTCAGTTTACTTGGAATTCATTACATTTCAGTGTTAGATGTCGTGTGCCATACTGTTTGTAGGTTTCGATTACTTCAGAAGATAACAGAGCTGTTGAAGGCAAGGGAATAGGGAGAAAACTAGTTGACAGGCTTCACCAAACATACTCTTCTGAGTTTGCTGGTAAAAAGTTTGCATATGATGGAGAGAAAAGTCTCTACACTGTAGGTCCTCTGCCACAGAACAAGTTTGAGTTCCAAGTGGTGCTTGAGGAGTCATTTGCAAAACGGTAGACCTTTTTACCATAATTTCTTCCAATTTTCAATTTAGAATTCTTTTTTCGGTAAAATTTACATGGCATTCCTTGTTGTGCAGTAGCGAAACTGCCATTCCTGATCGTCAGAGCCCCAGTGGGACTGCTAAAAAGTCAAAGAGTTCTTTTCGGTCAAATACCTTTAAGGTGGAGCTTGGTTATGCTGCCAAAATACCCTTGAGGTCCATTGCTCTTGCCCTCAAAGGAGCAGATGCAGATAATAATTCTCAGGATGCTTTGAGAGTCCTTGATATTATACTGAGGCAACAAGCAGCTAGCAGGTACATCTGTTTCTTTCTTTGTTGTATTTCTCTTTTACTTGTTATTTTTAATCCACTGTCTGGAAGCATTTTCATATTGCTTTTAGCAATAACTTTGTTGAACTATGGCTGTTGAATGTATAGGGGTTGTCTTTTGGTAAGACAGTCATTTTTTCATGATGACTCGAGGAACTTAACTGATGTTGGAGGAGGAGTAAATGGGCTTCGGGGGTTCCATTCCAGCTTTCGTCCGACTCAAGGTGGCTTGTCTCTGAATATGGGTATGACTCTTCTTTCTTGGTTCTTATAAACTTCATCATAACATCATCAGTTGTCGATGCTACTGCTGCTTTAATTTTTTTTTTATTTTTTTTGGTGCAGATGTGTCAACAACAATGATACTAAAGCCTGGCCCTGTGATTGATTTCCTTTTAGCTAACCAGAATGTGCGTGACCCACGCTATATTGATTGGTTAAAGGTAAAAATCTGCTAAACATTGTGTGCAAGTCTAACTCCTGTATTAGATTTTCTCTGAATATCCATCTTGTTGTCATTTACAGGCTAAGAGAATGCTTAAAAATCTTAGGGTTAAGCCGAGACACAGAAACATGGAATTTAAAATCACCGGCCTGAGTGAGAAGCCCTGCAATCAGCAATTGTATGTGCTTACTTCAGGAAATATTCCCCCCCCTCCCCCTATTTTCTTGTTCTTTCACTTTAACAACTTCCTGACCTTGGTCTTATTTTGCGCAAGCTTTTCAATGAAAGTGAGAAACGGTGAATGTGGAGATGAAGGACAAACTAGGGAGATTACTGTGTACGATTATTTCACTGGAGTTTGTGGCATAGAGCTCGAGTACTCTGCATTCCTGCCATGCCTTGATGTCGGCAAGCCCAAGCGGCCCAACTATCTGCCACTAGAGGTCTGGAAATCTTTTGCTTGATATGATGTTGGCATTAGCTTATTTTAGTTTTAACTCCTCTCAGTTTCTTATATTTGTTTTGTTTTGTTTTTGTTTTTTTTTTAATTGTGGGTGATTTAGCTCTGTTCGCTAGTTTCACTTCAACGGTACACAAAAGCGTTATCCTCGATGCAGAGGGCATCTTTAGTTGAGAAGTCTAGACAGAAGCCTATGGAAAGAATACGAACTCTGACTGATGTAAGTTTGCCTTGACACCTGACAGCACATATTTTGTTTGTTTTGGATGATGCAATATTTTTGCTCACTTATTCTGGCAGGCTGTGAGAAACTACCAATATGATGATGACCCTGTGCTTACTGAGTGTCGTATTTCTATAGACAAACAATTAACTCAGGTTGATGGTCGTGTCCTTGAGACTCCGAAGGTATGATTTTTTTTTCATGTGTGTGTGTGAGAGAGAGATAGAGAGAGAGTGAGAGAGAGGAGGCGGAGGAGGAAGGGAGGACCCGCGAGAATATCACTGCCAGTGTGCTTTCTGATGGGTTTGTCTTTATGATTCACAGTTGAAGGTTGGCAACAATGAAGATTGCATCCCTCGTAATGGGCGCTGGAATTTCAATAACAAGGTATGGCTTTGATGTCCATGACATTTGATATAGAAAACAATCAATTCTCTGAGAGAGAAATTCTATTTGTTCCTTTCTTATCTATGTATTTTTAAATTGGGTGCTGATTTAACAGATTACAAGTCTTTCGTTTCATCTCTTTGCAGCAACTTTTGAAGCCCATTAAGATTGACCGTTGGGTTCTTGTAAACTTCTCTGCTCGCTGTGATACCAGTTATATTTCAAGGGAGCTTATCAACTGTGGAAGGAACAAGGGCATTGTAGGTTACACCACATGCATGTTTTGGACTGATTATCATCCTTTCCCTCATTAACTCTCTCTAATCTCGGTGCAGCATATTGAACGCCCATATACATTAATTGAAGAAGATGCACAATCTAGAAATGCCAGCCCTGTTGCGAGAGTTGAAAAGATGTTTGAACATATTAAAGCTAAACTTCCTGGTCCACCTGAATTCATCCTTTGTGTCTTGCCAGAGAGGAAAAACTCTGAAATTTATGGTACGGCTTTGTTCTCCTCGCCTCCTTCCCTCTGGAGGGATTCAACTTTCTTTGATCATATAATCAATCCATGTTCTTTTACTTTGTCAAGGGCCCTGGAAGAAGAAAAGTCTAAGTGACTTTGGCATAGTCACACAATGCATTTCCCCTGCGAAGGTTAATGATCAGTACCTCACTAATGTGCTTCTTAAAATCAACACCAAGGTAAATGTGGAAACATGAAAGCTTAATATTTGCATATTTTGCTTACTCATTATTAATGTACTATTAACTATTATTTTTGTTTTTACCTTTTTCTTTTATAGCTTGGTGGAATAAATTCTTTGTTGGCCTTGGAGCACTCCTCACGTATTCCTCTGATAAATGATACTCCTACAATGATTTTGGGAATGGATGTCTCACATGGGTCTCCTGGACAATCAGATGTCCCATCTATTGCTGCGGTAAATTCCCATGTATTGTCTTTGGAACGTATTTGACCAATCTCTTTGGTTCTTACTTATCATGTTGTTGCTTTTCTTCAATATGTTTGAACCTTTAGGTTGTTGGCTCTCGATGTTGGCCACTAATTTCAAGGTATAGGGCATCTGTAAGAGCGCAATCGCCTAAAGTGGAGATGGTTGATGCTTTATACAAGCCTTTGGCTGATGGAAAAGATGATGGTATCATAAGGTACATCGAGTTACTGGTCGAGTTATCTCCGAAGTCTTCGATATCATTGACAGTAATTTGTATCATCAAGATTAATATTAAAATAGGTTCCTTTTCCAGGAATTAGTCATCTCAATCTCTTTCATAATGCCAATAGTAATTTCTTTGATAAATAAACCTCAATACATTTTCTGTAAATTAGTTTTGCCATTGCACTATTGTGTATTGTTGGGTCATATATTTTTGCTTTGATGCATAATGATAGTAGATTACTTTTCTACTTATATATTACTCTGTCCACCAACCATGAGATGCCTACTTCTGTGCATTGCATTTTATATACTTTGAATCTTCTGGACATTTATTTGTGTCTTTTGGAAATTCTGAAACTCACTCTCAAATCTCATGTGTGTTGATGTTATAAAAGATAGTCAAAGACACTGATCCTTAAATATTTGGACATATTAATTCCACTATGCTGCTTAAAACAGAAATTTTCCTTGCATTGCAGGGAACTTCTCGTGGACTTCTATCAAACGAGCAATAAACGCAAACCAAATCAGATTATTCTGTTCAGGTATTAGGACATTTGTTTGTAGATTTCAGTGAGTTTGGTTTGTTAATTATTTGGAAACATTTTGATTGTTTTAAATTAGATCATTATTACCTAGAAATCATATTACTGGTTAGCATTAAAAAATATCAGATGTATAGCATATTTGAAAGAATTAACGCTCAAGTTCAATTTATTGGAATAAATTAATTTTTTAATTGTAGTGCTCTCCATCTACCCCGTTTTGTTTAGTGCTCGAGTAAATTGAGCTTCATGGTTCGACGTGGAGGAATTCATCGTAGTCATGTTTTGGTTTGAGGCAAAATCTTATCCTTTTTAATGCAAGTAATTTTTTTTTCCTGCCAGAATATAGGAACACAAGGATGTAATTGGCCCTGATTCAGTTTAGTTTCAGAACAAAATATATGCGCATCTATGATTTATGTTGTTGTAAATGTTGGGAGTATGTAAGTTCGATCTTAAAGATGAAAAATTCTCATTACTTAGCTTTGTAGTATTTGCACCTGATGCAATACAAGTTAAATTGATTAGGTTTTGGTACATTGTTGTTATTTTGTTTTTTTGGCATCATTGCATAAAACATTAAGTCGATGCTAATTAGAGAAATATAGATTTGCACTGGGTTTCTTTTTTCTTTTCTTATTTGGCACTGCTGAGGATTTTTCCTTTTGTTTTCTTTACAACTCTTCTTAGGGACGGAGTGAGCGAATCGCAGTTTAACCAGGTTTTGAACATCGAGCTGGATCAAATCATTCAGGTTCTTTGACAACTGAATATATCTTTAGTTCTTGGGGATTTTTATTAAGATTACTAGTTTATTGCCCCCCATTCTACAACACATTTGTCCTATGGATTGTTGCAATTTTACTGTAATGTAAATGATGGTGAACTAATCATTGAATAACAATCGCCTTAAAAAGGGCTATAAATGATGTTAATCTGATGATGTGCCTCATTCCTGCATGTGTCCATGAAATATAAGATAACCATAATTTCCTGCTGATGATGGTACGCAAGATTTTGGTCTTAATTTTAACATTAAGATTGTTATCATTTGTAATTACAGGCATACCGGCATCTTGGGGAGGTTGACATTCCCAAGTTCACAGTGATTGTAGCTCAGAAGAATCACCACACAAAGCTTTTTCAAGCTGGTGCCCCTGAAAATGTTCCACCTGGTCTGCTACTTCCAGATATTTAAAGTACTTGTGATCTACTCGATTCACTCTTGACATGCTATTTCTCTCTCTCTCTCTCTCTCTCTCCAGGGACTGTTGTGGACACAAAAATTGTGCACCCAAGGAACTATGATTTCTACATGTGTGCTCAAGCAGGGATGATTGTAAGTAATTCTTTTCTTTGATTGGAGTAAATCAGTACATCCCAATTTTGTATACAAGAATCATAAAAAGTATCATGCAGGGGATCATAATATATTTTAGTGTGTTACTGTACCTCACATTCACCAGGATTGTGTTGTTCTTTGATAAATATTTGTTGTCCCATCTTGAGATCTTCTAAGGAAATTGATACAGTAGACACATGGGAACTTTATACCTGCTTGCCATATAGATGTGATAGTGTTAAACACAAGGTGGAGATTGAAATTAGTGATCAAGAGTCACTGTGTTTATGTAATAAATAATTTACCAGTAATAAGAGAAACAAAAATGTAGTTTTATGGGATTCCTGACTGTTAGTTAAGGGTTTTAGAGTCTGAATTTTCTCCTTTCTATGTCGGTCATATATTCTTATTCAAGCTTCCTATCATTGTTTTTTACCATTTCTTTTATGATAATAGGGAACATCTAGGCCAGCGCACTATCATGTCTTGGTTGATGAGATTGGTTTCTCTGCTGATGAGTTGCAAAATCTGATCCACTCACTATCATATGTGTAAGCTTCAAGCTCCAATGGCTTCTCATGAGTTTATTGCAACAACCTTTCAATTGAAATTATTGTACACTTTTCGACTTCTTATTTCAGGTACCAAAGGAGTACAACTGCAATTTCAATTGGTAATTTCATCACATTTATGCTTCTCGAATTATATTTATCTTTCACCAAGGATAATACATAATTTACTTCAGTGTCTGTTTTGCTGTTATATCTCCATCTCACTGTCATTTTCATTCTCCAGTGGCACCGATATGTTATGCCCACCTTGCTGCACATCAAATGGGACAGTTTATGAAGTTTGAAGACCTCTCAGAAACCTCTTCGGGAAATGTCACTTCTGTAGGGAGTACACCCATTCCAGAGCTCCCTAGGTTGCACGAGATGGTCCAGAGTTCCATGTTCTTCTGTTGAGGCAGTAATGACAGATTTTGGTAAATACCGCTAATTTTATACGATTTTTTGACATCGTACAAATGCATAGGTTTATACGCGTAGACAGGCAACCCTGGTTTTCTTCAGGTGGGGTGGAGATAGGTACACTGATGCAGAAGCAACCTTTTGGTTTAGTTATGGACAAGTTTAGGTATTTTTTATATCACCTAGTCCACTGTTCTGACTAGGAAGTAGACGCATAGAACACTGGATTCAATATTTGTAATTATCTAATTTTCCGTAATTTTACTGCATCATTATCTTTTAATTTAAAGTTTTGGTATCAATTTCATGGTTGTGTGATAGGTATGCAGCTGTATTATACGATTCAGAAGCCTTATTGCATTTATCTTCTACCAAAATTTTCACCTTTATTTTTTTGGAAAGATTTTAGCTGAAGAGTTTTATAGGCCCAAGTCTAAACTGGTAATGATAAAATTATTTAATAAAAAGATATCTCCAAAAAATATTTAAGATTGTGATGAAAATAGTGGGTTTTAATCTGGACCACCCATACTCAATGCATCTCATGTTATTTTTAACTGGAGACAAAGCCTTTAAGAAAATATTCATCAAGATTATTAACATGTTGTGCAGAATATGAGAATCTCTTACCAGTTACCATGCATGTTACAACAATAAAAAGAGACTTTTTTTCTTTCAGCAATTCACTGATTGTGATGATTGAAACGAAACACCTTCAATTTTGTGAGAATGTTTTGCGCCTTCAAAAATCGTAAACCATTTTATAAAAAATATAAATCTATTCAAAATATAAATAAATAAAACTTCTAGAATTATATATATTTTTTTTTAAAAAAAAAAAATTGAAAAAAAAGAGAAAAGAGTGGCTACCCAACAAGGCATGGGTGGCTTTCGGGCTACCCCTAGCCCATGGGGTGGCCGCACACTACACCTCGATTGCCTTTGGGGGTGGCCACCCAAATATGTGGCTGCCCAACCCGCTGTCGCCTTTTTTCTATTTTCAATTTTTTTTTTTTTTTTTTTTTTTTTTTTTTTAAAAAAAAAAATAATTTTATAAGTTTTATATTCTTATATTTTTTTTTTATTATGATAGACATGTGTTGCCATTTAATTGGTGCTGACGTGGCACTTAACAGAATTTGTTAAAGTTTTTAACGGAATTTAACTTTAAAGAACGATTTATAAATTAAGCCAACCGTATGAATTTTTATATTAATTTTAATACTAAATGAAACGATTTGTACTTTAGACTAAGGGTCTGTTTAGGTTTACGATTTCAAAAAATGCGATTTAAAATAAACATTTTAAAATGTGCGATTTGAAAAAAGTGATTTTTAAAAATGCAGTTAAGTGTTTGGCAAAATTACAGTTTAGTCTTAAAAATCACAAATTAACCTTTAAATTCTGCGTTTTCAAAAAAATACTGTGATTTAACTTAAAATTATATTTATTATTTACGAAATTACAATTCCAAACATACCCTATCTGCGGCGACCAATATCACAATTTTTCCTAAACTGAACCTAACCCTTTTAGGTGGAAAATTAACAGCTAAATTTTCATGCATCAGAAAAGGCAGCGATTGTGTTAATAAAGGCATCGTCAGCAAGTAGCCAATTACGTAGTGATCACTCTGGCAAACCGTACAAACATAACAATCAAACGACGTCGCATCTACTCTTACCGGAGTATATCAGGCAGTTATACCAGCTGCTCCCTTCTTCTCCTCCCCGAAACCCTAGCCGCCATTTATTTCCCCCTACGGCTCGTAGAGAATGTGGAGGTCAGTCGTGGCAAGAGCTGCTCTCTCCAGACAGGCAGCAGCACGGAGCTTCTGTGCAACCCAAAACCCCAAGGTACCTTCTTCCTCTAAAACCCTTACAGAATCTGATTTTGACTCGCATCTCACTGAAGCGGGGCAGTCTTCAGTGGGTTTTGGTGAAAATGGTGATACCCAGTTGGAGAATGTTTCCACTGGGGTTGAGATTCGTGGGGTTTTAGATAGGGATGCCCAGTTGGATAGTTTTGCCTCTGGGGATGACGTTTTTGGGGACTCTGAGCGATCGGGTGATGTCCAGTTGGATAGTTTTGCCTCTGGGGATGACGTTTTTGGGGACTCTGAGCGATCGGGTGATGTCCAGTTGGATAGTTTTGCCTCTGGGGATGACATTTTTGGGGACTCTGAGCGATCGGGTGATGCCCAGTGGGATAGTTTTGCCACTGGGGGTGAAAATGGTGATGCCCAGATTGATACTTCTGCCTCTGGGGATGGAGAGGGGGAGGTTTATGAGATTGATGTGGCGCAGTTGGAGAGTCTGTTGTCTCTATTACAAAGTAGTGTTGATGGGTCTTTGGAGTCAAGTCTTGATGTCATGGGTTTGACTCTACACGAGGAGTTTGTGGTGAAAGTGCTTGAAACCCCACTTGTTTTGGGTGAGAATTTGATTAGATTTTTCAAGTGGGGTATGAAGGAGAAACCCGAGTTTAAGGTAACTACCCGTGTGGTGTATGCACTTACTCACGCTATATGTAGTGATCTTAAGAGGAAAGATGCATATGCTTTGTGGGATTTGATTAAGGAGATAGGTGAGAGGGAGAATGGTGTATTGAATGCGGAGATTCTCAATGAGTTGATAGCTTTGCTTTCGAAGTTGGGTAAAGGGAAGGCAGCATTAGAGGTGTTTAACAAGTTCGGGGATTTTGGGTGTGTCCCCAATTTTGATACGTATTATTTCACGATTGAAGCACTATGTAGACGATCATTTTTTGATTGGGCTTGGTCTATTTGTGAGAAGATGCTCGATGCAGGAAGCTTGCCTGAGAATGAGAAAGTTGGTAAGATAATATCTTGGTTTTGTAAGGGGAGGAAGGCTAAGGATGCCCATTCGGTTTATTTGTTGGCGAAGGAGAAGAACCAGTACCCTCCTCGTTCTTCTGTTAGTTTTTTGATCAGTTCTCTCTGTAGGAAGGATGAAACTGTGAAATTAGCTTTGGAAATGTTGGACGAGTTTTCCGGAGAAGCACGGAAATATGCGATTAAGCCCTTTTCCACTGTGATTCATGGTTTGTGCAGGATGAGAGATGTTGATGGGGCAAAACAGTTGCTTTCTAAGATGATTGCAGAGGGCCCGCCCCCTGGGAATGCAATTTTCAATCTGGTTATCAATGGCTATTCCAAGGCTGGAGATTTGGGAGAGGCTATGCAGATTAAGAAGCTGATGGAGACTAGGGGATTAAAACCAGATGTGTACACTTATACTGTTATCTTGAGTGGTTATGCAAATGGTGGTCAGATGGAGGAGGCCTGTAAAGTCTTTTCAGAGGCAAAAAAGAATCATTCTAAGCTGAGCCCTGTAACTTACCATACACTCATCCGTGGGTATTGTAAACTTGAAGAGTTTGACAAGGCTTTGAAGTTGTTGAGTGAGATGAAGGATTTTGGCGTTCAACCTAATGTTGATGAATACAATAAGTTGATCCAATCTCTTTGCCTAAAGGCTTTAGATTGGGAAACAGCAGAGAAGCTGCTAGAGGAAATGAGAGAAAATGGTTTGTGTCTCAATGGGATCACAAGGGGTCTCGTAAGAGCAGTCAAGGAGATCGAAGAAGAGGAGCTGGTGCTGGGTTAACAAGTGTAGAGGCCTAAATTGTTAGCTGGTTTTTGGAACTTGATTTGAAGATGCTGATAGGCCAGTTTTGTAGGGTTTTTCTTTTTCGACCCTTCTTTTGCCATGACATAAAAGAGTGAAGCTTTGTGGCCGACTTCTTTGAAGGCGTGCATTATATATTCTTTTTCATCAATCAGATTGACAGAGAAGCTTCATTTATTTTTCTTTCTTTTTTGGTTTTGAGTCATTTTTTGTGTCTTTTTGGTTACATTCTCATGGAGGGATATGCCTTCTACAAGTTATAGAAACAATGGCTGTGGTTGCAGCCATTCAAATTTCAAGTTTTTTTTTTTAATTTATTTTTCTCCATTACAACTAACACTGTCTATAATTCATGTAATCTTGTTTCTATTACTAGAACTGAAAAATGAATCGAGAGGCCACATGTTGAGCCAATTATTCACACAGATTTAGTCCACTATGTGAGAGGTCTACTAAGTTCAAAAATTAAAGCGAGTGAGTGAAACAGTAAAATAAAACCTTAGGCATGTTTGATAAGAGAAATGCTAAGGGCACTCCCGAAACAGTAATTTTAGGACACCTAGAATGAGAATATCCTCCTCTGTGTCAATGCACAGACAAAGGAGATTACATTAGATGATGTTTGCTGATAGGGATTGAAGGTGTCAAGAACAGTGCAAGAATCCATGCTTGTGGATTGGATTCCAATGATCGGGGCTACACCATTTTCACTGTAAGATCCAATGACCGGCCCAAGCTTTTATTTGACACCCTGTGTTCTCCAACAGATATGCAATGTGGTTTTCCATGGGACAGTCATCGCAGGAAGGATGGAGGCTTACCAGGTAAGATCAAGTAAGATCAAAACTCGATAATGGTTGATTGTAAAATTGAGCAAGCCACCATATATGGTAGGAATGATTGTAAATTGTTTCTTTAGAACGTGTATATGTACTGTGTTGAGTGTGAATCGAATAGCAGATTGTACAAATACAAGGAAAAATCATATTAACAGAATCAATGAAGGAATTGTTGTATAAAACACAATCATTGTATTGACATTGCTCGATATTCAAATGTAAAATCAAGGTGACGCCTTCAGATTGGTATATGTATAGAGGAATACAAAAAAAAAAATAGTATTGAACTTTGGCCCATGAGCATTTCTAAATGAGGTCATAGAAAACTTATTTATTTATTTATTTATTATTATTTTATAAGTAATCGCAAATTCATTAAAAAGCACAAATGCACAAACCAAATACATAGAAAGTATACATGAGAGAAGCCTAGCAAATAGTGGAAAAGAGATCTGAAAAAGCATGAAAATTTGAAAAACTACAATATGAGGTTGCAGCCCAAAGAAAGAGTCTTAAATAAAATATTATTTAATTCCTCAGAAGTCCTCTCGTGGTCCTCAAAGCTACGACCGTTTCTTTCCTTCCATAGACACCACATTAGGCAAGGCATCATCTTCCAAACTGCATCAAGCTGAAACTGACCCTTGGCAATTGGCACTCTCCAACAGGCAAAGATATCTACCACCCTTCTAGGCATAACTCAAAAAAGCCCTACACTGCTGAAGATTGTATTTCAAAGAGCACTTGTGATCTCACAATGAGGTAGAAGATGGTCTACTGACTCCCCATTCTTTTTACACATGCAACACCACTCAACTACAATAATATGTCATTTCCTTAGGTTGTCTATGGTGAGGATTTTCCTTAAGGCGGTCGACCACACAAAGAAAGTCACTCTCAAGGGAGCCTTATTCCGCCAATCACTCCTCCAAGGGAAATGAGTGTTATCATAGGGAACAAGAACCTTTTGGTAAGATCTAACATCAAACAACCCTCTCTTGAAAGGAATCCAATGGAGCCTGCCCTCACTGTCCTGTCTCATTCTAACGGAATACAACAAAGTAAAAGTGAGGTAAAAGGATCAATCTCTCAATCATGAGTCGCTCTAAGAAAGTTAATGCTCCACTGAAGGGAGGTACATTTGATATATGCTTAGAACTGAACATAAAAGCATAATTTGAAATCCTTGAGATGCATCTTGAATCTCATCTTTTCTTCTCCTTCTGGATGATATAAATGCCTCAATCATCCAGCATAAGCTCTCCAAAAGGCAGTTCATTGAGTTTCAATATACAATCAAGTTTACTTTTGGTCTGAACATTTTGAGCAACAAGCTCCCAGTCATCCCCATGCTTCCATACAGAGTCTAAAAGAAGTAGGGTTTCTGCCTCAGTCCAGATAGCTCCACGATTACCACTGTCTCGATCACACTCATTGAGTTTGAATTCATCCATACGCCTGTTATTTCCATAATTTTTATTTTTTGAAACAATTTATGCAAATTATGAATTCGACCTGCTCATGTAAGAATGACAAAAATATAAAAATAACAAATTTTCAAGCACAAAAAAGAATTAGAGATATAATGTTCAGGCAAATAAGAGTCAGACAAAGACATTGCACCCAACTATGTTGTCTAGCTACAACAATCCCTCTATCATTTTAGGACACTTTCATGTTGAAA
This sequence comes from Alnus glutinosa, assembly GCF_958979055.1. NCBI lineage: Eukaryota > Viridiplantae > Streptophyta > Magnoliopsida > Fagales > Betulaceae > Alnus > Alnus glutinosa. The sequence continues at coordinate 2,295,169 of NC_084887.1, read as the reverse complement.
ATTGAAGCTTTGGACATTTGAGGTCATGAAACTTGTGTCCAACACTCAATTGTCCTTGTAAAATAGTTCATCTTCATTAAATTAAAAGCCTCTAGAATCATGATGTTCTTATGCATATATGTCAAGAAACTTATACACAGCTGTTAATTTCATAATCTTCTTAATCAACACATTTTGTCTGGATAACAAACTGTTGAATATAAACAGATGTCAATACATTATAAATACAGTATGGATGGAATTTTTTTCCAACCTATTTTGGAGGAAAACTTTTTCCTAAATGACAAAGTTTGATATGTAAGGAATTTCCTCCAATCCAATTTAAAGGAAAATTTGTCATAAAAGAGCCAATTTGATACGTAATGGTCACTTTTGTTTTGTGTGTGGGAATCCTCTTTTTCAAGGACTATTTCTCTCTCTCTCTCCTCCACATACCAGGAAGAAAATAAGGCAAAATAACAAGTATGCGACTATCTCAAATTAAAAGTACATGGAAGTCTGACACTCTTTGAAATATCTTTTACATTGACGAACTTGATGCATGATTGCCAAAATTCCCTACCAACATGAATAAATTGAGTGTCTTGAAAATTACTTATTATGAATAATTGAAGAACTATAGTAACTAACCTGACTAGATAAAATATCAATTGATTCTCGAGATATTCATATTGCTAAAAATTCCTTCTGATTCTTTCTTTGTTGTAGAAGAATATTCATATTGCTGTTAGCTATAACTTTCTTTGTTGAATGTATAGGAATTGCCTTTTGGTAAGGCAGTCATTTTTCCGTGATGACTCAAGGAACTTAACTCATGTTGGAGGAGGTGTATTATCTGGAGGTCTGGAAATCTTTTCCTTGATAAGATATGGGTATTAGCTTTACTTCAGTTTTAACTCCTCTCACTTTCAGAGAGAGAGGAGAGGAGGAGGAGGATGGGTGAGTCAAGGAGTGCGCTTATTAATGAGTTTGTCTTTATGATTCACAGTTGAAGGTTGGCAACATTGTTGATTGTGTCCCTCTTAATGGGTGGTGGAATTTCAATAACAAGGCATAGCTTTTATGTCCATAACACTTCACATAGAAAATAACCAATTCACCGAGAGAAAGAGATACTTGGTACATAGAAAATAATCAATTCACTGAGAGAGATTTTTTGATATTGTGGTTAGCTGATTTAAAAAATTATAATATCCTTTTCTCTCGTCGCTTTATAGAAATTTTTGAAATCCCCTCGGATTGACTGTTGGATATTTGTCAATTTCTCTGCACGCTGTGATACCAGTTATATTTCACGGGAGCTTATCGATTGTGGAAGGAATAAGGGCATTGTAGGGCACATGAATGTTTTGGACTGATTATCATCCCTTCCCTCATTAACCCTCTCTTACATTTATTGTGGAAGATGCACAATCTAGAAAAGCCAGCCCTGTTGAAAGAGTTGAAAAGATGTTTGAGCGGATTAATGCAAAGCTTAATCCTGGAGAATATGAGTTCATCCTTTGTGTCTTGCCAGAGTGGAAAAACTCTGAAATTTATGATATGGCTTTGTTCTCTTGCCCTCCTTCCCTCTGGAGTGATTCCATTTTCTTTAGCCATAGAATCAATCTATGTTCTTTTATATTGTCAAGGGCCCTGGAAGAAGATAAGTCTAAGTGACTTTGGTTAATGGTCAGTACCTCACTAATATGCTTCTTAAAATAAACTCTAAGGTAAATTGAGAAGCTTGAAAGCTTAATATCCTTACTCACCAATAATGTACTATTAATGATTCTTTCTGCTGCTATTTTTTCTTTTATAGCTTGACGGAAGAAATTCTTTGTTGGCCAAAGAGCACTGCTCATGTATTCCTCTGATAAATGATACTACTCCACTGATTTTGGGAATGGATGTCTCACATGGGTCTCCTGGTTGATCAGATATCCCATCTATTGCTGCGGTAATTTCCCATGTGTTTTCTTTGTAACATATTTGACCAATCTGTCTGGCTGTTGCTTATCATGTTGTTGCTTTTCTTCAATATGTTGGAATCTTTAGGTTGTTGGCTCTTGATGTTGGCCACTAATTTCAAGGTACTGGGCATGTGCAAGAACGCAATCACCTAAAATTTATATGATTGATTATAGTTTTGGATATGGTATTTCTTATTAATCGTCTGAGCAAGAATTGGGTTCTAATATCAGTTTTGGATATGGTATTTCTTAATTATGTAGACTCTTTGCCAAATGTTTATCATCAATGCTGGCCATGGATTTAGGCTACTATGGAACACTGTAAAGACTTTTTTAGATCCCAAGACAACTTCCAAGATTCATGTATGGTCTTTTTTTTTTCCTCTTCCCATAGGTTCAAAGCATTATGTGGAAAAACTGTAAGGCTGTTGACTTGCCATATTGTGTTGCTTATCAATAAATTTTGTTTTTATTGGAATCATTCTAGGTTCTTGGAAACGAATACCAGAACAAATTGCTTGAGATAATCAATGCCAGTTACTCTAGGTTTGATACTTTGGTTGTGATGTTTTCTTATCTTCCTTTCATAGGTGCACTAATATGTTTTGGACCTTATTACTTATATAAAAAAAAAAAGTTCCAGACCTCATGGAAATCTTTGCAATTTATGCAGTGAGTTGCCAGAATTCCCCCACTTGTAGTAGCATGTCTGAACCACTTGAGGCGATGTGAGATCGAAACTACATTTGTCCAAGTTATAATTGTGGAAGACCAAAACAACCAAACAATGTTCCGTGGTCGCTTCAACCAAGCAGGCTGGTGTATGCAAGATATGGAAGGTATAGGAACAAAACATTATCAACATATGATAAGCTGAGACACATTGTTTGGCAGGATGATGATCAGCTTTAGGAAAGGCCTGGTTGTGACAAGTCTGGTTCTTCCTAAGGGGATACATGTGTTTTGGGTTGGTTTAGTACTGGTGTATGGTAATTGTGGGGACTACTTGTTTTGTAATGTCTTATTTAGAGAGCAATGTGCACCTGTGTGATTGTGAGGGTACTAGATTTCCTTCTGATGATGGTATGCAAGCTTTTGTTCTTAATGATCCTTAACATTAAGATAGTTATCTTCTGTAATTACAGGCATACCAGCACCTTGGGGAGGTTGACATTCCCAAGTTCACAGTGATTGTGGCTCAGAAGAATCATCACACGAAGCTATTTGAAGCTGGTTCCCGTGATAATGTTCCACCTGGTCTGCTACTTCGAGATTGTTTATGTACTTATGATCAACTTGTGCAGTCTTGACATGTTCCCTCTCTCTCTCTCTCTCTCTCTCTCTCTCCAGGGACTGTTGTGGACACAAAAATTGTGCACTCAAGGAACTATGATTTCTACATGTGTGCTCAAGCAGGGATTACTGTAAGTAACTTTTTTTCTATGATAAAAGGAGTAATAAGTATGCATTTGCATCAAAATTCTGTTTACAGGAATCATAAAAAGTGGCATGCAACAGATCATAAAATATTTTAGTGTGTTTTATTTACATCTCATCAGGATTATTTTGTTTGTTGATAAATATTTGTTGTTCCATCTTGTGATCTTCCAAGGAAATTGATACTTTAAGCCAGAAACTTTTTACCTTCTCACCGTATAGGTGTGATAGTGGTAAACACAGATGAAGGTTAAAAGTCGTGAATCAAGACTTTTTGTGTATGCAATTTACCAATAAAAACAAAAACAAAAATGTAGTTTTATGGCATCCTGACTATTTAGAGTTTATATATATTTATATATATAGATGAGATGAACGAAAACTACCACAAACTACAGCAGCTAAACAAGAAGAAAATTACAAAAACCAAATATATAACTGACCAATAAAGAACTCTATCCTTAATAGTAAGTCATTTTTACAGTCCTAGGGAAAATCCTTGTTGATGGAGGAAGCAAGTGGGAAAGCTACCAGCAAAGCTAGTTATAGCGGCCCATGGTGGATGCTGGTGCAACTGAAGGCACCCATATTGATATTAGTTTTTTACCAACTTTTGAAGGAACTGGAGAGACTTAGAGATAACAGAACTAGCAGTAGAGAAGTCCCCTTCAATGACTGTATGGCAAATATCATCAAAGACTAAGTTTTTTGTGTCCGAGATCTGGATTTGGAATTTTCTATGGCACGGCCCAGATCTGGATATGGAATTTTCTATACGCCAAAATGGCTTCACAAAAAGAGAGGTAGAGGAGCTAGGATGGAGGAGATCAACCGCATGAGACCAAAAGGTGGCGTTGGTGCGTGAGGTGCATGTGCGGGAGCGAGGACTGGCGTAAGGTGGAGCAAGGACAGGAGAGGGTGGAGAAGAGGCGTGTGGATGGTAGAGGTGGAGGGACTAGGGAGTACAATAGATCTAACATCCAATACCTTTTTTCTTTTTCTTTTTCTTTTTTTTTTAAAAAAAAAAGAAGAAGAAGAAGAAGAAAAAAAGAAAAAGAAAAAAACAGAAAGGGGATGAAGGAGAGGAGTACATAAAGGTGTGGGGTGGAGAGAGAAGCTCTTCTTTCCTCCCTAGCTGAGATTTGGAGGCATGTGGTCTGTTTTTCTCCTTCCCATCTCCGTCGAATTATTCTTTTTTCACCATTTCCCTCATGAAAATAGGGAACTTCTAGGCCAGCCCACTATCCTGTCTTGGTCAATGAGATTGGTTTCTCTCCTAATGACTTGCAAAATCTGATCTGATCCACTATCATGTGTAAGCTTTCAAACTCCAAGGACAAAGTTTTCCTCCAATTTAAGTTGGAGAAAATTCTTCCAACTTTAAAAATGCATGTGAGAATTATGAGACAGATGTCAATTAATAGATTGGGGTTGGAGGAAGTTGACAAATTTCTCTAACCTAGCTTAGAGAAAAACTTTGTCTAAGCTCCAATGGCTTGTCATGTGAGTTGGTTCCAATAACCTTTCAGTTAAAGTTATTGTACACTTTTGACTTATTTTTCAGGGTACCAAAGGAGTACATCTGCAATTTGAATTGGTATTTTCATTACATTTATGTAATTATGCTTGTCGAATAATGTATCTTTCACCAAGGATAATACAGAATTTACTTTAGTAGTTGGTTGCTGTTGTTTCTCCATCTCACTGTCATTTTCATTCTCCTGTGGCACCGATACTTTATGCCCAGCTTGCTGCATATCAGATAGGCCAGTTTTATGAAGTTTGAAGATCTATCAGAAACCTCTTCAGGACTTGTCACTTCTGCCGAGAGCACCCCAATTCCAGAGCTCCCTGGGTTGCGTGAGAACGTCCGGAGTTCCATGTTCTTCTGTTGAGGCAGTGCTGACAAATGTTCATAAATATTTGCTCATTTTATACTCGTAGACAAGCAACCCCAGTTAACTTCAGGTGGGGTAGAGATAAGTTTAGTTATGGACAAGTTTAGATGCCTAATGAAATGTGTACTATTTCTTCTCAGGATTGGGATCTCTTGCAATTGTCTGTCCCGATTACACTGCAATCGTGCAGGAAATTGAGAGAGGTCTTGCTCCGGCAAGTAGGCCTTATCGGGCATCTTACAATTGCAGTCGAGCAGGCTTTTGGGATTGCAGCCAAGACTTTAGGGAATTGCATCTTCTTTTAATTTAAAAGTTTTGAGTGTAAATTTCATGGTTATGCAAAGAAAGTATGTACCTTTGCTATATGGTTTTTGCTCAACCTGGTCTAACCGTCTTAATCATGACCATGTAAATTTATGAAAACTACAAAACTATAACACAAAAACTTTGAAAAAATTGTTATATATATATATACACACACACACACAAACCCATATCTACGCCTGCTTTATTTGACCTATGGGGTTCCAATAATTGATGTAGAGCTTTAACTTCCTTGACCAACGGCCAACTGCCTCCTATTGGGACTAATTATGTTTTTCTTTGTCTTGGTCCCCCGCATGGTTTCCCTGCCTTTCTTTCTGCACTTTTTGAAACTTGCCTTCTAATATCCAAAAATAAATAAATAAACTGTTAAATCTATCACTTATCACAAAAGTTTAAGTAAGTTGATAGGAAATGATGATTTAAATACGACCATGATTTTAGAGTTTATTCTCATTTTAATTAAAACAATCAACGTGATGTTCGGTCTCGTTCGTGTATAAGGAACGGTGTTGAAATATTAATTAACGCATTTTTGTGGGAAAATTATACTGTCCATATGGGGTTGTTTTGGTCAAATCAAAAAATTGTGAGGGTCAAAATGCTAAAGCGACAGATAGAAGCTTGCTCGTAAAAGTTGCCTATAAATTTCATGGTGGTGGATAGGAAAAGGACCCTCCTATGGCATCATCGTAACTTTCAAAAAAAATATGGACTAAAGAACAAAAAAAAGATAAGAAATTAACAACCGACCAAGGCAAAACTTCTGGTGCTCGATAATTGCCAAGTGTACCATGATTGTGCTATGATAGAAGCATGGTTAATATCTTCCTTTAGTATCAAAACATGTTCATTGATAGGGAAAGGGTTGTCCCATTACATCATCCACCCTAGGAAAAATATAGAACATTAAACATAAAGAAAGAATTTAAGAGACAAAATAGTATGATTAACCACCTCTATTATTGTTTAAGACATTCTTGGACTATTTGACTCTTTCAAACAGCTGCTTAATTTTCAAGATTTATATATATTTTTTTTAATGATGGGAACTTCTAGGGTAAAGCCACTTCGTTTACACACCCTTGAAGAGCAAACCTTAGACCCGTGCAAGCTCCCCAAACACAAATAGGAGTACAAATTTTTGTGCTCACAATGTAGTTAAATGGGTCGTTTTTACCATATTTTATGATAGTTTTTCTTCTGGTGATTTTTCTCTGTTGGATTTTTTCCATACATTTTTGGGCTGTTTGACTATTTTTCAACCGCTGGTCAGTTGTATTTAAATTAGTTTGTCTAAAGATGGAGGCTTCATTTGATAAAACTTTTTCCTTTTTCCTTTCGTCTTTTTTCTCTTTTTCTTCTTTTCAAAACAAAAATATGAGCAAATACTTCAAAATACAAAACACTAAAAACTACTTTTATATATATATATATATATATATCAAAACACTTTAAAAAATAAAACCCCCAAAGAAGCTAGCACTAACAAACGGAGTGCAGGCATCAAGAATTTAGTGAGAGACGCTCTCCCATCTCTCTAGAAATATCTTGGTCTTTCTTTCGCTACCGGTGATCCCTCCATGGGAGGGGAGCTTCTCGCTTCCCTCCCGTTCGTTCCCTCATCCCCATCCACTACTCCCCCTCCCAAAACACCCTAACATCCACACCCATAACCCAATAAATTTGAGATTTCTTTCTCAAAGCACTGAGCCGGCTTTGCACCGGATTTATCCTCACCCTTTTCCTGCTTTTCCTCGATTTTTCTTCAACCAGCAGATTCTTTTGGCTTTGCCCATCTTCATCCACCATGTTTATGGGTTTTTAAGGTTTAGAGTTTGGAATCGTTTTTTGGGTTTTAGATATACTCACCTCCATCTTCTCTCTCAAGACATGCTCCTCAGCAATGGGTTCGCCGGAGTTCCTGGAGTCCGCCGGTGGTCTTCTCCTTCTCCTTCATCGCCTGAAAGATGGCGCGTGCTTCCCACGCTCCAGCAAGCTCGTGGATTCAATCGGCGCGTGGAGCCTCCGCAAGCACCCTCCTCCACTTTCCGCTCCAACCCCTGGTGGTTCCGGAAGTTTCCGCTGCTTCCTATTGCTGAGAGGTCTTCCCTAGGCGCCTCCTGGGATGGCTCCCACACCGCCAGCTCCGTCACTTTTGCTGCTGCTGTTTTTATGTTTGTTTGTTTATTTTATTGGGCTTATTTGTTGTACCCCTCTCCTCCTGTTTATCCATGTTTTGGTGTTTAGGACCTTGTGACTCAATACACTTGTGAAATCACCTTCATTGGTGACCTCGGCTTCGTAACATCCGTGCCTCGAGCTAATGGGCCCGCATCTTTGAAAGCATTGTCCCCGCGTACTTACATTCCTAGATTATATTTTGAGTTGTCCAAGCCCTTCTGTATTCGTATTTTTTATATTTAATTTGTAATGGTTTCTGTTGTATTTAAAATAATAATAATAATAATAATAATAATAAAAAACAAACAGAATATTAGTCTCTCCTTCCCATTTCCGTTCCCATTCAATCTATTTTTTTCACTTGTATTTCAATGTTTTTGCTCCCAACTAACGACTTTTGATGCCAACTAATATCATTAATTAATTACGAATACATGCTTGTTGTTAGGGGGGCATTATCCCATTACGTCATCCAAGCTTTTAAAATATATATATCTATATATATATATATATATATATATATATATATATATATATATATATATATATATATATATATATATATATATATATATATAAAGTAACAAAGCAATGAATAATTTTTAATTTTTTTTACAAAAAAGGTAGTCAAATTAACGACCAACTGCAGTCAAAAGTAGACTAAGTAGTAGATGTGGTAAAAAGAAAAATATTAAAATAACAAAAAAAAAAAATAGTTTATTTGCTTCCCATTTGTGGCAATTGCCCAAGTCCACAAAATTTCTGCTATATACTAATATTTCGTTTCTATTTAAACTAGTCTGTTAACCTCTCATTCATACTCTCTCTCTCTCTCTCTCTCTCTCTCTCTATATATATATATATATATATATATCACCAAATTGGGTTGATTTTTTTTTTTAAAAAAAAAAAATCAATTGATTAGACCGACAGTTATCTTTAAAATACGTAATTTTGACGTATATTTTTAATAGGATTGATACAAAGTATGTGACATTTATTCTTAGAACACATAATTATCACATATATACATTCTAAAAGGATAAATGTTATATACGCGAGAATCATATGAGTAATAGTACATATTAGCCACTTAAATCACGCTACATCAGCTGGTGTGAAAATTTAGTACGAAGATTAATATTATTTCTTAAAAAAATAAAAATAAAAAATTACTAAAAACACTTCATATCCACCGATATGAGATGAGTGTCGAGTTATATTGACGTGTCAAGATATCGTTGAATAAGCTCTTGATGAACACAGCGGAATAAAAGTAAATTATATATATATATATATATAGTAATTTAATAAAGAAAATGAGAGAAATTCACTCCGGCAGGACTGGTAGGAAAGAAAAACCTGAAAGCAAAGGCGAAGTGGTGATTGAGTCAAATGGTCAGAGTTATAAGAAAAGAAAAAACGTTGACGTATTTGGCGGTGTGTCATTGTGTGATCAACACGTCCAAGTTCCTAGAAAATCACGTGTTTGTGGGACAACCCGGTTGCGTCATGAAGAAGCTATTGATTACCATGACCATACGTGGCAGATTTTTATTGGGTGTACACTACCTACTTTTATTACTCTTAATGCAGCAAGTTCCTCCCCCCACTCGGCCTTGTGAAAATGAAGGGTGAGACAGTTTAGAAAATTGCTTCCTTCTTTGTACCCATTGGCTGACACTTTATTAATTGCTTTTTTCAGGACCCACTTTTGGTTTTTTTAACGGGGACTTATAGCTTTCTTGGGGCACAATTAACGTTCTAGTTATTGGACTAGATTACCCTTTTCATTTTTACCTTTAAGGATTTCTTTATCCAAGTAGTATTTAAAATTGAGTTTCACGATTTTATTTATTTATTTTTTTTTAATATAGTATATTATATATATATATATATATATATATATTAACGAAAGATTTGAATATTTCATTAATCAAAGATCACGAACATAAAGCTCTTACATCATAAAGCATAAAAACCCTGCAAAATCATAGCCACATGCTATGAGATTATATAGTCATAGATACAAACAAAATTCTTACAATAAAGTATTATCTATGACTTTTATCTTTCTCTAATTCATATATAAAAATAATTAAAAAGCAGATCTGTTTCGAGTTGACTAGATGTAAGATAATGGTAGACAAATATTTTAGAAAAAATTATTTAAACCAGCCATGAGAGATAACACATTACATCGAACTATCCAGGTTGTGAGAAATAACCCATCATACTTGACTAATCTACATCTCATAGATCGTCCATGAAAGCATATTACACAAAAACTAGTAAACAACAGCTGCGGCCAGAGAGGAGATGAACGAATGCATAGCGTAGATGCGAAAAAATGATGATCTAGTCTAAAAACACTTACAAACAAAAGAAAAAACAGAGGAGGATAAGAGCAGGGAGTGGAAAGGAAAAGGGAGAGGAGGAGATAGTAGATTTGTTTTAGAATATGTGATGTGAATCAATAATAAGGTTTTACAAACAATAGAACTAATGTGAGTGAAACTATTATCTATACCAATTTAATATTGGTTCATGTGTCGTGTTCACTTAAAACACGTCACGTCAACCGGTATAAGATGAGTACAATACATGAGTGTGAAGAGTATCATTACTCAATTAATAATAATTTGATTTTAATACATAAAAAAAATAGTCATGAATGAAATATGAGGACGTCCACTGTTTGATCAAAGATCTTTCTACCTAATAGTATTTATTTTCTTTAAAAAATTTCATTCTCAAAGTAAACTTGTTATGGACGCATGATTCCTAAGATTATAGTTTGTTACTAAATAAATTACTGTTACGCTAATTGGAAAAACATCGAATTAATATCAAAATTCACATTCACTGTCTAATTAAAGAGTTTTGGAAGTACTACTTGTGTTCATTTGAAAATAAATATTTGATAATAGTAGTAATTACATGATAGATTAAGAGCTCCAGGTAAATGGGGCCTAAGCCTATACATATTAACTAAAAACTTATGTTTGTTTCGAAGTAAAATATTTTTTAGAAAATATTTTTGGCATTTTTCAGTGTTTGGTAGGGGTGAAAATAATAATCAACGAAAATTATTTTCAATTTGACCGTAAATCGTTTTCTGGATTTAAACGTGTGTGGGAATTCGCCACCGCCCGACATTGGAGTTTGTTGGTAGCTCGATTTTACAACTAAAAGTCCTTGAATTTTGATATCTGATTGTCGGATTCCGACGACGTTTAGATTCTAGATTCCGTTTTACGTTGTTGATGATTTTTTCATACGAACCATATGGTAAAAAATATTTTACATCGAAATAAACGGAGCATTAATAGCCATTTGTATTGAGAATTTGTTTGCATTTGGGTGTAAAAAAGAAGCTCAGGGGATTTGCTCAAAACGGGGTCGTGTGGATCACCCACAGAGAATCTGACACGTTCTGGCCTTTTTGGTGGGCCCCAAGCTGCTTAGTAGCGAATCAGAGACAAAATTCTTTTTCTCCGGGTCGATGTGGGTCCCACACTACTGAGAAAAATTCATATCCAACGGTCCAGATGTCACCACCTACCTCTCCTTCACATGCCACAGAAAACTCTTTCGCGCGCTTTGACGGCGACGATTTTTCGCATTTCTCCAAAATGCTAAAAACACATCAACGAATTAAAACCCAAAAAAGAAACAAAAGAATTACGTGATGACACAAATGCCCTTCCCCCCCCCAAAAGGAATTGTGTAGTCGATCTCACAGAAGTTCGCATGGGTCCCGCTCTAACGTCAAATCCAACGGCCCAAATTTTACCACCGCCCTTCACCTTGACGCACATTTACGATCAGGAAAGAGTGATTTCCACGCCACCACTTTATATTGCGTTGAGTGTATGACGAAAACATCACTAACCCGAGAAAGAGTAATCGGACAAGCATCCTATTATCTATTAAAATAAATAAAATCAATGGTTTAATATTTTCTATGAAAGTCCAAAATTTAATTAAAAAAATTAAAATTAAAATCTTTTATATTTCTCAAAGTAATTCTATAAGGAAAATCATAACCATAAAACGTGAGAAAATTGTTTTGGTCTCCAAACTTTTTTAATATAATTTTTTAGTTTTGTTAGTCTTTTTTACTTTTTTATGTTATTGTTTGTGTTGGCTTCCTCATTTTGGCTTTTTTTTTTTTTTTTTACATAATTTGCGAATTCGATATAAAATCAACACGAAATTAACGGGTTAAAGGTAAGAATTCTACCCCGTTTAATTAAATATAGTCTTATACCAATGCCTTGATAAGTGAGTACAAATTGAGAACTATACTATTTAGGCTTCTTGTTATTTTTGGGATGCTTGCTATTTTTAGCTCTTGTTGAGTTTTTTTTTTTTTTTTTTTCTTCAATAAATTTCTTGGTTATCCAAAATAACTCTTGGATAAGTTATTTTTTTATTTAAAAAAAAAGTAATTTCAAAAACTAGAATTTTATTTCATAACTATACCACAAATGCTAACGTTGCAGCTCTGACCAACCTTATAATTAGACCAGCCATATCAGCATTGTGGTTTATAGAATTACTTATAAAAAGACTGTCACGTCAGTATTGTAAGATAATTATGAAATAAAAATGTAATTTATAGTATTATTAAAAGAAAAAACTAAAAAACATTATTAAAATAATAATAAAATGATTAATGCACATTGACTTTTGTGTGCAACATTCCTCTTTGCGAGTAAATTAATCTGAATCAGTTAACGACAAAACATTATGATAAACAATCGCAACCTGGTTGATGTGGGCAAACCGTAATTTCACCGCACTTGCAAAATTTACAATCCGTACACGAGCGCAAATAAATAGTTATTTAATTAGTTTTCGGGGTTTCACATTCAAAGATCCAAGAAATTTCCAAACCGAGGAAAAGGGAAAAAAGAAAAAAGAAAAAACACAGAATTGGAATATATTTCTTAGATTTCACACATTGATTCTTCAAAACGTGGTTCTCTCCGTGCTTTTTTTTTTTTTCCACTTTCATTTATAATTTTCAACAACTTTTTTTGTTTTTTGTTTTTCTGTTCCTTTCAATTTCACAGCCTTTGATCACCAATATTCGCTCAAAGCCACACCCTTTCTGTGATTTCTGAGGGGTTTGAGGGTGTGATTTGCGTGAAAGATTCGAGATTTTTTTTGGGTTTGATTGGAGGAATTGAGAAAAAGTTGGAAGGGGTTCACACAATCTCTGTGCTACAGATGCCAGATAACCGGCAAGTCCAGAGGAATGCTACGCCTAATCAATCCGCTAATAACATTGAAGGTAGTACTGGATTTTTGTACACCCTTTTGGGAGTACAGAGAGATCTGATTATGGGTTTTGTGAAATATGTTTGATGTTTTGGTTTTGATCATGGTGTTGTTACTGTTGTAGTTCTCACTGTTATCAAGTTTACTGTCTGTGTTAATGGTTTGAGTTGGAAATTGTTTGAATTTTGTGTTTTTTACTCTGTTTTATGTGTTTGGTGCTATGTGGGTTTTTATTTTTGGTGAAGTTTGATCCACGGTACAATGCATATTGAGGTTTGGAAGATTCTGGCTTTTCTTGTGCTTATATGATGTATGAGTTGAAATTTTTGGAATTGTTTGGATGAAGTGGTTTTTTGCCTAGTTTATTTTGTTTGATGGCATATGGGTTTTGAGTTTGAAGAACATTGATGGTTGATGCAATGGATGTTGAGGCTTTGGAAGAATCAAGCTTGTTGTTACAATAGTGGAATTTGTGTCTTTTAAGTTAAATGTGAATTCAGACTTTTGAATGAATCTAGTTTTGTTGTTGTTATTATCGTAGTTATAAGGTGAAATTTTTTTAACTTCTTCAAATTTAGTTGGGTGGCCCCAATTTTTTTTTAATGGTTGTTGACATTTGGGTTATTTTTTTTGGGGAAATTTAGTAATTGATGCCACGCAGATTCTGGCTTTGGAAGATTCAATCTCGATTATATGGTTATTTCTTTATTATTTTAGATACACTTTGGCGGTTGAAAATCAATGATAATCAGGAGGGTGGTGGTGCGGCTCAGTTGGCTCCTTATCCGGATCGACCTGGTGAACCTGACTGTCAATATTTTTTGAGGACTGGGTTGTGTGGTTATGGAATTAATTGTCGTTATAACCACCCGGCTTATGTTTCACAGGTAATAAAGCATTTAGATTTGCATTTTAGATGCAGTGAGCTTAGTTTTATTTGCATCTTGTAGAACATAAATGATTCTGTTTGCCGCTTTCACACAAGGATCATCATCGTTTTTCTGCTGCTTCTTAGTTGTCCAGCGTGCTTTTTAGTGGTAATGTAAGTGACTTAACCTTTCTATCACATTATTATGTGTAGGGTGCTCCATACAGTGGAGAACTCCCAGAAAGAGTTGGACAGCCTGACTGTGGGGTATGATTTCCTTCTAGTTCGTATTGCTCTTAAAAAAGAAAGAGAGAAATTTCGTATTTATGCTTTATTGATGTCTCTAATTTTGCTGTTTGCTGCGATCTATAGGTGTGAAAATTCTAAAAACAAGAATATAATTTGGTTTTTTTTTTTTTGTTTTTTTTTTTTTTTTTATAGATATGTTAATTTGATTTGATATATATAGAATTGTATATGTAGAATATAAGTGCAGACAGTTTTGGAGAAACATGAATTTGGTGTGAGAATCTCTACTGAACATAAAGGAAAGCAACATGTTTTCTGACAGCAACCTTTCTGATTATTGCCAGGTGTTCTCACATAATATTTCTATTACAGACACCGAAAGTTGCAACTGCTTTTGTTTTTATAAGTTTTATCGCCAGTAGTAGACATGGTTCCTTGTCTCAATAATTTCAGCATGAAACACGTATTCTGTTATTGAAATTTCCTTTCACTTGCTTTATTATCTGTATAGTGTGGAATGTCTATCGGTGTATTATCACATGCGTCCTCTTTGGTGGACATTTTCTGAATGATGTCCAAACTTCTCTACATAACCAAGTAATACTAATATAGAAAAGAAGATGACATGGTTTTGACTATTAAAGATAATGCTTGGTTGGCTAGAAGTTCTTCATATTTGTTTGAAATCTTCTTTAAAATATGAAGATGAAATCTACCTCTGAGGTCTATCATTTGCAATTTGTAAATATGATACGAGTTGGTCATCATTGATAATGCTAACTATTGGGAATTTGTGGTGGAAATCGTGCTTTATGGCAACATTCATAATTTATGATTGTTCACTTCCGCACATGCATTGCAGTATTTTCTGAAGACAGGGACCTGCAAATATGGGTCAACATGTAAATATCATCATCCAAGGGACAGGCATGGTGCTGGACCAGTCTCATTCAACATTTTAGGTCTCCCCATGCGTCAGGTTCTTACTTACATCTGTCATTTCAGTGCTATATACTGATTCGTTTGCATTGAATAAAAATATCTTGTGATCCTTCCTTAGGAAGAAAAATCATGTCCTTATTACATGCGAACTGGATCATGTAAGTTTGGAGTTGCATGCAAGTTCCATCATCCACAGCCTGCGCCAGTTGGAACTGTTCTACCAGTAGCTGGAGATGGAACTTTTGGATCTATGGGCTCAACAGTTGTGCCTTCATCTGGTCTACCTTATGTAGGTGGACTTCCAGCATGGTCGTTACCAAAAATGTCATATGTGTCTGGTCCGCGCATGCCAGGTCTGCAACCTTACATGTCTGTTGTTCTTTCTCCTTCTCAATGCGTTGTACCTGCACCAGGCTGGAGCACTTACATGGTCAGTACATGATCTCTTAAATTGAACAAATTGTTGTTTGGATTTCTTTTGTTCTTATAAGAACCTTGCATTAGCAGGTATGTAATATTGTTTATTATACAATCTGGGATCCTGTTTTCAACCTCTGCATATAGTTCATATACTGGTTTTAGAACAAAAATGCCACGATAGCTTAATGTGGTCTTTTTGGAGCTATGCTGCAAGAATGGTTCCAAATTTGTGACCAAGTATGGTTGACAACAGTGCAATGTTTATTTCACATTCTTTTTTGAAATACTTTGACTAGTCTTTTGTCACAAGAATGTGGAAACTGGTTCTATGGTTCTACAATTTCTATGTTATGGTGGCCTTAGCTACAGTGTTAGCCATTGCCTGTTTATTGGGTGAGCTGGGTGGCCTTGTTGGTTGAAACCAAAATTGTTGTTTATGGGGTTGAGGTGTAAAGAACAAATGCTTGTTATGATTTTTAGTTGCAGAGGTTATTATGAGATAACCAAAAAGTTTGTCATATCCCTACATCAGGGAGTCATAGCCAGGAAAAAAATAAAAATAAAAAAATTTCGTGTAGCCTAATTATCATATGGCTATACACTGATACACATACAAACAAATAAACTCCTTAAGTTGAATATTTTTATGTTCTTAGATGGCCTTATCTCATAGTCCCTCTTTTGGGAGAAATACCAGTTATTGCATCTAGTTGGGGGCTGGGGAAGGTTTTGTTAAGTTGAGTTGGAATTTTGTTTTTGTTTTTATTTTTGATCATGTTTTCATTCTTCACCCAGGGAAACATGAGCCCTCTGTCTCCTAACAGTTCTCCCACTGTTCTGAATCCCAACTTTATATACAACTCCAAGAATTTAGGTGAGTCAGGTTCTAGTGGGCAAGTGCATTTGTTATCTACAACTACAATTCTTCCTGAGAGGCCCGATCAACCTGAGTGCCGGTATTTTATGAACACTGGGACCTGCAAATATGGATCTGATTGCAAGTTCCATCACCCGAAAGAAAGGTTTGCACAATCAGTGGTAAACCAGCCTAGCCTTCCCTCGAGACCTGTAAGTTTTTCGTCTATTTAGTACAATGATATATGCATTTTGGTTTGTGTAAGAGTTCATTATTGCTTGGAACTTTGGATTAATTGGGAATATAATGAATTTTTCTTTTGAAAGAATTTCACATTTTTTCTATTTAATAAATTGCTGATTGTTGTTGCTATTAATTCTTTTTTACTTTTTATTGTTACACTATCAGTGGCTGACTCCTGGCTCTCTCCTATGTGCAGGGGCAAGCTGTATGTTCATACTACAGTATGTATGGACTCTGCAAGTATGGCCCAACTTGCAAATTTGATCACCCAGGTGTAGCTCAGCCTCATAACTATGCTTTGGGCCTCCCTAATCTATCCATGCTTGGTTCATCTCTCTTCAATTATAGCTTGTCAACAGCCGACTCATCTGAGACTTCCCCTTCTAAATCATCAAAGTTTCCTGATTGGGTCCAGAAACATGATGCTGCAAGAAACAAACATTATAAATCAGACACGAAGACTTCAGAGGATTCACCTGAAGAGTCTGCTTCCTCACCACACTCTTCTCCAACTTCAACAGAACCTTTACACGATCAATCTGGTTGACGTCGCTCCTCTTTAGTTCTTTTGTCACGTCCTTTTTTATGCTTACATCCAGGAGATATTTATTACGTGTACCTCCTGCCCCCCCTTTTCACCTGCGGTTCTGCGGATTGGGATAGGTTTTTTTCTGATGACTGAAAGCTGGGGGCATGGAAGGCATTTTTTGTGGTGAATAAAGTGCAGGTGAAAGATTGTAAGAATTCCAAACCCCCATCCCCCCCACCCCCACCCAAATTGTTTTTTTTTTTTTTTGGATGATATTCATTTGGGTTGATGAGAGTTTGCACTTTGCAGAATGCTTGATTTTGATTGTTTTGGTGTGAAAAAATTTTAGAATTCTTGAGCCCTGCAACCTCTTACTTTTCATTACAAGAGGAACAGCAATTGTTTGCCGATGTGAATGAAATGATATATGATATACCAGGAGCTGTTAGACACTAGGTATATAAATATGATATACCAGGAGCTGCCCCCCCTTTTTACCTTCATTTTACGTTAGCTAACGCGACGTGTGTTTAGTGACTTTCTTTTCTTTTTTCTTTTTTCTGTTTTAAGTGATTGATATGAAAAGTTTTTTAAAACACTCAATGTCAGCTGGTGTGAAATGGGTGTGAAGAGTTGCATTACTCTGTTAATATATATTAACTGATGAAGTATGCATGTAGGCAAACCCATGCATGAATACACAGATTGCAGTGCAGTCACCTCAATACACAGAGGGATCCAAACCACATGCAATACCGTTTGGTGGTTGTTGAACGACCCTTTTTGTTACGGGGCAGCTTGGTCACCCCTAGATGATCAGTTCGGAGTAGTTCAGCCACCTAGAAGGTGGTTCAGTTGCCCCACTGAAACCGCTCACAAAGGGTTGAATGATCTGAGCTGTTCACAGTTAACCTAAATACTGTGTTAACACAAAGCTAATGAGGGAAGCACTAAGCTATTCAATAGGTAATGGGCCATAAGAGAACAAATTCTCCGTTGGTGATTCGGCTTGTGTTGTAATTACGTCCACTTTAGTTTTGGTTATGTTTATTTTTTATTTTTTATTTTTTGAGAGAGTTATGTTTATTCCTTGTCCGTCTAATATGTATGTTTTTATTAAAAATTTTGGTTCTGTTTTTTATTTTTATTTTTATTTTTTTTTAATATTAAAATTTTGGTTTTCACTCTCTTAAATTAAACTCAGAATATTTCCCTCAAATCCCTCCATCTTTGGCGTATAAAATTTTAGATCACATTCTAGATTCTAAAAACCCAACAAAAATTTTGGATACCTCATTCACATGTATATACCATTTGTTTCAACGTAAAATGTTTTTCGTTATAAAACATTTTCAACGAAATTATTTTTCAGAAAAAATTGATTTTCTTAAAAATATTTTTCAGCGTTTGGCTCGTAAGAAAAAATCACTAACGGCGACAAATCACCGGTGAAGAAATTTTGTCATTGGTCGGCAGGATTCCAACAGTAATGGCTAGATTCCAGTTAGTTTCGCCAGGCGGCTAAGTCAGATTCCGGCTGTATTGGCCAGATTTTGACCAATTTATGCCGGAATTGAGTTGGCCAGAATCCAGCACAGTATAGCCGGATTCCGACAAACTGGTCAGCTTCTGGATAGTTTCATCGGAATCTGGGTTGGCCAGATTCTGGCCTGTTTTGTTGGAATCCGACGATTGGATACCTTAATTCGGGGACCTTTGGCAGTAGATTCGGGCTACCAACAAACTTCAATGTCCGGCAGTGGCTGATTCCCACAAGCATGTCTGCAATAATAAAGTGTATAAATCCAGAAAATGATTTACAACTGTAAATCGTTTTCCAAAAATTAAAGAGGCTTTTACGGTTAAACTGGAAATAATTTCCGTTGACCATCATTTTCGGTTGCACCAAACACTGAAAAATACAGCACCCAAACAAACTGATAAAAACGCAACAAAATTTATGGATACCTGCCTTTCTCCAACTACCATTTATAGGCAAAGAGCCCCCTCTGTAAGTTGATGGCGTCAAATCTGACAAAAAAATGACCACGTGCCATGCATGTGCTCTTTGTATATATATATAAATGACTAAAATGCCCTTTAAATAAAAAACATGTATATTTCTTTCTTTTTTTTTAAAAAAAAAAAGAAAAAAAAGAAAAGAAAAGAAAAAGATAGAACAGTTGAACCACCCATTGCTCCAAAGTGTTTGAAAGTGATTTGGCCAACTTTTGAATTACCTTGAGGTGGCTATCACTCAATTTGAATGTCGTCGAACCATCTTAAAAGTGTTTTGGGGTAGCTCAACCAAAGCGAATGCTCTGCCATCCATCTAGGGGTGGCAGCCACGCTTGGGGTTGGTGGCTAATGACCCATCTTTTTTATTTTTTATTTTTCATTTTTTAACTTGGAAGGTATTTAAGTAAATTTATTATTTAAACTAAAGTACTTTCATCATTTTAATTTAAAAATATTCACATGCATGTCACGTGCTCCTTTTTCGGCCTAATTTAACTTCAATAAACTAACAAATGAGTTCCCCTAAAAAAAAAAATAATAAATAATAAAAAAAAAACTAACAAATGAGTTCTATACATTTAAATGGTAGCTTGAAGAGACCAAAAATATCAAATATGAAATATGATATGATGGTTTAGAAAATATGTGTGAATGGGATCGGTTGTATTTTCCCCAAAAAATATTGAAGAAGTTAATTTTTTAGGACTCACGCAAAGACAATTTGAAGGAACGTTTTCCTTCTCATATCTGTGATCTGATCCTCAGGGCCCCCCACGCACTGTCGTGCACACTTAATCGTTCCCCACTACTATCAAAAACATGTGGACCCCTCTTCTCTCTCTTTCTCTTAATCTCAGCCGCTGGATCCTCCCCTGATTCCACAAGGACCAAACAACCTTTACCATCCGGCACATCTTTTTGTGCAAAAAAAAAAGAGTTAAAAATAATAATAATAATAATAATAAAAATTAATCTCTAACCAACGCACCTTGCGTACATTACCAACTACCCCTTTCCCGCGTAAATTTTAACCCTACAAAACAAAAAGTTGTCGTTTCGTTGATGCTAACGTGCGCTTCTGGCAAAGCCTCCTAAAAAGGTGTATGAGTATGATGCTTAGCGAAGGCGATGCGTACTACGCCACCAAAGGCTTATGTTAGAAGCAACGGTACGTGGTTGGATAGTGTGTTGATTACGCTAGATTCTATTGTGTAAGTTGTCGCTCTCTGGGTGTGCCAGGTGGACCAGAAGGTCCCACGTTGTCCCATCTCCCCAAATTAACACGAGAAAGTTTATATAATACCCATCTAATTAATTGATAGACGAAAATAAGATAATGAATTAATTTATAATTATAGTTTCTCACAAGGTTTTTTTATAAATTTTTTAAACCTTATGAAGTAATTTGTAATTATAGTTTACCATAAGGACCCTCTATGAATTTTTTAAACCACAGGGAGTGATTCGTAATTTAGACTATTTTCATGAACTTTTTAAACCACATCAAGTGATTAAAATTGTCATATCAATCATAATCAAATTTAATTGTTAAGTGACTAGTGTGATAAGTGTCATTTAAATTTACAAACTTGCTTGACAAACAACTTGGTGCCATGGTCTTCGACATCCTAAGCTTGCTTCTTTTTTTCTTTTTTCTTTTTTGGTTTTTTAAAGATCCTAAACTTGCTTGGTTCCTTCAAAAGTCGGACAATTACCGAGGTTTAGCAAATTATCATGCTCACAACTTAATCGAATGCACCAGTTGAATACATCTATCTCTCGTCTCGACTCTCACTTTTCAGATCTATCACTCCTATACTCATACCTTGTGACTCTTCAATCTTCAGATTAGATCCTCCCATAGACTTGGGCATTCCGGTGAGCTGGGAAATTGTTTCTTTAGCAGCCCACAAGGGTAATTAAGGTGAGTGTTTTTTAAAAAAATTGTTTGTTTTTGTTTGGTTTGGTTTAGTTTAGTGTTTGGTTGCTGAGAGAAGGTTTATAAATTTGGATGATTTCTTTGTGTTGCTTCAATTTTGCGAATAATAATGTATAGTTGAAATGGAAAGTTTCATTGCGAAAATTGTTCATTTGTTTGTGATTTCTATATGATTTGTTTGGTTTATAAGAAAATTTGGCTTTGGTTTTTCATGTTTCTAGATCTAGGTATTGAACCCACCCTGCACCACACCGCACTGCATCACCAGTACCGCACAGATTCTTCCTTTTTTGTGCGGTTCGCTACTGCAATTTTCACAACCAGCAGGAATGTGGGGCAAGAGCAAAAATGGCTGAAATCTGCCTCATACACACCCCTATATTTATATATTTCCAACAATTTTTAATCGACTATATTATTATATTAATATTTCAATAAATTGACACGTGGCAATGGTCCATTGGGCCAAAGTCGGTCGAGGCCTCGAGGGCGTCATACAGCTGTCGGCTGGCGTGACGGGTATGGACCCAAAAATACGAGTCCGGTCAGAGAAGGCCGCCTCATGTTTTTTTAGGTAATGAAAAGAAATTATTATTATTTTATTTTATTTTGCTTTTTGGCCCCGGCCGGTGGGTTGCTTTACCTGAAAAACCTGATGGTGCCGGTTGACTATTGGGTCTCGATCAGTGTGATTCTTGTGGGTGGGCAGGTGGATGATGTATGTGATTATGGGTCATGATTAGATCTCAACGGGGGATTAGGAGGAACAAAAGTATGATAATCACCATTTACCAATTAAAAACAAAGTATATGATTAATTACCATTTACCAAAATACTAAATTGTCCTTGTCTAATGTTTGGATTACTCTATACTTTATATATTATACTTTTTATTTCACTTTGTTGTTGTGATTCTATCAATTAATTATTGAATTTATTTTGTTTTACTTTTATGCAATGGTTGGTCTAATAATTTATTGACAGTGTCACGTCAACAAAGTAAAATAAAAGTGTTATTTTTAGCATTTTTTTTTCTTAAATTTCATTCCTAGCTTGAATTCATATTTGTATTGTTTAAGGTGTAAATTCATTTTTTTTTTCTTCTCTTTATTGACATGACTCGATTTGTTCATAAATGAAAAGAGTGTACGTTGTGATTATTATTAATGATTCAAAAATTAAATCGATATAAAATAATATTTTTAATTAATATTATAACAAAGTTACAAGAGTGAATCGTTTCCACTATCTAAACTAAAGGGATCAATCGTCTCATATAATAGTGAGAACTTGAACTTGAACTTCAAAAGTTTTCAAAATTTTGTTCATTTTTTAATGGGGGAATTGAAGCAATATGCCCCCTTTCAATTACCATGTAATATATATATATACCCTTGTTTATTTATATGTTTTAAAGTCCTAAATGCAAGCAATTGATACAAGGAAATGAAGAAATTGTTGCATTTGGAAGAGTGAAAGTTTTGTCTATGACCAATGTGTTAACTACACACCTACTTTTATAAGAAAGTGTTTTATATCCAAGTAGAGGTAGGAATGGGAGATCCTGCCAAACCCTAATGCCTCATCCTATAGCATTGTTCCCCACCCTATGCTTGTATGATATTTTAAGAGAAATTGACCAATTGACAATATGGGGGAAATTAAAAATAAGTTACAACATCACATTCCAGGAAAGTATTGGGGAAAATAGTCATGGGATATTTTTGGCCAAGTATTCTTCTATATCCATGCAATTTTATTCTAGGCAGGGTGACTTCTCCTTTTCATAGAGTCAAAGGTCAACATATCCTTATAGGTGCATACCGGATAAGATCATTTTTTATTTTAGATATGCATCGTTTTCAATCTAGATTTTGTTTTGTTGTGTTTAATAATATCAGAAATTATACTTTCATTCCATCCTTTTAATGTAGTAGTGTTGATCGATCATCGTTAAAAAAATAATTTAAGGGTTGATTGTCGATGTTACACCAGCACGATAAAATAATGGTGAGATAAAAGTGTCGTTTATAACAAGTACTTATAATCTTTTGTTTATAAATTAAGAACTTATGAGTACTGTCACGTTAGCCTAACAAGAGGAGAATGCTGTTTTTAACATTTTTTGGTGATACTATTTACCATGTGACAACATATACACAAGGTCCCGCGCTTGGGGTTCACGCACCTCCTCATCCCTCCCTCTCTCCGCCAAAACCAATGGCGGACCTACATGGGGGCTAAGGGGGGCTTGGCCCCCCCCATCCCCCAGAATTTTTTTCAAAAAAAATTCTAAAATAAATAAAATAAAATAAAATTTTGCCCTTAATTTTGTTAACTTTTTTAGGTTTGCCTCTCCAAAATTTTTTTTCTTTCAATTTGGCCCTCCCATATTTGCAAGGCTGGGTCCGCCACTGGCCAAAACTGTAGATCGTTCGCTTTGTTGGGTTTTGCTGTTGGTTTTGGTCTCCCCTATTACGTCTGCCCCTTGTTTCGCTGTCGATGCATGATAAACCGAAGTTCTTTGAGCTTCAATGGTTGGGCACCCCTTCTGCGGGACTTCGGTTCGAATCTCTTTTTCATCGGATCCAGATCTAGTTTTTACAATGCTGACTATCTTGTAGCGGTCTCCAAGTTGCCTTGTCGTCATTGCAGCAGCAAGCAAGCTCTCCTGCGGTTTGCAATCTGCATCTACGACCGTGTCTTAGGGGGGGGCCATTTTCTTGGGTTTCTATTCAAGAAACATTGAATCGGGTCAATTTTATGACTCATTTCTAGATATTTATTTATTTTTTATTCTAACATTTTATTTTATGTTTGAACCTTGTTGTTAGGAACCTCACCTCCTCTCGATTACTTCCTTGTAATTAAGTTGTAACCCTCTCTTAATATTGATAAATAATAATAATAAATGGGGGAAAAAGAGTCAAAGACCTAGCAAATTGAATGAGGCTATATAGAGGAAACGGTTCCTAATCTTTGAGGCTGTGGGGGTGATGCAAAATTAGAGGTGTTGGATGAGACGTACTCCCGTGATGACAGTACCGCCCGACGCCCAATCGCCCTCTGCAATCGTGCAGCGTGGGTTGAGTCAGGAGGGCTCAATGGTGGTGCATCATTGATCGAGGAGGGAACACAGAAGAAAGCTATGGCTGTAGGTGATGTAATTTAGGGTTGTGGTGTGTCAGTTACGGTGTTTGAGCCTCTCAAATTATTATTCCTTTTTTATTCTTATAGGTGTTTTTCATAATACATTTAATAATAGGTTTCAAAATTATTTTAATGTGATATAAAATGTCAAAAACATTTTTTAATAGATACACGATTGAAAAATGTTGCGTTTTAAACATTATTTTTCTATGTAGTGTTTATCGATTTAGTTTTTGTAGTCAATTCCTAGTTCAACTTATTGCATTCTCGAGGTTGTTAAAATATTAATTAGATAATCAAATTTTTTTTTTTTTTTTTTTTAATTTAATTTTTTGACAAGTAGTGGTTTAAGCATAATATTTAAGCATAAATTTCAAATTCAAGTTTTGACTCTACATTTTTACCTCAATTTTAATTAAATATTTTATATATTGGGTCTTATTTGTTGAGAAAAAATGTCATTAATTAAATGATTAAATTTGCCATCTCTTATAAACCTGCTTAAGCTTTTATGATAAATAGTAATTTAACATGATTCTTGAAATTACTTGTATGAGAAAAGGAATTTATAAATTCCTATTCATTGTCGTCATAAGTTAATTATTAACCAATGGCTTGATTAGCTTAAGTTCGTTTGTTTCGACATAAAATATTTTGTAAAAAGAGTTTTCTATATTTTAAGTGTTCTGCCATATGTAAAATATTGACAAACTTGAATTTTTTTTTATTTAATTTTTTTTTCCAAGTTGACAAATGAAAAAAATTATCCACGAAACATAAAATAATTTTGTGAGCCATTTTCAGCATCTCTCTCACACTCATACATATAATTGTAAGAATGCCTCTTAAGGAGCTTCATTGTCTAAGTAGGTCTCGAACGATCTAAATACCTATTCGAATAGGTAGGCTCACAAACGTCCTCTAACAATTGTCTACATAAATTACAATATCAATAACATTTTTGAAAAAAAAAAAAAAAAATATTTAGGCCGAAATAAAAGAGTCTTAATTTGTCGTGGTCTTTTGCTAATGAAAATATCCACTTAGACAAAAAAGAAAAAAAAAAAAAAATTATGGACATATGCATTGAATTTAAAGCAGCGAATCAATACCCAAGGAGGCAAAGTGGTCAACATTATTGCTCTACTGTTTATAATTCTCATGCTAAAAGATGTCTGCGGACAATGATAAGACATTCTTCCTTTTGTTTCTTTCCCTCTAATTCATTGTTATTGCAATTATATTTCTTTCTGCTTTTATTTTTATGAAATACACATTTGAAAAATATTTTTGTATTTTAAATTATTTATTACTGATTTTTTTTTTATAAAAAAAATGCATTTTAATTTTGAAAACTCGTTAGCAAATAGGGTCATAAGTGTGTAATGTAAATTTCCGGACTCTGCTCCTGCACCACAAGATAAAAAGAAAATAATTCATCCAAAAAAAAAAAGTTCTTTCTAATAAAAAAAAAAAAAATCCTTTAAATAACACCAATTTCCAAATTAGTTGTCGATAAACCATTCTTAAAAAAAAATAAAAAAATAAATAGAGGATAAAAAAAAGAAAAGAGAAGAAAAACCCGACTTAACTCCAAATGGTTAAATGCCACCCGTATCCATGTGACTCGTCAGCGTAATACACCATATCACCTGACTAGCATTTAACTAGAAGAAAACAGGGCGGCATGCAAATCACGAAATCCCACCTCATCCTATACACCTCACAAGTACAAAATCCATGGGCATTCCCGTCTTTTTGTTCCCACAACTCTACGAATAAAAAAGGCAAACCCATCCGAAGCAACGGAGAAGCGCAAGACAGAGAAATTCAGAGAATCCCCCCAAAAAAAGAAAAGAAAAACAGGGACAGAGAAGGATGAAGAACAACCTCCTTTGAGATTATTAACATACGGAGGTCCAAGAGCTCCATTCCTCTATCTCTATTTCTCTCTCTCTATCCCACACGCGCTATCTCGGCTGTGACATCCATGCGGCGTGGACGGACCGTAGATCCAGCGACCGCAGGTAAAACAACGTTCGATCATGAGGCTAAATCTAAGGATGTTAAATTCAGAGGCGTGCGGAAGAGGCCGTGGGGACGATACGCGGCCGAGATCCGAGATCCGTGGAAGAAAACCAGGGTCTGGCTGGGGACGTTCGACTCGGCGGAGGACGCGGCCCGGGCATACGATACCGCGGCGTTGTCGCTGCGGGGGCCCAAGGCGAAGATCAATTTCCCGGTGACCGGCGCTCAAATGGCCGATTTTCGGGTCCGAGACGAGGGGAGGGTTTCGGCCGGTTCGGGGAGGTTGAACGGTCCGGTTCAACGACACGCGGCGAGGCCGACGACGAGTAGTATGAGCAGCACGGTGGAGTCCTTCAGTGGGCCACGGGTGGCGGCGGCGGTGGTGGCGGCCCCCCCAAGGGTGAAGGTTGCACCAGTACCGCCCGTGCACCCGGCAGCACCCGATGACTGCCGCAGCGACTGCGACTCCTCGTCTTCGGTCGTCGACGACAACAATGACAACGATTGCGTGCTCACCTCGTCGTTTCGGAGGAGCATCCTGCCGTTCGATCTCAACCTCCCGCCTCCGATGGACGGCGATGATTCCGATCTTCATGCCACGGCTCTGTGTCTCTGAATCAACGGTCACTTTTTCTATTTCCATCGACGTTTTTTTTTTTTTTTTTTTTTTTTTCCATCTTATTTTCTCGAGGAAAAAAAAATCGATAATTGGGATTTTGTTCTTTTTTTCAAATTCTAAAATCCAACTTTGTGTTAGATTATTATGTAAGAGTAGTTGTAATTTTGGTTGCTATGCGATCTGGGGATTTCTTCAACTTTCATGGGCTATGAATATGTT
The DNA here is from genome assembly GCF_958979055.1 of Alnus glutinosa. Lineage (NCBI taxonomy): Eukaryota > Viridiplantae > Streptophyta > Magnoliopsida > Fagales > Betulaceae > Alnus > Alnus glutinosa. The sequence goes on along the minus strand of NC_084887.1, from coordinate 2,268,003 downwards.
GTATCTCCGTATTGTTGAAGATAATTAGATCGTATCACAAAGCAGTGGATGGCTGGATGCTCTTGATCTGATTTTCATCACCCATCTTTCTCCCTTTTCCTTGTACAAAAAAAAAAAAAAAAACAGATTAAAACTAATAATAATAATAATAATAACAATAATTTCATTTTTTAATTTGTGAAATGACTAAAATGGTGGTAGAATAGGGGTTGGTGGGATTTGAATTTTATTTTTGTGTGGATGAGAAAAAGTATTAGAGTATGGAAATGGAAATGGAGGAAGTGGGGATCGAGGATGGATGATAGGATTTTTGATAAGAACCATTTATTGCACATGTGATGCAGATTCTTGTACACTTCTGGGTAAGCATAGTATCCCACCCTGGCCACCCAGAGCCCAAGGCAGTGCGGCAGTGCACCCTTCCCTAGCTTTCCGTCCCTCCAATCTCCAACACTATGCATGTGTCAGTTTCCCCTGAGAAAAGCAAAACCATGTGCTCTCAATGGCATAAGCATCTGCATGTTTTCAGCTAGTCCCCCTTAGCCCTAGCCCAAAAGAAGACGAAAAGCAGTGGGTATTTCCCTCTCTGCTTTGATTTATGTGCTATCTTCCATTTTTCTTTGTTGCCACATTCCTTGGATTCTCCCTTAAGCAGAATAAAGTTTCTGGTTCTAATTGTTCTGGACTAATTTCTTCCAAACCAATCTATTATTAAACTTTATTGATTTTCATGTGCATTTATAAGAATCACATGATCTATCAAAAATACATACATTGTAGACATACGAAAGAGGAAAGGAAAGCGGCCGAGTGCTCATCGAAAGAAAGATGAGTTGGTCGAGTTGATTCCCTCTCCTTTCCACCACCCGATCGAGTTCTTAAAAAACTCCCTTGATCACGAGTCAATAGAACGAAATGGAGCGCTTAAGATTCGAGTCGTAAAAGGTAGGTCGGTTCGATGGCCGGCCGGCCTTGACAAAAAAAACCAGTGATCTATCCTTATCAAGCCCCTTGGCTAGAAATAAAAGATCAGTTTAATAGATTGATTTTGAGGGAAACTACATTTACTATTGAAGTTGCAATGCAGTTAAAAAAGATAAAAAATATAGTTAACCCACATTTAGAGAATTTATATATATAATATGTGAATTGTTGTGGTAAGCAAGAAGCTCGTGAGCACATTTATAACATGCACTCATCTATATGATGCTCTTTCATTGTACCGCAATCAAGTACCTCAAGGCACGGGCGACGTTGTTTCTGCTATCACTTTGTACTGTACATGAAATAAATCCTAGTCCAATCAGCCATATGGGAACAATGGCTTTGTTTCCTCACATTTTTTCTTCTCCATCTTGTTTCCTTTTAAAGTAAAAATGTTAACCACCCAACTTAAAACACAAAACATTTCGCGTGTCGGGTTCAAGTTCCTAACTCACTAGTTTAGTATCGGGTTCGCGGGCCGTTTAAAATTGTCAGTTTTAAATGTCGCGTGTCGGATTTAGGTCGTGTTGAAGCATGCGTATAAGACTATATAGGTCAACTATAACACGACCTGTTTAATTAATCGGATCAAATCCCTCTAATTTAAAAAGCATCCTCTTAAAATCATTAAGAAATGGAGCAAATGTTGGTTGCTTCTGTTATCTCACCCGAATAAGGGCTGGTCCTCAATTTTTGTTGCATGGGATGCCGAGGTTTCAATCATTTTGTTCTTTTGAGGGAACCCGGACATGTGCAGAATTGTAAGAAGAAATCATGGCAAATATTTTGAGCCGAATGATGGGGGCTGCTTCTTCTTTAGTTGAAAAACTTGACAAATTTTCCATCAAACTAATCATCATCTGTCGTGTTCTTGTAATCTAGTACTACTTCTCCACACGAAGATGAAAGGGTTTGGTTTTAACCTGCTACATGGGGTGTTAAGATTGTTGGTTCAGTTAAGAATTTTCTGTTTCCATCTTTTGTCATTGTCCGTTTGGTTTAGTGGTTTCAAAACGTACGGTTTTTTTTTTTTTTAAAAAAAAAAAAAAAAAAAAAAAACCTACGTCAAAATGCAGTTAATAAAAACATATAATTTTTGAAAACGCAGTTAAGCACTTGGTAAAATTGTAATTCAGCCTTTAAAATTGTTTTTAAAAACACACTCCATTGCCTTCTGCGTAAAAACGTAGGGTTTTTTTTTTTTTTATTTTTTATTTTTTTTTTTCACGTTTTTAAACTATCATTTTTTTTTTCCCAATGCACTCCTTAATAGAACGCATTTCACACTTTTGTTTAAAGACGTGTGTTTGGCCTGAAAAATAGCGGGGCCAAACGTATTCTCAATAAGAGTACTTATAATGAACAAAAAAACAAGTAATTTTGAACCAAAAAAAGTAATCAAAATAAGCTGTTGTTGATGATGCCTGTTATCACATAAGTAATTTTGAACAAAAAAACAAGTAATCAAAATCAGCTATTGTTGATGATGCTTGTTATCACATACAAACCTTTTTTCCTTAAAGGAGAAGGATGTGTAGGTGGAGATTCCTTCACAAATACTATTGCTGCAAATTTGCTCTCTTATATTGCTTTTGGTTTGTCCAAAAAAGTATCCCATTTCATTATACACAGAGGTATATTCTTTCACACACACACACACACACACACACACACACACACACACACACACACACACACATATATATATATATATATATATATATATATGCCACTATTTAATTATATGAATAATTTCAAAAATGAAATAAAATTATATGAATATTAATGTAAGGTTGTGAAGCCATTTGCCATGTCTTGAATAGAATGTGGTCTTTCTATTAAATAACATACTGTCTCTCTTACCATACAACTAAAATACTTATCTATAATTAAGTGGGGCTTTGTAGAGAGAGAGAGACCCTCCTCCTCTCTAAAACCCTTCCTCCTCCTCCTCTCAATTTTCTCATTCTCTCATCCCATTTCCTCACTCAGCTAATGCCTCTGCTGAGGCCTTTATCCTATTGGAGCTTGCTTTAGCTTTATCCACCTCATTTGAGGTATTTTAATTGCTTTCCTTCCCTTCAACACAGCGGTCACTGGTCATCCCCTTCCTCCACCGTGTCTTCTGTGATTTTTGGCTAGGTTCTTAGGTTGAAAATTTTGGATCTAGATCTATGCTCATCCGTCAATTTTTGCATGACACGCGTCTCTCTAGTGGGTTTGTCGGTGTCTTCCACTTCCACCGATGCTCCCTGCGATCTCTCCCGACATCCACGCATCGGAGCGTGGCATGCATGTACCAGGGAGTTTGTCTCCCTTTTTGGCGAGTGGTGACCACGTTTCTCCCTCCATCCTTCCCCCACCCCGGTTGTTGACAGTTCACGGCCGCCCCTTGCGATCATCGCAGGAGAGAGGTCTTCTAATGGTGGTGCGTGGTCTTCATGCGTCACCATTGGCAACTTCCAGCCCCTTCTCTCAACGCTTGGGACGGAATCAAGGGCCTCTTAGTTTTAAAAATTTTCTTTAAATATATTAAGAAAAAAAAAAAAAAGATGTTCAAATTTAGGTCCCGTTTGTTTCATCGTAAAATATTTGATGGAAAAGAGTTTTTCTATTTTTGAGTATTTGGCACGGCGTAAAATATTGATCAACTTAAAAATGTTTTCAGTTAACTAAGGAAAGTAACATTCACAAGGTGTAAAATGGTTTATATTTTTCATATGCGTAAACTAAAAACATAAATCATTTTTTGCCGTTTTTCCACACTCCCTGGCAAATAATTATGAGAGGGCGCCATATGGAGCTTACATGCCGGCGCTTGTCTCAGGCTACTTGAACACTTTCCTGCACAAGTAGGTCCTATAAGGGTTCTTTCACAATTGCTTACTCAAATTGCAAACAAGATGAGCAAATAATTGCGTTGGATCTCAATTCCATTATCGAAAGCCTTTTATTCTCTCAGTTTCTTCCTCACGCAACTCCTCTTCATCGTCTCTCTTTCTCGTAACTCCTAAAATTATATGAAAATATAAGGAATATTTGGCAATTTTTCATACGAGTCAAATGCCGAAAAAGATTTTTCAAACTGTTTTTAGGATTGCAAACATATAGCAAAAAATAGTCACTTTTTCCCCCCCCAAAAAAAAAAAAAGAAAAAAAGAAAAAAAGAAAGTTAAAAACATTTTCTAACAAGACAATTTTTATACCGAAACAAACAAACATAGTGCATAATATTTTTATAAGAAGATACGATGTTAAAATACGATTACAGTACAGTTTAGACAAATTAAACATCAATCCCAAGCCATTTAAAGTTGAACTAATTTTTGCTTTTAAGATTGTTTCTCACTGAACCAGTGAGAACCACCTATGTGTTTACCAAACACCCCTTAGAATAATCTTTATGTTGAGATTGCTTCAGATTGGACCAGATGTGTGTTTACCAAACAAGAGGTTCATAGCCTTATCCAACTTCAATAGTGTCGAAAAGTTCAGCCCAATCTTATCATTTAGGCCCAAACCATTAGGGCTAAGCACCGCGTCCTATGGCCATGGGAGGATTGCATCTCTAGCCTGCCCCGCATTCGCTCCCAGTGGGATGCGGTTTCAGTATCCACCTGCCCGTCTAGGGATGGAATCCGGCCATATTTGCTCTAGCAAATGGATAATTTTGCTAGTCTGTTCATTTAACTGAAGGCAAATAATATTTGTACACATTTTTTTTATATGCACTTTATACACATACTCACATTTGATGTAGGACCTATATAAGTTATTGAGTTCCACATCGAATGTAAGTGTGTATACAAATAACACATCTCTTAACTTAAGCGCATACGAGCCTATAAAATTTGAGTTCTAGTCCATTTTATGCGGTGGTTTTTTATTTTTTATTTTTTTTATGGTCATGTCAATTTGAGCCCAATTTTTTTTACATGTCTCTACACGGAAAATGCATGGTGCATTAACGTTTTGACGTGACCATTTATAATTGGCAAAATGATTAACAAATAAGTAAAAAAAAATTAAATTGGTAAGTAAATTTTTTTTTCTTTTTTCTGAAGAATGAAGAATCAAGCATAACCGAGCTACAGCCAAATTCCAAGCCCATCTTTGTGATGGACGGTCCAAATTGTTCACAAGTTTTTACCTCTCTGTCGTGTTGTTAACATTAAGAAAGCAAAAAGAACACTTTTTTCCCTCCCAGAAACTTCCTCGTTTGTTTCCCTGGAATATTTTGGTTGAACCGGGAAATTCCGTTGGATCAGAAGCCAAGTGGGTCTTGATTAGAATGCACTATGCAGCGATTAAGGAGCTCAGGGACCTCAATTTTGCGAAATCTAGGGGCAGCTCCCAGGTTGAAAAGGAAGGCCTTGAATTCATGGGCCGCTGTGCAGGACACCTATTTCTCAACCAAGGTACTTTCTTTTTTCGTTTTCTGGATTCTATATTGAGTTTGGGTTAATGGGTGTCAGTTATTTTTCATGTGATTTGTCTGATTCTGATTGTTTGGTTTTGATCAGTGCCATTTAGGGGTGTTGTAGGGTTTTTCGTTTTAAACTCGTTTTTTTTTCTTGGTTGGATTTTGATGTTTTAGGACATATTTGAGAGGCATAGGGTGGTATTTACAGTTGGGACTTCTATTGCATCGGTTGCTACAGCATGGATCGGTGAGTTATCCTTGAATTCATAATTATTTCCTCTTCAATTATCTTTTTTTTGATTGCCTTTCAGGATTTATAGTGGTTTTTTCTCTGAATTTGTTAGTGATTCATTAGATTTTTAGTAACAAAATTGAGTGCCACTGATATGGATTTGCAAACTATAATTAAGTGGCTAATCATAATTTTAAAAAATTGGTTTCTTGTTCTAGTCACTTGTAGAAAAACCAATCTCTTATCAGTGAATTTTGGCAAAATCAGCCAAAATCAAATGTTTGTGAAATTACGTGTGTTCTTCAAATGCATCCCAGTGCCACTGTGAGACAAATCCAAACTAAAAGTTGAAGTGCAATTCTTTGATGAATTGTATTTGATTTATTGTATTACTTAGGAATGAAAAGTTTATTTCATGCAAAAGGATGCAGTGCAGCATGGAGGTTGGTAAGGAAGAATATGTTATTGAACACGGTAAAGGTTATGAAGAGAATATCTTAACTTTGTAGTACAGCTCTGAACTAAGATTTAGTACTCTGTGGGATTGTAGTGTCTCCTCCATATCTCCTTCACTGATCACATCTTCTCAAGACTTGTGTGGCATATCCAGACCATTCCTGTTCTTGATTTCTGTAGATATTTGATACTCTTGACTGACGGCTTTTTGATGAGATGGACTTAAAGCCTAATCCTTATAAAACCTTTTGTGGCATGTCTGGCCACGTAAATGAGATTGAAAACAGTTTACCAAGTCAATATGAACTTGGTTATTCTCAGGGAGGTGTAATGACAAATAGATAAGGGGCTTATATCATGTACTTCACACTCAGTATGTCAATTGAGTCCAAGTTGATAACTTTTGGATATATCAGTTTAGTGGGCAGTTGTTAAAGTATGCATAGTGACTCCTTCAATGAAGTCTTTGGACGTATGTCTAATCAACAACACTATCTGATGGTGCAGGATATTCTTTACGTCACTATCATCAAATAAGAGTTGATGAAAGGCTTGAAACCATTGAAAAAGCTGTGAGTATTGTTGCATAATAGTAGATAGTTGTTGACTCGTGTTTTTGTTCTTCACTTATGGATCATATGTTGTTCTAATGACTGAGAAAATATAGTTTCCTAACTAGAAAATTTTGAAGTTGCAACATCTCTCTCTCAAAATTTTTGGACAAAACTGAAAAAATACAATTTTTGGGGTCCATTTCATAAAAATACCTACATTTAAAATAGATTTACATATTTTTTTTGTGACATTTTTTAAATTTTGGGGTGGCCTGGGACCCCCCCGTGGTTCTGCCCCTGATCACTTGTCATATGCCTTATGCAAACATTTTCTCTTCCCCCTTGTCTGGATTGTCTTTACAGCATGTTGGAATTGCTTTGATTGCAGGGGTTGGGAAAACTGTTTAAACTAGTTTCTCTGGCCCTCCCCTCCCCTCCTCTTTATTTTGTTTTGTTCATTACATCTGAATGTACTTGTTCTTGTTTTATGGCAGATGAGTAACAATTATAATCTTGACCATTCAGAAATTAGAAAGATTGCTGGTTTCGGAAGTATCAGTTCTCCTGCTTGTTTTGCCACTGCTGGAACTGCTTTAATTATTGGGTTTGTTCCTAAATGTTAATTCCAACCGCAAATTCTATCGCATGATTTTCCTGAAATATAGAATTGATCTATTCAGGGATTCAGGGTCTTTTCGGTTATTTTTCTTTAGTTATTTTTTTTTTTGGTGCTAGAATAAAGGAATCATTTATGGTAAAAATGAATTTCCTAAGCCATGTGAATATAAGAGGATCAAGGTGGTTGTACACCTCTCATGCGAAATGCCAATTGACAGTGATACTTTTTTCACACGGGTGTACCATTGCATCTTTGGTGGAGGAGAAATTGTACATGTCATTCACTATAGAGGCATTCTTCTAAATGAAAGTTAATTTTGCTTCAGAATTTAGGATTTTGAGCAGTCTTTGGTATAATTTGCACTTACATCTGGCTTAATTTTGCACCTAATGCAATATATTTGGAGCATTTAGATTCATCATTATGATGAAACATAGAAATAACAATAGGGGTTAATTACAGAATATTATTATGGACTTCTTGACATAAGGCTTGGTTTCTTGGTTGCTGGTGGTCTGATTGTTTGGATTCATATGTTGTTTTTTATAAGGGGAGTCTATTCCTAGGATGTGAAAAGTGGGCTAAAAAGGTTCTCCTCTTTTCAATTTTATTATTGTACAGAAGAAGTTGCTTACAGGATGCGTTTGCTTGACTTGGTGTGCAGTTCTAGTCTCTAGGGTAGAGCATGCTGAAGAGACTTGGTGTTTGCCATATAGGATCTTTGTTGATGCAGGGTGCGTTTGGGATTGCGATTTCATAGAGAAAAAGTGCGATTTTAAACCAAATCGCAGAAAATGAACCGTTTGAAAACTGCGTTTTTAAAAAATTGCGATTTGAAAACACAGAAAAGTGCTTATTCAAATCGCAGGCAATGAAGTGCTTTATTAAAAACACAGTATTTTAAAAGGCTAATATGCGATTTTAAAGGCCAAACTGCGATATTGCCAAACGTTTAACTGCGTTTTTAAAAATCACTTTTTTCAAATCGCACATTTTAAAATCGTTATTTTTAAATCGCACTTTTTGAAATCGCAAATCCAAACGGACCCGCAGTCCTAATGAGCACAGCGACAAACTACTATCCCTTATTTGTCGTTGAAAAGTTTCCATGGTTATCCTTAGCATTTCAACTGTAGGATAAAGTAGAAAGGATACCTCTGCGAGGATGTTGAAAATGAGAAGTGTCATGCAAGAGGAGCAAAACCAGATATAAGACATGCGAGACCAATGTGGGTTCCTGAGGAACTCCTTTTCTGTATGTAACTGATGTTGGATAATTTTTTCAGCCCTTTCTGATTGTACAATACGGCTTGAACATGCATTCAAATTAACTGTCTCAGGTATATGTTATTGAATATAGGTTTGTGTTTGAAAAAACGCTAAGAAAATGAGCTTGGCCAAAATAAAGGTATAAGATCCAAAAAAGAATGCAAATTATTGCATCACTGTTGAGTCAAAGCCATCACTATTTGAAGGCGGTGAGGGAAAGTTGTGTTGGATGGTTTTGCGATTTGCAATGACTATGTATAAATGCAGCTAGTAAGGGTAGAAAGCAGTTATCTGATGGGAGGAAAGCCAGAAGGGATGAAGTGAGAGAATGGATATGATAGGCGAGGTCTCATTAAAGATGTGACTTTTGATAAAGATTTCTGGATAAACATGTAAAGCAGATCATGCATCGTTGCCTCGCCTCTCTCATGGGCCATTTCCAAGTTGGATTGTTGGAATCCTGTTCTATTTCTGGTGTGATCTGTGAAATTCTAATTAAGTGTAATAAATTTAGAAATGCTCTGTTTTAAAGAAAAGAATGGAATAGCTCAGAGTTGGTTAAAACAGATTTGAGTGTTTTTTGTTTGTTTGTTTGTTTGTTTGTTTGTTTGTTTTTTTTTTTCAATTTGCTCCCTCACACCTGAACTGAAGAAAAACTCTACCCTTAACAGTTTGAAGGGCTTTATTAGATTCTCATATTTCCACCTCCTTTTTCTGAATTGCAGGTATGGCTTGGGCTGGCGAGGTGGATCGTGGTATGCGAATAGGAAGTTCAGAAAGGAGCAGATGAAGTTGCTAGGACAGATAAAACCTAGAGGGTGGCAATTGCTTGGGGGAATAAAACCTAGAGGTTTGCAATTCCAGTTCCTTAAAAGACAACTAAGAAGATCTAGAATGCCAGAAAGTGCTGCCAAAACCCCTGAAAAGTTGATTGAGGATACTCCTACCACACATAGTTCTGGAGTAAATCATTTGTAGCGCATTTGCTGGAAACTTTCAATGGGAAAAGTTATCAATATAGTTTTATACCATTAAGGTTTATTTTTGAACTGGAATTTGTCAGAAGAAAATAAAATTTATCAGTTTCTTCTTCTTCTTACTGCCTTTTCTATTGGGCCTTCATGTGTCGAGTACTCAAGATATGTTAAAAATGGTTTCTTCGTTTTCTCTGCTTATCTTGGTTGGTTTAATGGAAAACCTTTGTAATCAGAAGGTGGTTGAAATACACGTCCATTTTATGGCCTTTTGGGTTGATTTAATCAACTTTTACAGTCTGCAATTAGAGAGATAAGGAATTTACATTCTTAAAATCCTACAAATTTATTACTAATAATTAAAGGAATACATTTATCCCTTGTTCTTCTTGGAGTATCCCTTGTTCTTTTGGGTTGCTCGGCCACAGAAAGGTGTTAAGAGTGAAGGTGCTGCGAGTTGTGAAGAACAATTGGTACAGCTAACGTTGCAGACAGCATGCTTGTTGTCTTGGTTGCAGGAAGAAAACTCTCTTTTTGTAAGATAGAAGTTGGTTCCATCATGATCAAAGAATATAGTCATTATCTAAAAAGAAAAGAAAAGAAAAGAAAAAAGAATATAGTTATCATACCACAAAGGACAAGTTAACCCCTTCCCCCAGGTCGAAAAAAGCTTGAGGAAGTCCCTCCTCCTCCCCTCCTCCTCTCTTCCTTCAACCCGTGTTCCTTCTACCTAGAATACAGTTATTGCCCAAGATATAGAGGTCCAGGTCTTTTCTGGTTTATTGAGATCATTATTGGACTCATTGCCTATTTTCGGTTTACAATTTCGTCACTATTTATTCCGTATGGGTATGTTGTTGGAGAGTCTACCCTTATTGGCTTTTTGTTTGATTGTAACCCGGCTTTTTAGTAATAGACTGTACTTTAAAAAAAAAAAAAAAAGTAAAGAAAAAAAGAAATGTAGTTATCATTTATTCATTTTCAGGTGCGGAAGAAGTCCGTTAGGAGCACGGCTCTGTAGGGTCTGCCATATGCCGCTTGAAATTCATGACTCTGGTGTTTATAAAGAAATCTGCTTTGTCCCGTATCGAAAGAGGGGGGAAGGTCTTAGATTTCTAATCCTGTGTTGGAAGCACGTTTCAAATTCTTACTGAGGAGACAAAAAGAATCTGTCACTCATGTTTTGGCTTTACTGATTTGCCTCATTGGTCTGATCACCCTCATGTTGGAAAGCAACCTTGGAGGCATTTGTCTTTAAACTATAGAATCGTGGCAGTGACGAAATCCAAACTAGATTTAGAGTTTTATTCTTTGATAATAGGAATTGGGTTGGACCCACAAAGATGCTTTGTTCAAACAACTAGTGTAAATCTGTTGACAAAGCGTATAAGCGCTCTTCATGTGAATACCAAGTTCTGTTTTTATCCGGTTCTCTTCAACTATAAAATAAAAATAAAAATGCCAGGACTTTCAAAGTGGAATCAAATCATATGAACATGGCCAACATGCCCAACACTGTTTTTTCAATAATACTAGTTATTCTGTTTCGTGGGTCAGCAGTTGGTACTAGAACAAGATTACTTTCAGTCAAAGGTCAGGATGGTATGTCTGCAATGGCACCAGTGGCCAGTGAAGGTATTTGTAAAGCGATGGTACAGAGACAAGGCTATGTTTGTGAAGAACATACGGTAGTATGCCTGCATTTGTTGGTTTTCCTAAACCAGGTTTTGAGATTTGTGAAAAAACCACTAAGAGAATGAGTGTAATGGGGGGTTTTTGATCGGTTTCAGGTAACAACACAAGATGGTTATATACTCAGTATGCAGAGAATTCCAGAGGGGCGGTCAGGGAAGACTCCGGGACAGAGGCCGCCAGTTTTGTTGCAGCATGGCCTCTTGATGGTTGGTAATTGTTCCTTGAATGATCGGTTTCCTCACAAGATTCATTGACAGAATATGTTCTTGTCTGTAGACTGTATAACAAGTTATGGTGTGGTGGCAGGATGGGATAACATGGCTGCTATTATCTCAAGACCAATCATTGGCTTTCCTCTTGGCTGATAATGGGTTTGATGTGTGGCTTGCTAACACCCGTGGAACCAAATATAGCCGTGGGCATGCATCACTAAGTCCCAATGATCCGGTTATTTTTCTCTCTACTTTACGTTTTAATTCACCAATTGTCCCAAAAGTATCGGCGGATAGAAAATAATAAGGTTAAAGATGATAACTTTGATATCATTTTAAATTATCATTGTTCCAAAAAATTTAAGCTAATAGGAAAATATGAATTTAATTCATTAATTAATATTTTAACAACATGTTGTCTTTATTGCCATGGCATTTGACATTCTCTACAAAAAGACTTAAATATGCTATTCAGGCTTATTGGGATTGGTCATGGGATGAATTGGTAGCTTATGATCTTCCAGCTACATTCCAGTATGTGCATGATCAAGCAGGACAGAAACTGCACTATGTTGGGCATTCACTTGTGAGTTTCATTCATGCATTCTACAACTGGGATTCCTTTAACCTAGAGGCAAAATACTAAGTTTGAATTTATATATCGCAGGGAACATTGATTGCTCTGGCTGCCTTTTCGAAAGACCAGCTGGTGAACATGTTGAGATCAGCTGCTTTACTTAGCCCAATTGCTTATGCGGGTCAGATGACCTCACCAATTGCAAGAAATGCTGCTGACAACTTTGTTGGGGAGGTAAATGCTGACACTGTCTTATTTGAGCTATCCAATTGAATTGAATGCTTTGACAATTCATTTGTTTTCTTATAACAGGCCTTATACTGGTTGGGTGTTGAAGAATTTAATCCAACAGGGTAAGCAAGCAACCCTTGTTTCTGACCTTTTCTATGGCAGTGCCAATCGATTTTGGTGAAAAAGAACTCATGTCGGTTTATTTCTTTCCCTAATCTAACAGGAAGGCTGTAATTAAACTTCTTGAGGATATCTGCAACAGGCCAGGTGTTGACTGCACCAACTTGTTAACTTCTTTCACTGGTAATATAAGTGTCCCTAATTTGCTACTTAGCACTTAATCACTTATACCTGGAAAAGTTCATCTTTTATTAGTGACTTCAAATTTTTGTTATAATTATGTATAGGCCAGAATTGCTGCTTGAACTCTTCCATAGTAGATGTTTTTCTAGACCATGAACCTCAGTCAACGGCTACAAAGAACATGATCCATCTGGCTCAGAGTAAGTGCTCCTATACATACCATGATTGCTTACTAAAATTAGTACTTTCATAAATCATAAAGTAGAGAGAAGCCGACTGTGTATGAAGTATATGAAATCCTGTCAACTATATGTCAAATTGGACTGAATAATAAATGGAATATTAGCGTAAGCAAGAGAGAGAAAAGAGACAGAATTTACGTGATTCGGTCTATGACCTATGTCCACAGGGTAAAGCCCAAAGGGCTACATTATGCTCATCAACTTGCTTGTCTACAATACAAAAGTCCATATTTATAGGGTTTAGGGTAAATACTAATATGGTAATCAATTACAATTAACCCGTAAATAGAGAATATTACAATATTAACCAAATAAGGAATATACGGAAAATATATTATATTTTCCATATATTCTAACACTATAAAGCTAAGCAAATCAAATATGGTTTCTGAATTGAGTCGTTTTTATTTATTATTTTTAACAGTGATCAGATATGGAAATATAGCTATGTATGATTACAATAACGCGGATGAGAACAGGAGACACTATGGGCAGCCCACTCCTCCCTTGTACAACATGACAAGCATTCCAAATGACCTTCCTCTCTTCCTCAGCTATGGAGGGGCCGATGCTCTTTCTGATGTCAAAGATGTGAAGCTCTTGCTGGATAGCCTCAAAGATCACGATGGAGATAAGCTTGTAGTTCAGTACAGAGATGATTATGCTCATGCAGACTATGTCATGGGAGAAAATGCTAAGCAACTTGTGTATGATCCTCTCATGGTTTTCTTTAGGCTTCAATGAGGATATTACATGGAAAACATATAAGGTGTTAATATGAGTAATTTTGTTTACCACACCAATATTCTACAAGCATCACACCCTGCTGACGTCACAGTGTCAATTATAGCTTGTATTGCCACATTCGTAGAGTGAGATAATAGTAGTATATTTGTGTGGTATATAGCATTACTTTGTTTATACATGTGCTCGTTTCACAGTGCTATTGGCATGCAGTTTTACATGTTGATTGTGTATAGCCTGATCAAATTTTGTTTCTTCAGTGAAAAATCATACTCTGGATGTAAAAATAGATTTTCTATTGATACAATAACTTCTATACTGAAAAACGATGTTAAATAAGGGAAAAAAATAGCTTTTTTGGATAAGTTGTGTTCATGTTATTAACAAATCAACTTGACCATAACGTAATGGAAGTAACTTATTTGGATTGATAGGATCTCTCCCACTATTAAGGGTAAGATCTAATAAAGGAAAAATAAAAGTTAGAATGCTACCAAAAAAATTGGACAAAGCGGCCAAGTTACTAAATTATGAGTGCGAAAATTAGCGCTGCTGTGAATCTTAAAAGTCAGTGGCGAACCCACTTATAGGCCTGCGGGGGCCATGGCCCCTGCAATAGTTGAAAAAACAAATATTTCTAGAGAGCTCATCCCATGCAAGAATTAAGGGTCCCTACAAATTTTGTTGCCCCTTCGAAATAAAATCACACAAAAATTCACAAAACTTTGTTTGTTTCACTTTTTATTGAAAAGTTTAAACCTTAAGTGAAAAAAAAATATTAAAGATTGGACATGGTGTAAACAAAGTCTGACTAGCGTTTAAAAAAAAAAAAAGGAGTCTACTTCTTCTCTTCCAATTAAATGATAGATGCCTTTTCTTTCATTTTTTATTTTAATTCCTTTATAGTCTTGTTTATTTTATTTTTAGATGATAATTCAAAATATTAGATTGCATAAACAAAGTATTGTGGGAGATGTGATTAATGTGTTTACTATATAGTGTAATATGAATTTAATTTTGTAGCTTGAAACGTGTAGAGTAGTTGAATAAGTCACAACGATGTTACCATTTCCGTGTTAGTGGAGAATTTTGTATATACCAATTTTTAAGCAAGCGCCTTTAAGGGCAAAGCTAGAAATTCATGCTTCAGTTCGGTTCCATCAAACAAAAATTTCTAGCTCCGCCATCGTTAAAAGCTGACTACTTAGTGACGTGTCAAAAAGCACATTACTGTAAACACGTCAAAAAACCCTCTTTTTTTTTTTTACTTTTTTATTTGGTAGTGAGGGAGGACATCAAACCAAGACTGCGTAACAATAAGATGGAGATCTTCCAGTCTAATGTGAGATGGATATCTTCGAGAGTTAGGATCCCGGCCAAAGAGTCACCCTTCGAGGATAATGCACAAAATAATTTCACTCCCAAATATTTGTTTTATGGACCCTATCACACAATCAATGATTTAGTTCAAGGAGAAGGTTTTAGCCTTCATTGTACATGAAACATGGTACTGTCTGCTACAAATAGCTGGAAGTGTGAAATTATTTCATTGGGGTCACTAAAATACCTTGCAGAATTGCAGCTGCTGAAGCAATAACATAGCTGAACTCAATCTATAGTCAAACATAACCAAAAGAGTGATGTGTGATGGTATTTTCAAATCCATTGTAGAGACACGAGGCTATATATATGTTTGCCAAGAACATAAAAAGAACAGAATCTGATGGCTAGAAGCCCTGATGTAGACCTATCATTTGAAAAGAAAGAAAAATGCAAAAACCAAAAGAGTGATGTGTGACTACTGACAAATCAATGAACTAAAACAAGTTTGTACCATCATCTTCCTGCTTCTTTGAATGTGTGCATAAGCAGAGAGCGCAGAAACTGCACCATGTTGGCCATTTCCTTAGGCATGTACTGCTGTAGCTGCCTTTTCACAAGCTAGTCAAGCTAATGAACATGTCAAGATCAGCTGCTTTGCTAAGCCCAATGGCTTATCAGGGTCAGATTAAGATACCCTCGCTGTTTGCAAAAGCTGCTGCTGATTTGTTTGTTGTCGAGGTAACAAACAAATAAACACTTCCTGTTCATTTTTGGATTCCAAGAATGTTTCTTTTGTTTTTATTTAACAGGAACTGTACTGGTTGGGTCTCGTGAGTTTGTCCCGGGAGGGTGAGTAAACAACTAAAAGCAATTTTACCCCGGGAAGGGGTGAAGAGGTTCTCAGTTCTTATACTAATACGACGCTTTTGGTAGGTTGAACATGCTCCAGATGCCACCATTGAACTTGTAAGCTACGGGAGGGTAAGAGGTATATTTATGCAACAGCTGCAAAACATATAATTGCAGATGATTTATCCTTTGCCAAACCAGCAGTGAAAATGGTATCCCTTGATTTTCATTATTGGAAAGAATAAATTGGAACTAAGAAGTAAACGGTGATATTAAATTACCATTTATTTCTAATCATTTAATTAATATTATAACACTGATCTTCACGTGTGGATTTAAACTATTCCTTAATAAGTGAGGCTCTAACAAGTAAAATATTTAACTTAAATAAGTGTTAAATTGTAGAGTTGAGATCGAACTCAAGACCTCATACTATGTTAAATCATTAATATTTATACCAAAAGCTTAAGCTGATACGAAAGGTAAATTAATTTAATCTTTTAATTAACATTCTAACAAATGATGATCATGATAATAGGTTTCGAAGGTTTATTCAATTAGCAATGTTAAATGGAGGGGCGCCCACAATGTGTGCACTCCTCCCAATTAATGGGGTGATGCCATATATAGCCTTCCATTGGACGGGTTGAAGTATCAGATCAATTGTCAAAACAATCTAAGTGACTGCCCGGAGAAAGAAAACTATTGGAGAATCACGTGGAACAACCAACTACAGTGCAAGTGAGTACTAATGTTTTGACTCCCATGCTTCAGTTTATTTTTCTAACAAGCAGCAGTGAGTTTTGTACACACCCTAAACATGCCTTATGTTAACAAACAGAAATAGTTAATTAAAGGACCAAAAAACCTATCTTCTTTACCAAACATTCTATTCTATAACTTACAAGGACTCAGAGGTACACGAGATACAGCAGCAACATCAACTGGTCCGTCTCTCTTTCTCAAGTATGGATGGTTGGCCTAAGACTGAAGTGATTCTGGGCTGAATTATGGGCAAGGATGAAGGGATCCATGCCATTCTCATTCCTGCACCGGCCCTTTTTCCCTGCAGACTTCAAGAAGAGCTCCTCACAGTAAACGGTACAACAAGGTGAAGCTGAAAATTCTTGATCATTGCTTCTGCTAGAAAACCAAAGCAATTTCTTCAACTTTCTGACATATTTGATGAGCTTCTCCATTCTCATAGGCTTTTCTGCTTAGTCTGATCCCACACTCATCTTTCTCTCCTCAAACTTCTCATAGAGCTGGCAAGCTTGGCTTTATATATACATTTGTCAGATGAGGGAGTTAACAACTTGTAGCCTTACATGGAATACCTGGAGCCCTTTTGGAGGCTTGCTTATGTCCTGAAGCTTGCTTTTCGTTTTGTTTCTTAACAAGTGAATGAGATAACTGATTGGCCTTGTCTTTGTCTTTTGCTTTTAGAGCCTTTCAGACATCAGCTTACTAGAAAGATATGCATTTTCGATACGATACATATATCCTTTGTATAATGATGGGCAAAGCATAAACTTTGACATGAAGCTTTCGATAAGCCACCAGTTTGTACTAGAAATATTGGCCAATAGTGAGCAATGAGGTATGTCAAGCTGTCCTTGAATCTATCAATGATAAACGCATTGCACTTATCCAAAAGAGAAACAACCTTCCAAAGTTAATGATTTTAGACCATTCAGTTTATGTGATGTCTTGTATAAGTTAGTGTCCAAAGTGCTTGCAAACTGTACTATCCAAGAAAATATTTAAAGACAGAAATTTCTTACACACTAGTTTGTAAGAAATTTCATACAACTCACATATAAGATTGACATGTATCCTAAGTATATGAGAAACATAAGTTGTTTTAATAACATGTGCTTCTCACATGCTTTTTTAATAGTATTAATAAAAAAATATGTGCTTTTCACATGTTTAAAGAATACATGTCACTCTTATAAGTGAATTGTATGAAATTTTTTATAAATTGATTTGTAGAAAATTTCTGCCCACTATTTAATGGGTTTATTAAGAAACAAATACTAATAATGAGTTTTAATATAGTAAACAATTAATTATAGAAGTTAGTTTAATTAAATTAAAAATAACGAGTTAAATAAAAATTAACAAATAAGAAATTTAAAATAATAAGGGGTTTAAAATGGCATTTTTAGTATTTTTCCCTATCCTTTTTCCTTTTTCCTTTTCTTTCTCTCTTTTCTCCTTTTTGGCCCTGCCGCACGACACTCCCCTTTCCTTTTCTTTCTTTTTCTTTTCCTTATCTCTTTCTCCTTTGCCCCTAACACACGCACACACCCTGCTGCCGAGAGAGATAGAGAGAGAGAGTGACGCTGTGTGAGAGAGGGAGACCTGCAGAAGAGTAAAAGAAGAAGAAGAAAAAGGAAGAAGAAGAGAAGAAAAATAAGAGGAATCCGGCCATTGGGGTTTGTGAGGTAAATTTCTAGCCTTTCTTCGTGTTTTTGTGACACCCATTGAGCTTGGAGCTACAAAAGTATGTAGATCGTTAGAAATTTCCTTAGATTCAAATTCTAGGTTAAAATGGGTATGTGTTTCGGTTTTTGGGTGATTATTGTTGATTTTTGGGTTGTTTGTTAGGGCATTTCGTCCCTAGATGCTAAAATGTTAGGGTTTAAAGTTTTCCATGTGATTTTAATATACCCATTAATTTTTGGAGCTAGAAAGTAGTATGGATTGTTATGGTTTTGTAAATCCGAATTTAGGGTTTTTAATTTGGGGCCTGTAGGTGTTTGAACCCTAGATTATTAATTAGTGGATTAATTGCATTTAAAGTGTTAATTAATCCTAGGTTATCTATGGGTTCCATAGAAAATGGGTATTTAGGGGGTTAGGTCTTAATGTTATTGAGATGTATAAAATATAGGTTTTTAATTAAAAACCTATGAATGTTCTAGGTATTGGCCTAATTAATTAATGGGTAATAAAAGTAAACCCTAGAAATTACATAGGTTGTCATAGTGATGGGTTTTTGAGACAAACCAAGAACCTATGTGATGTTTAGAATTAGGGTATTTCGATTTAGTTTTAATGTATTATTGCATTATGTAATGCAGTGGTACATTGCAAGGTTCATGTCGGGGATCCATCGTTAAGCCATTTACCGAGTAGCCAAAGTAAGTATTCTACTCACTGAGAAAAGATGTTATAATTTATGTATTTTATAGAATTGAAAAGATATATTGATTTTATATCGAACCAACAATATGTTGATTATGTGTTTGGATGATTTCAATATTTTCAAGTATGTTGAGATATGACAATTGTATTTATGTGATTTGAGATATGAGTATGAAAACATGATTTGAGAAATGTTTTGATGTTTTATTGCCTGCTGGGGTTGAGATTTAAATTATGAATTGTGATTTGAGAAAATGACATGTTAAATTGTTTATGTTTTATGAGAAAGTATGTGTTAAAAGCATGATCATGAAATGTAAATGTATACAATGTTTGAGCATGAAGCATGAGCATAGATGTGAGAGAAATGCATAAGCCACTATAACAATCGAGCAAGTCTCCAGCATGACATGAACGGACAAGTCCGTGAGGGCAAACCCTCGATGCTGTGAATGGAATGTTAATGACGTTATGAAGGACAAGTCTTTAGAAGGAGTAAGTTGCAAGCTTTCACTACCTTGGGGGAAGCCCCATAATGTTAAGTATGTGTGCACGAAAAGATATTCTTGAAGTTTCGGGACAAGTCCCAAAGTGAAATAAAAATATACATGAGCATCTATAGCATTGTTTTGTGATGTTTAAGATGTTTACATGATTATATGTATTAGTTTTCATGCTAGGCGTATTAATATGCATATGGGTTTTAATGGCAAAGAGCATATGTATATTTCTAATCGGCTAGTCTACATAAAGGTTTTACTTATCAAAAAAAAAAGTCTACATAAAGGTTTTAAAGGCACTTAAGTTAGAAGCTTAATGTGCTTAGATACTTGTGTTTCCAAAGGTTTGGAAATGTTTGTATCTCTATATAGTTAGGCATGATGCCACTCGTTTTCTGTTTAGACGTACTTGTATGCTTGTATTTCCTAAGTAGGAATGCTTGCATACGTGTATGACTAAGCCATTCAGTATAAAAGTAATATGCTGTAGATGAGCTTGTATATATGCAATTCCAAGCGGTAGATTGGAATGCTTATATATGTTCACAGCTACATAGTATGCTTTCACGTGTTTCTGGAATATTAGTGTTTACCTTATCATCTACAATATGATTTCAAGGGAAAGATTTTCATAACCAAAATGATAGATGTTATTGTAAACAAATGATAACTAGAATATTAGTGTTTACATTATCAGCTAAAATAGGATTTTAAGAGAAGGATTTTCATAGCCAAAATGATAGCTGTTATTGTAAACGAATGATAAAATGAAATGTCGGTTCTATGCGAAAACTCAGTGATTATTATTATGTTGAGGTGGTGAACTCACACTTTCACCTATGCGGACGTGGCTAACGCTACGACCGTGTAGACATTGTTTCGTTGGCTGCAGGTATATCGGATGTAGATGATGACCCTGTAGTGCTGTATTTAGTATATTACGACTGAAGCATATCACGGCGGTTGTAATTTTGTTGGACCATGGGTAGTCCAATATTTTGTTGATTTTGTATATGGCATGTGTCGCTTGTGACACGTATATGTGATAGCCATTCTTTTGTGATGTAACTAAAATTTTGATAAGCCTTAAACAGATAGACTATTGTATGGCTATTTTGTTGTAATTAATAGTTGATGCTTTATAGATGTGATTTTCGCTGTTCAAATTATGTTTTCCGCTGCATAGAAGTTATTAGATGTTGACTCCTAATATCAGATACATATTATGGGATGTGTACCACATGTTGGCTTTGCGACAAACAGTCGAGCCATTGTGATGATCCATTTTGTATCTTTGTATTAAAAAAAATGTGTCGTCACAACTAATGATATCAGAGTAGTTAGTTCTAGGGTTGTTAAAAGTGGGAGTCTAGGGTTGTATTAGAGTCTAAGGATAACAAAAATGCCTTAGAATTCTAAAAGCTTACAACAAAGATATGAAAACTTAAGAAGGAATTCCTTGTATGCATTGCATGATTTTTGTGATGCATCTATCATGACTTGTATTCGTTTATGTGGTATCTCTTTCACTCTCACATTGTTGGCTAACTTCAATGTAATTGCGCAGAGCTATGCCGCCTAGACGACGAAGAGCAGCTCGACGTAATGAGGAAGAGGGACACGTGAATAGACCTGGTGGCAATGCACTTCCACCACCTCCATCGCCTCCTCCTCCTTCGCCCATGCCTAACATGACTCAATTTCTGGCAGCCTTGATGGCCTCCATGCCTAGACCAGTTGAGCAAAATGACACGGTTGGTTGTTCATCGGCCGACTTCTTGAAGCATAATTCACCTATGTTTGACGGAAGTGAAGGGCCTATGGCAGCTGACAATTGGATTTCCAATTTTCAAGACCTTGCTGATACACTTAGGTGCACCGACAGTCAAAAGGTCAACTTTATGGGGCTAAAGCTAGACGGAGAAGCCCGATTCTGGTGGAAGGCCAGAAAAGAACTCATAGCTGAAGAGTTAGGGCACGGAGTTCCCATTCCATGGGAGCGATTCAAAACAGAGTTCAACAATCGTTTTTTCTCTCAGGCACAGAGGCAGCAATGTGCACGAGATTTTCAAGACCTGAGGCAAGAGAATATGACAGTTGAGCAATACTCAGCTGAATTTCAGAAGTTGTCGAGGTATGCCCCTCACCTCATTCCCAATGAAGAGACAAAGGCCGAGAGGTTCCGTGACGGTTTATCGCCGCAGATTCGTGAGAGGGTTATTATCACTGACTTCTACAAGATGGTGCACACTGCCACCATGGTCGAAAAAGGGATCTGTGAAGCGGCTGCGGACTATGTAAATAGAAAGCGGTTGATGTCTATGGGAGCGCCTCCTCCCCCACCTCCATCAAAGAGGCATTCAGTGGGTGGTAGTAGTTTCGGATCCTTTGGAAAAATGAATACTTTTGCAAGTCAAGCTGGTAATAGTAACCCACGGTGCAACAAGTGCAAGAGGCCGCATTTAGGAGAATGCAAGATGGGATCAGATTCATGTTTCCGATGTGGCAAAACTGGCCACTTCATTAGAGATTGTCCTCAAGCAAGTGCTACTAGAGGTCAAGGGTCTCAAGCAAGTATCAATCAGCCTAGACATACTGCTCCAACAAGGTTGTATGCACTCACACCGGACAATATCCAAGCTGAAGAAAATGCTATTGATATCGTCACAGGTACTATACCATTATTTGGTAGTGTGGCATGTGTGTTGTTTGATTCGGGTGCTGCGCACTCATTCATTTCGTCGACCTATGTGAAGTTATGTAAGTTGAGCACTGAGCCTTTAGATCAGAACATATGCGTGGTCACCCCAATTGGTGATGCTATTACTTGTAGAAAGTATGTGGATAACTGTCCTATTGTGATAGAGGGGAAGACCTTGCCAGCAAAGCTTGCAGTATTTAGTATGTTGGGCTTCGATGTCATTCTGGGAGTGGATTGGCTATTAAAGTATAAGGCTAACATAAATTGTCGCGGGAAGGAAGTGACGTTCTGCCTTCAAGGTGTAGAAGAGTTCAAGTTCCGCGGGTCTAAAGTGCGTGCTATTCCGCCACTTCTCTCTGCCGTTCAAGTAATAAAGAGTGTCAGAGAGGGTGCACAAGCATATTTGGCTTATGTCCAAGCCAAGCCCGAAGTCAGAGCGAAGTTGGAAGACATTCCAGTGGTATGCAACTATCCAGATGTTTTCTCAGAAGTCATGGGATTGCCTCCGGATCGGGAAATTGAGTTCTCCATTGACTTGATGCTGGGAACTCAGCCTATTCACAAAGCACCCTACTGCATGGCTTTAACAGAATTGAGAGAATTAAAAGAGCAGCTTCAAGAGTTGCTTGATCGGGGCTTCATTCGCCCAAGTGTGTCACCATGGGGAGCGCCGATATTATTTGTGAAGAAGAAGGACGAGTCTATGCGGCTGTGCATAGATTACCGTGAGTTGAACAGGGTGACTATAAAAAATAAGTATCCTTTACCAAGGATCGACGACTTGTTCGATCAACTCAAGGGAGCTTCGGTATTCTCGAAGATAGGCCTTCTTTCGGGATATCATCAGTTAAAGGTGCGAGAAGAAGATGTTTCGAAGACAGCGATCCGAGCTCAGTATGACCACTATGAATTTTTGGTGATGCCATTCAGATTGACAAATGCATCGTCAGTGTTCATGGATTTGATGAATCAGGTATTCCATGAATACTTGGATTCTTTTGTGGTGGTTTTCATAGATGACATATTAGTTTACTCGGCTAATCATGTCGAACACGAAGAGCATTTGAAGACTGTGATGGAGAAGCTGAGAGAAAAGAAGTTGTTTGCCAAATTGAAGAAGTGTGATTTTTGGCTTGAAGAAGTGTCTTTCTTAGGTCATGTGGTGAATAAGAATGGACTTGCAGTTGATCCAGCGAGGGTAAAGGTTGTGGTTGAGTGGGAACGGCCTACAAGCGTTCGGGAAATTCGAAGCTTCTTGAGCCTAGCAGGTTATTACAGGAGATTCATAGAGGGATTCTCTTCATTGTCAGGGCCACTCACCGCCCTCACAAATAAGAACGCCCCATATGTATGGAGTGATGAGTGTGAAGCAAGCTTCCAAGAGTTGAAACAGAGACTAGTAATTGCACCTGTTCTTACACTACCTATGGAATCTGTTGGGTATGTTGTGTATACAGATGCGTCAAAGAAGGGATTGGGATGCGTGCTTATGCAACAAGGTCGGGTTGTGGCCTATGCCTCAAGACAATTGAAAGATTATGAGAAGAACTATCCTACTCATGACCTGGAGTTAGCAGCAGTTGTCTATGCTTTGAAGATATGGAGGCACTACCTCTATGGTGAAGAGTGTGAGATTCACACTGATCACCAAAGTCTCAAGTATATTTTCACTCAAAGAGACTTAAATATGAGGCAAAGAAGATGGCTTGAAGTGTTGAAGGACTACGACAGTAAGATGTTTTATCATCCTGCTAAAGCCAATGTGGTGGCTGATGCATTAAGCCGAAAGTCTCATGATGATGAGACCGATCCTAAAGAGCTCATGGACCAGCTGTCACAACAGTATCCTATTGCACAGATTGATGAAGTGATGACTGGTGGTCCACCAATTCTAGCAGCACTTGTAGTACAACCACAAAGTTTGGACAGAATCAGACATGCACAGGAAAATGATCTTAAGCTGCAAGATTTTATTGATAGGACCCGGCGTGGAGAAACAACTGAGTTCTATCTCACAGGTGAGGGAATGCTGAAGACTCGTATTGGGAGAACAGTTATCCCTAATAATACTGAGTTGAGAAGAGACATTCTTGATGAAGCTCATCAGACACGGTATACTGTTCACCCAAGTAACAACAAGATGTACCAAGATCTGAAGAAAAAATTTTGGTGGTGTGGCATGAAGCGAAATATTGCTGAGTACGTTGCACAGTGTCCTTCATGCCAGCTTGTGAAAGCTGAACATCAGATGCCAACTGGGCAATTTCTGCCACTCGAAGTGCCTATGTGGAAGTGGGATAAAATAACTATGGATTTTGTTGTTGGTCTACCAAGAACGCCAAACGGACAAGATGCCATATGGGTTATTGTTGACAAATTGACGAAGAGTGCTCACTTCCTTCCCATCAAAATTATAGATTCAATGGACAAACTGGTAGAAACGTATGTGCGGGAGATTGTTAGGCTACATGGAGTGCCTGTCTCCATTGTGTCGGACCGTGATCCACGGTTCACTTTGAAGTTTTGGGAGAGGTTACAAAGTGCAATGGGGTCTAAGTTGAATTTTAGCACCGCTTATCATCCGCAAACCGACAGCCAATCTGAAAGAACCATTCAGACACTCGAGGATATGCTTAGGTTGTGCGTGCTGGACTTCAAGGGAAGTTGGATACGCTACTTGCCTTTAATTGAATTTGCTTACAATAACAGTTTTCAGACGACTATTGGCATGGCACCGTATGAAGCTCTATATGGGCGCAAGTGTAGATCGCCATTGTACTGGGATGAAGTTGGCGAGAGGCAGTTGTTGGGCCCTAAATTGGTGCAAGATACAAGGGAAAAGATTGCACTCATCCGAAAGCGGATGCTCACTGCCCAAAGTCGACAGAAAAGCTATGCAGATAAGCATCGCCGCAAGCTTGAATTCGCAGTTGGTGACCTTGTGTACCTCAAGGTGTTGCCAATGCGGGGCGTATGGCGTTTTGGCAATAAGGGCAAACTCAGTCCAAGGTATGTTGGATCGTTCCAAGTGCTGAAAAAAGTAAGCCCTGTAGCGTACAAGATCGAGATGCCTCCAAGTTTGGCGAGCGTTCATGATGTCTTCCACGTCTCTCAGTTGCGGAAGTGTGTTCATGATTCATCGCATGTAATTAATTACGAGCCTCTTGATATTCAGCCTAATCTGACATATGAAGAGTTGCCCATTCAAGTGTTGGATCGCAAAGAGCAGCAGTTGAAGATCAAGACTATCCCCTTTGTGAAGATCTTATGGCGGAATCACGGTGTTGAAGAAGCCTCGTGGGAGCTTGAGCAGCAGATGCGGGATCGATATCCCTACTTGTTCGAGTAAATTCAGGTATGATCACTTGATTCATTACATTTTCACATTTTTCTTTGAGTAAATTTCATGTTTAGACGCTTGTAAAAAGACTTAAGGTCTAAATTTTGAGGGCGAATTTCTTATTAGGTGGGAGAGATGTAATGTTGAAGAAAATATCTAATTGGTTTATTAGAAAATAAATACTAATAGTGAGTCTTAGTATAGTAAACAATTAATTATAGGGGTAAGTTTTAATTGAATTAAAAATAGTGGGTTAAATAACAATTAACAAATGAGAAATTTAGAATAGTGGGAGGTTCAAAATAAAACAAAATGGGCATTTTTTGTATTTTTCCCCTTACTTTTTCCTTTCATTTTTCCCCCTGCTGCACAACACGCCCTTTCCTTTTCTTTTCTTTTTCCCTATCTCTTTCTCCTTTTACCCCTAACACATGCACACACCCTACTGCAAGAGGAATCCAACCATTGGGGTTTGTGAGGTAAATTTCTAGCATTTCTTCGTGTTTTTGTGATACCAATTGAGCTTGGAGCTAGAAAAGTATGTAGATCGTTAGAAATTTCCTTAGATTCAAATTTTAGGTTAAAATGGGTATGAGTTTCGGTTTTTGGGTGATTATTGTTAATTTTTGGGTTGTTTGTTAAGGCATTTTGTCCCTAGATGCTAAAATGTTAGGGTTTAAAGTTTTCAATGTCATTTTAATATACCAATTAATTTTTGGAGCTAGAAAGTAGTATGGATTGCTATGGTTTATGTAAATTCAAATTTAGGGTTTTTAATTTGGGGCTTTTAGGTGTTTGAACCCTAGATTATTAATTTGTGGATTAATTGCATTTAGAGTGTTAATTAATCCTAGGTTATCTATAGATTCCATGGAAAATGGGTATTTAGGGGTTTAGGTCTTAATGATAATGAGTTGTATAAAATAGATGTTTTTAATTAAAAACCTATGAGTGTTCTAAGTATTGGCCTAATTAATTAATGGGTAATAAAAGTAAACCCTAGAAATTACATAGGTTGTCATAGTGATGGGTTCTTGAGACAAGCCAAGAACTTATGTGGTGTTTAGAATTAGGGTATTTCGATTTAATTTTAATGTGTTATATCAATATTTAATGCAGTGGTACATTGCAAGGCTCATGTCGGGAATTTGTCTTTAAACCATTTACCGAGCAGTCAAAGTGAGTTTTCTACGCGTTAAGAAAAGATGTTATAATTTACGTATTTTATAGAATTGAAAAGATATGCTGATTTTATATTTAACCGACAATATGTTGATTATGTGTTTGAATGATTTCAATAATTTCTAGTATGTTGAGATATAACAATGGTGTTTATGTGATTTAAGATATGATTATGAAAACATGATTTGAGATATGTTTTGATGTTTTATTGCCTATTGGGGTTGAGATTTAAATTGTGATTTGAGAAATGACATGTTAAATTGTTTATGTTTTACGAGAAAGTATGTGTTAAAAGCATGATCATGAAATGTAAATGTATACAATGTTTGAGCATGAAGCATGATCATAGAGGTGAAAGAAATGCAGAAGACACTATAAGAATCAAGCAAGTCTCTAGCATGACATGAACGGACAAGTCCGTGAGGATAAGCCCTCGATGCTGTGAAAAGAATGATAATGACGTTATGAAGGACAAGTCCTTAGAAGGAGTGAGTTGCAAGCTCTCACTACCTCGAGGTTAGCCCCATAATGTTAAGTATGTGTACACGAAAGGATATCCTTGAAGCTGTCCGGACAAGTCCTAGAGAAATAAAAATATACATGAGCATCCATAGCATTGTTTTGTGATGTTTAAGATGTTTACATGATTATATATATTAGTTTTCATGTTAGCGTATTAATATGTATGTAAGTTTTAGTGAAAAAGAGCATATGTATATTTCTAATTGGCTAGTATGCATAAATGTTTTAAAGGCACTTAAGTTGGAATGTGCTTAGATACCTGTGTTTCCAAATGTTTGGAAACGTTTGTATCTCTGTATAGTTAGGCATGATGCCACTCTTTTTCTCCTCAGACGTACTTGTATGCTTGTGTTTTCCAAGTAGGAATGCTTGTATACGTGTATGGCTGAACTATTCTGTATAAAAGTAATATGTTGTAGATGAGCTTGTATATATGCAATTCCAAGCGGTAAATTGGAATGTTTATATATGTTCACAGCTACATAGTATGCCTTCATGTGTTTCTGGAATATCGGTGTTTACCTTATTAGCTACAATATGATTTCAAGGGAATGATTTTTATAACCAAAATGATGGCTGTTATTGTAAACGAATGATAAAATGAAATGTCGGTTATATGCGAAAACTCAATGATTATTATACTGTTGAGGTGGTGAACTCACACTTTCACCTATGCGGACGTGGCTAACGCTACGATCGTGTAGTCATTGTTTCGTTGGCTGCAGGTACACCGGATGTAGATGATGGCCTTGTAGTGTTGTGTTTGAGATATTACGACCGAAGCATATCGCGATGAATGGAATTTTGTTGGACCATGGGTAGTTCATTATTTTGTAGATTTTGTATATGGCATGTGTCACTTGTGACATGTATTTGTGATAGCCATTCTTTTATGATATAACTAATATTTGATAAGCTTTAAATAGATAGACTATTGTATGGCTCTTTTGTTGTAATTAACAGTTGATGTTTTATTGATGTGATTTTCACTGTTCAGATTATGTTTTCCGTAGCATAGAAGTTATTAGATGTCGACTCTGAATATCAGGTGCATATTAGAGCATTCTTAGTAGTCTCACCAAATTTTAATCACTAAAATAGCTAAAAATTATTTTTTTCAATTCTAGTGAGTCACTTTTTTAAAACACTCCCAGCAGCCTCACCATTTTAACTACTAACTATCACTATTCTATTTAAATAATATTTTATTTAGATTTATTTATCCTTTTTCTATTTAATTTTTTTAAATGTTTATCTTTTCTTCACGGTTATATTTTTGAATACTTATCTTATTGTAATGGTCATCATCAATATAAGGAATATCTTCAATGCAATCCCAGGTAGAAAACCTGCTATGGTAACAAAATTACCACCGAAAATTCAATGCACCCAAAGGAATATATTCTACAAGGGGGATGGCAATTAAAATGTCAAGTATGTGGAGAGGGATATTTACCTCAAAGCCAACCCATAAAGTTAACAAACATGACCAACTGACTGGCAACTGACCAAGTAAAGTATCATCTAAAATCAAGAGCACGTTTCCAATCCCAAAAAATCATGACATGATTAAAAGAATTGAATCAGTGAACAGAAAACTGTCAAAGTATACCCGACAGGATAAAGTGTAAAGAAAAGGTAGAGTAAGACCAAATAAGAAGATTGCACAATTTACCTTCGTGCAGATATATATCTATCTGCATAGTCAGTAGATTCAGTAGGAAAAGGGAGGTCTTTTGCATCGCTCTCAACTATTTTGCACTCCTTCAAGGGCTCCTTCTGCTTTAGCCTCAACAAGCTGATGAGGCGACTGATTTTTTGTATCAACGTGCTAACAATCCCCAAAGTGGTAAACCCGATTCCACCACCGACATCTAGGACTATCATATTCCGGTCATTGAGGTCAGCAGGCTCAAGTGCGTCCTCCCTCATATCCTCAGTCCAATGCCCAGGGTTTATGATATGGTCATATATACACAATTGAAAGGAATCTATAGAACCAAAATGGTTCTTGCATGTGCTGAATGAACATAGGCTGTGAAGCCGGCCCCGGAGGCAATACACTACACTTGGGTACTATGGTTCGACCCTTCGAAATCCTAGTACAAGACACCAAACCCAGCTTGGGAAAGTGCCTCCCACGAAAACCTGACCCCATAAAACCTAACCCATTTGGGGTTATTCCTCTTATGAGTGTGAGGTTTTCTGCTCCATGGAGCATTGTAGAAGCCATGAATATATCCAAAAACTGAAAACCCACAAAGGAAAACTAGTGAATTCGACTTGGGTTCAGTGACTTGATGAAAATATAGAAACCCACATGCAAATTCAACCTAAGCAGTTTTCAGTTTTAGTTTGTAACTCAGTGAGAATCATGCGCATCTGGGGTTGTGATTATTCACTAACTTCAATACAATCCCAGGTAGGAAACCTGCTATGGTGACGGCGTGGGCTCGCTATACGGTGACGTTGAGGTCGACGGGGTCGTGGTGATGAGCTTAGGGATGCTGTGCGTGAGAGTTGGGAGAAGAAAGGGAAAAAGTGTGTTGTGATCGTATGAGAGATAAATGAGAAACAAAATTAGTGAGTTTGTAAGTGAATAACACTCATCAAAATTAGTGAGTATTTCCACTCACCAAATTTTTTTGGTTAAAGTGGTGAAGCTGTTGGGAGTGGTTTTTCCGTGTTTTCATCAAATTGGCTCACCAAAAATAGTTTTTTAGCTATTTTAATGAGGCTATTAAGAATGCTCTTATGGAATGTGTACCACATGTTGGCTTTGCGACAAATAGTCGTGCTACTGTAATAATTCATTTTGTATATTTGTATATATATACAAAAAAATAGGTCGTCATACAAACAGAGTAAAAAAAATCCTTCCCCACATCATTTCTCAAAATCAAAATACTCTTCAACACTTTTGGTAGGTTGAGCATGCTTTAGATGCCTCCATTGAACTTGTAAGCTACGGGAGGGTAAGACCAGTTGAAATGCAACTGGTATATGCAACAACTGCAAAACATATAATTGCATATGAGTTGCCCTTTCCAAACTCAACCTTAAAAATTAGGGTATTTCCGAACTCAAAACGAACCCAACACAAAATTAGTGGGTTATGGTTGAGAGGTCTGATTTGTATAATTAAATGGGTCAGATTAGAGTTAGCTTATATAGTCTTATATCTATGCATCCACGCGACATTTAGGGCTGTCAATTTTTAACATGACCGGCAAACCCGACACGAAATTAGTGAGTTAAGGTTGATAGGTCTGACTTGTTTAGTTAAATGGATCGAGTTTGGGTTGACTTATATAGTCTTATATATATCAATGTCTTGATATGACTTGAATTCGACTCGTGAACACAAATTGCCACCCTAGTAAAAATGGTATCTATTGGTTTTTTCATATAGTTTTTCATTATTGAAGAGAATAAATTGGAAATAAGAAGTAAATGATGATATTAAATCACCATCTATGTCCCAAAGCTTAAGTTGATATGAAATGTGAATTTGATTAATATTTTAATACTTCCTCTCATGTATGGATTTAAATTCTCCTTTAATAAGTGAGGCTCAACCAGTGAAATATTTAACTTAAATGAGTGTTTAACTGTAGAGTTGGGTTTGAACTCGAGACCTCATACTGTGTTAAATTATCACTTATACCAAAAGTTTAAGCTAATAAGAAAGATAAATTTAATCATTTAATTAAAATTCTATCCCGTGCTTTTGAAAACCACATTTCAAATAAATAAACGCCTGGCTTAATGACTGACAGGCATTATGCCTGGAAGTGTAAATATGGAGTAATGCTCAGGTGTTACTCCAGTGTTTGTTCCTCCCCATCAATGGGGGTGATGCTATATATAGCCTCCCATTGGATGAGTTAAGATATCGGATCACTTTTCAGCAATTTGAATCAGAATTTGAATGATTCTCATACTCTCTATCTCACTGTATTTTTGAGTGCTCTTAGATTCTAGGCCTTGTGAGTATTACTCTAGTAATTCTAGTAGTGTGCTCCACCGCAAGGAGAAAAGAAAACTATTGGAGGATCATTTGGAACAACCAACTGCAGCAGTACAAGTGAGGTACTAATATTTTAATTCCTTTGTTCAGTTCAATTTTCCAACAAGCAACAATGAGTTTTATACACACCCTAAAAAGGCCTTATGTTAACAAACAGAAATAGCTAGTTAAAGGACCACAAAACCTCTGTTCTTTACCAAACATTCTCTTCTATAACTTACAAGAGGACTCTGAGATGACATGAGATACAGCAGCAACATCAACCATGGTCCCTCTCTCTTTCTCAAATATAGATGTTTGGCCTAAAACTGAAGTGATTCTGGGCTGCAATATGAGCAAGGATGAAGGGATCCATGTCATTCTCATTCCTCCTGAACCGGCCTTTTTTCCCTGCAGACTTCAAGAAGAGCTCCTCACAGTAAACGGTACAAAGAGGTGAAGCTGAATTTTCTTGATCATTACTTCTGCTACAAGACAAGAGCAGTTTCTTCAACTTTCTGGCATATTTGATGAGCTTCTCCATTCTCATAGGCCTTTCTGCTTAGTTTCTCTCCCCAGGTTTCTCAGAGTTGGCAATTAAGCATGGCTTTACATATTTCTTAGATGAGGGAGTTAACTGCATGCCAGCCTCACATGGAATACCCATGGTGCATGCCTTTTTGGAGGCTTGCTTATTTCGTGAAGCTTGCTTTTCGTCTTGTTTTTTCACAAATGAATGAGGAAACTGATTGGCCTCGTCTTTTGTCTTGCTTTTAGAGCCTTTTTTTCAGCCTTAGATTGGAAACGTTACGACACCATTTTGTTAGAAAGATATGCGTTTTGGATATATCTATATATATATATATATATCCTTTTTATAATAATGATGGGCAAAGCATAAAGGTTTCAAAAGTAACGTATGGGTTACCTCTTAATTACTTACACATATGTTATATATTCTAAAAAATAATTGTTCTTTTGTAAAGAAAGATTAAAAAAAAGAGTGCTATAAGAAGTTGATTTTAACTTTTAGGAAGAACTTCACCTATAACTTTTAAACTTTCATACATTTTAGAAGAATGTACCTAAATTTTAAAACATCTCAATTTAGGGTATCAAAGTTTCAATTTTAGTTTTCCGTTAAATTCTATCAAAATTTTTAAAATACCCATGTGTTTATTTTCTTAAAAAAAAATTTCAAAAATTTAGACATGGAAATTTTATAAATTCAGTTAAATTCTAACTAACACCTAAATCCTAACAATTTTTTTTATTTTCCCTTAAAAAAAAATGAGGAGTATTTTTAGAATTTTGACAAGATTAAACGGAAAATTCTAAGGAAGATTGAGATTGAAACTTTCTGAAAAATAAATACCCTATATTGAAATGTTTTAAAGTTTAAATACATTTTTTTCAAAATTGGTGAAAGTTCAGATGCTATAAGTGAAGTTTTCCCTAACTTTTATTATGTATTTCCTAAAAATCAGTGCAATAGTCCCTAGAAAACTAACCACGCCAACTGCTAAGTTTTATATAGGCTGTCACGTTACTTTAGAAGTTTAGGTGATGATTATCATGTTAATCATTAAACAATTAAATTTGCTTGTGGTTTGTGCGTGCCACGTCATTTTGATTATGCAGTATCCCAATCATTTTCGGATTAAAAAATAATGTTTTATGTATGACATTATCGCAAGTCAATTCACTCTATGACCACAAACATCTTTAATTTGTGAGATTCCTTCTTTGTTGAGTTGCTTAGGCTCAAGAAGTCATGGAAATTGCTCTTGTACGCGGGCAAATACTAGGAACGTATTTTTATCGCATAGGGTTTGAATCTACATAAAGTCATTGGTGGGTTCATGATATAGAAAATAATATTTTTATAAGGATTTTTTTTAAAAAAAAAAATTAAAAAAAAATTGGGTATTTTTCACACTTATTTTACACTGATTGATATAGCGTATTTTATGGGTTTTTTTTTTTTTTTTTTAAGTGATTGAAATAAAAAGTTACTTTAAGTATGTCAGGTTAGTCGGATAGGGATCTGCAACAATTAACTATCCAAATTGCTTATAATTATGGAACCCACCTCAAAGAAAACATTATCATAAAATAAAATTAAAGATATTGTAATTATGAAACCCACCTGAAAGAAAACATAATCATTAAAAAAAAAAAAATTAAAGACAAAGCGGAATAATAAAAATAAGAATAAAGAATTATACGTAGTTTGGCCTATGATCTACGTTTACACGATAAAGCTTAAATGGCTACGTTATGTTCTTATTTCTCTCGATGATTTTACAATATTGAAGACACATATTTATAGGATAATTGGTAAGAAAATTAATTAAATTTGATTATCATCAAACTTGATTACAATCAATCTTATAAAAAGATAAGTAACGTACAATATTATATTAATATATTTAAAAAAAATATATTCTCTAACCCTACTTATCCAAATAAGTAATCTGTCTCCCATTTATAAGCAATTTGGTAAATAAATTGTTAAAAATTCTAATTCATATCGGCAACATAAATTGGGTACGAGGAGACCGAGTAACATTACCCCCTACTGTAACCCGAAATTTTCTGAAACAATGCGAGAGTCTGAATTTGTCACCAATCACAAATTGCCACGTACTACAAGAAAATACCTCGTTAACACGTGGCATCGTAATGGACATTTGACCCATGAAAAATAGGGGTTTTTACCCAATCATTCCTCTCCCTTACCCGTGTCCCAACCAAAAATGAGAAAAGACGTGTAAGTCTCCGATTGGTCCACACACGTAGCTAGCCTACAGAGGGAGGGGGAGGGAGGGGGTTTTTCTTCTCTGCATTGCGAGCTTTCAGCTCCGAACCCAATTCGCAGAGACACAGAGAGAGAGAGAGAGAGAGAGAGAATGAGAAATCACAGGGCGTTGCTCACAACAGCTCTACCAGTCTTCTTGTTATGCTTCTTCTTCGGATTCAAATTCGATCGCTGTGATGCACTGTACGGGGCGTCCTCACCAGTGCTTCAGCTAAACCCCTCCAACTTCAAGTCCAAGGTTTAATTTCAAATCCTTTGAAAATGTTCTATTTTTGTGGTTTTTACCATTTTCTAGTGCTTGATCACTCTCTAATTCTCACATTTCTCGAATATGGGAGTACGACGCCGTTTTTGCTTTCTTCAGATGTTTTGGAGTGACGCTTAATTTGGATTCGCATGGTTCAAACGTTAGATCTGAATTTTTAGAATGTAATACTGAAATTACTAATTTCTTAATTTGGGTAGCAATTGTGTACTAATGTTGCGTTACTGAATGTAATTTGATCATAAAATTTGATTGAGAAACAATAGGATTTGGGGGTTTGGATTCTATTTGAAGAGCCGTGTGTGCCCATAATATTATTTGTTCATTTTGTTTACGGGTTTGTCTGGAAATTGATCATATTGTGTTCATTCACGTGTTCCATGTCGTTTCCTATTAGTGGGTCTATAATTTTATTTTATTTTGGTTACATTTTGCTGCTATTTGAAAAACACTTCAATTAGTTAGCTTTTGCTTACTAAACAAACCTTGAGAGACTAATAAAGAGTTTGAATTACATTTGTGTTACGCATTTTAAGTGATGTCTTTAGCTTGCCAAACGAAGTGTATTGTTAGGAAACTCACTCTGTCCCAAAACTGTCATTTTGACTAATGTTTTGAGGCAATTTCTTAAAAGCAAAATTCTAGTATGATCCTAATAGTCTATCATTCAGCGACCATTAGGGGCATGTGGTTCGGATATGTAATGCTAATGACATAATTTCCTTGATTTCTCTTCTTTCTGTAGGCAAAGTACCATAATTCTTGTTTAATGCTTTTGTAAAATTTCTGATACTGTTAATTTAGGCTATGTATTATAGTTGTAATTTACGATATTATCTGAAAAGCAGGATGAATTCTAGTATTGATCAGACTCTGTATGACAAGTTCATGTTGCCTATGGCAGGTTCTGAACTCAAATGGAGTTGTACTGGTCGAGTTCTTTGCGCCATGGTGTGGCCACTGTCAGGCTCTAACGCCGATATGGGAGAAGGCAGCTACTGTCTTGAAAGGTGTCGCCACCGTGGCAGCGCTCGACGCTGATGCACACCAGTCCCTTGCTCAGGTTTGGAATTCTTTCCTCAATGATAATTTGTTCCGAGAACCGCACAATTAGAGTGAGTAATAGTTTTTAGTAATTTTGGAATCAGTAATTGCCAACTTGGAATTCTAATTGTTATTGATGGCAAATTACTTGACTTGAAAAGTAGATTGCACTACATGTAAGCAAAACTAGTTGTGTAATATGCATGTGGAGAGATATAATGTATGTTGTATTTGAGACTTTTACTTGTTGATAATCATGTGGATTTTCTCAAAAGTTAAAGAAGAGAAGGAGGGTATGTTTTTTACCTAAGATATTAGGTGCTTGGTGTGAAGTTATTGTGATTTATAACATACCGTTGCTGAATCAAGATTAACCAGAATTTCTGTCTGGATGGCTGGGCTGTTTGGTTGCTCTGTAGGAATATGGGATTAGAGGATTTCCTACCATAAAGGTTTTTGCACCTGGAAAGCCTCCGGCAGATTACCAAGGGGCTAGAGACGTCAAACCCATTGCAGAATTTGCACTTCAACAGGTTTGTTTTGATTTTAACTCCAACTGTAAATTGATAAATATTCAATAGATTTTCCTTGTTTCTTTGGTGTACATTATTTCTCTCGGTTGGATAGATGTGTAGCAAGCTGATGTTACCAGTAAATGTTTAAAGGGTTAAATTTTGGCTAGTTGCATACTCTAATTGGAAAAGTGACAAATTGAATATGAGATTGCTTGTTTTGAGGCCAAAAAAGACGATGATTGTGCACATTTGTGAAGTTACAAACAGTGGCTGAAATTAATGGGCTGCATAGCAATGTTTTTTTTTGATAAGTAAGTAAGTTTATTAAAAAGCGTAAGGCGCCCCTAAGTACACCGGGAGTATACACGAGCAGCCAAAGCCAGCACAAAAAAAAGAAAAAAACCCAAAAAAACCCCAAGAGGACCAAGCCCGAAACCCACCAAAAACCCCAAAAGGAAAACCCTAGAACCCGAAAGAAAACCCAAAACAACCCACAAAAGAAACCTAGAGACAACCCAAAAGCCCTCTAAAGAACACTACCCTACAACTTGAGGCCCTTTCCTTTCCTACGCCTAGAGGAGTCCGAAGCAACACCATAGTTAACGGAACTTTGCAAATTCAGCAACTCCCTCTTTCCCTTCGATTTCTGGCGCGCTATCATCTTCTCACGCAGAAATTCCTCTTCCATGGCATCCCGAATAGCCAAAGCCTCCTCCTCAAAATCACCATCCATATCCCAATCCAAGGGCAAACAATCCCAAAAATCATTGATGTCTTCCCAAACCACAACCTCCCCGTTATGATCAAATCCAACCGGCCAATTTCGAGATTGGCAGCCTCTCGAAGGGGAGAAAGGGCCAACCATCTTTAAAACATGTGGCGCTGCATTGATTCTACCTTTACTCTGATGAAAAACTTGGCTGGTTTAAATCACCACATAATGTTCCTTCTCTTATTAGATGTGCCCTTACTATGATTTTGGTGATGGGGGTCTGATGTCTTTCTCCAAAAAAGGCAAAACAGTTTCTTCACAGAATACAGTACTTTACCTATTATCTTCCTTGAAATAACTACTTAATTCACTGTTAGTTTTGCTTTTATTTTTCTTATATCAGATTAATAACCAAAAAGAAAAAAAATTCTGCTGGTGAGATACCTACACTTACTGCTTCTCCCGTGCTACTAGTTTCAATGCATTTAAGTTATCATGTACTGGTTTCCTTTGTACTGATTCTGGAAAATAGTTGTGTTTAAGCACGAGAATGATTGTCATTAGGTAAATATTATCAATTTCCAAGGTACGAGGAACTCATAAAAAAAAGGATTTACAAGGTGAGAGAAATATGCTAAACAGGCAGGTGGTAATGATATTTACTATGTACTCAAAAAGGGTTCAACTTATATTTGCTTATTGGGTTGGATATTTGAATCATGATTGGCAGGTTTTCATCTTCCACATAATTCAAAGTTCATTGTAGATTTGTTTGTGTACAAATGTGTATGTGGGTGATGTGTTGATTATATATTTGTTATTTGCAAATCTGTTTAACAAAAATCTTGAATCGCTCTCATTGGTGACAGTCTAGGCTAGTTGGATGGTTGTATGAACTGTAGATTATATTGTTATCTGCAGTTTTACGTTTGAAAGTATTGGTATTTGGTTGATCATGTGCAATGTCTTTATACTCGGTGGATCATCTATCAAACTCAACTGTGTGATGCATGAACTTAGAAATTGCATAACTTGCATTACATGGTTCTACAGGTAAAGGCACTTCTAAAGGAACGATTAAATGGAAAAGCAACTGGAGGATCAAATGAAAAATCTGAACCTAGTGCTTCTGTAGAATTGAATTCCCACAATTTCGATGAATTGGTACTTAAAAGTAAAGAACTCTGGATTGTGGAGTTCTTTGCGCCTTGGTAAGTGGTTTTGTGAGCTAAGTTAGATTTATGGTCTCTGTCATAGCACGTTTTGAGCATGAATTGAATGCATCATAACACGCTGGCAGTACGTAAATTACTTTCAAATTTGTAGTTTTAGTGATGATTCTTTTCCTATTTTCTTCTTTAATAGGTGTGGACATTGTAAAAAATTGGCTCCTGAGTGGAAGAAGGCTGCTCATAACTTAAAGGGGAAGGTGAAGCTAGGTCATGTTGACTGCGATGCAGAAAAGGTAAGCGTGAAATTTTAGAAAGTGATGTGGAACAAGAAATCATGCGAATTTTGAATCTAAATTTCATTTATTAACATTTTCCTCTAGGTGCAGAGATGTAATTTGCTAGTCCCTGTTTTTACTTGATGTAGCGTTAAGTTTAGGTTGAATGGTAAAGGTTGTTAAGAGATGTGTAGATATTGTGCCACAGAGGTAAACTCTTCCACGTGATGGGTTAATATGCCTTTGAAGTAATATCTCATGTGATGGGTTAATATGCCTTTGAAGTAATATCTCATCTACATCGTTGTAGATGGACTACAGCAGTACTGCCATGGTTTCTGCACTTATCTTCATAAAGTATAATCCATGCATGTTTCGGTTTTTTAAATCGCATGGTTCTGACATGTTGGCTTTACCAGTCTCTAATGAGCAGGTTCAATGTTCAAGGGTTTCCCACCATCTTAATATTTGGTGCTGACAAAGATAGCCCAATCCCCTATGAGGGTGCAAGAACTGCCTCGGCCATTGAATCATTTGCTCTAGAGCAGCTGGAAACAAATGTTGCACCTCCTGAAGTGACCGAGCTGACTGGCCCAGTAAGCCCTTTTCTTTACTTCCAAACCTTCTATTATGGAATCATTTCCAAGGGGGGAATGCATTAACTTTATGCAACTTTTCCTTTTAGGATGTCATGGAAGAGAAATGCGGTTCAGCTGCCATCTGTTTTGTTGCTTTCCTTCCTGACATTTTGGATTCCAAGGCCGAAGGGAGGAACAATTACATTCAGCAGTTATTATCAGTTGCAGAGAAGTTCAGAAGGAGTCCATACAGGTAATCTGAGTTTGGTTTTTAAGATTTTTCTATTGGATATCAAACTTCGTTCTTGCATCAAATAATTTATGCCAACACCTCAGATGTTTTGAGAAACTTCTTCAGCTTAATAGTTGAATATATCATAACTGAAATTAATTTTTTGTGCATGTTACAGCTATGTCTGGGCAGCAGCTGGTAAGCAGCCGGATCTTGAGACACGTGTAGGTGTCGGTGGGTATGGGTATCCAGCGTTGGTAGCATTGAACGTGAAGAAAGGTGCATATGCCCCACTTAAGAGCGCATTTGAGCTTGAACATATTATGTAAGTTATCTCTGCGCTATCTCAAATACCAATATAGATATGGACAGAAAGATGAATATATGTTATTTGGTTTCTCAGAGAGTTTGTGAAGGAAGCTGGGCGTGGAGGGAAGGGCAATTTGCCTCTGGATGGCGCTCCCGTGATTGTAAAGACGGAGCTGTGGGATGGTAAAGATGGAGAGATCATTGAAGAGGATGAATTCTCCCTTGAAGAACTCATGGGGGAAGATGCTGCAAGCAAGGATGAGTTATGATCTACTTGATGCGTAATAATTGAGAAAGAGAATGGGATTTCAGGCTAAAAACGATTTTGATGCTACAAGCAATGTATTTCTTCTTCGTTCTATTTAATGACTGCTCGCTATAGTGAAAGTGATCCCTATGAGGAATGTTATCTAGTTCTTTCTTCCGTCTGAGAGTTGAACTTATACCACCAATTGAGATAGACCCTCCTAAGCAACTTGTGTTTACGGACATTAATTGAGTCGAGTCGAGTTTATACGAGTATATTTTGTTTGTTAATCGAATATGTGTAATTATACCAACCAATTGAAATAGACCCTCCTAAGTAAGCCGTGGTCATGTCAAATTTGGCATTTGTAACTTCTCTCATGGAATACCCCTTCAATAATCTTCACCAAGTTGTCGCCATGTAATGGTTTATTTTTTAGGAGCATCATATCAAAGCTCAAAAGTTGCCAAATGGATAAAACTACCTTAATTTCGCGCTAGTTCGCTTGTCGGGTGCTTGTTTTAACGCGCAACAGATTTATAAAAAAATATAGAGGTACTACAACTCTTATTATTTATTGACAAACTCATGTGACAGTCTATATGTTATAAAAATGATTGACATGTGGCATGCCATGTGGTAGCATGCATTTTAGGGGATAATATGACAAGTGACACATGTAGTGCCAAGTGAGTTTGCAAATATGATAAGTGTCGTATAGATCATCACATGATAGTTCGCACCTATAGTGATTGTCATGACAAATAACATGAGTTCACATTATATTGACCTAGAGTTCACAAAATTGGATATATTATAGAAGGGTGTGAAAAGAAATATTGTGTATAAGGAGGATTAGTCTCCCACAAGGGTGGTTGAGCGTGGTGAATTGAAAAATCCACTGCAAGGCATTTACAAGGTGAACTAGGATGTGGCTATTGATTCTGTCAAAAGAAGATTGGGAGTTGGTATCATAATGCGGGATCATTAGGGCATGGTGATTGCGGCTCGAAGTCAAACTATCAGCATCATAGCAGAGCCGGTGGTGGCAGAAGCACTAGCCACATTGAATGCAGTGAAATTTAGTCGTAACTTCGGGTTGCCTAGTATCTTATTGGAAGGTGACTCGCTGCAAGTAGTCACTGCGGTCAAGGACACAAGCCCGAATTGGAGCAGGTATGGACATATTATAGGGGATATTAAAATAGTACTTCAAGGGCTAAGGGACTGACAGATTTGTCACATCAAGAGAATCAACAATTGCGCTACTCATGGTTTAGCAAAGAAGGCCACTTCTCATGTCATAGATAGGATATAGATGGAAGAAATTCCTAGTTGTATCTGTGACGTTGTAATTTTAGAGCAATTTGCTCTGGTATCTTAGAGCTTTCAACTCTAGATTTTTTCACCTGATAAGTGAAAATTGCAGTACTTTCCTTAAAAAGAAAAAGAAGAAAAAAAAGAAAGAAAAAAGGCCTATTTTAAACGATTTTAAAAGTAAATTAAACTGATTTTTAGTGTTTTGGGCTTATTTTATTTTATTTTTCATTTTAAAGCCCTAATCTTTTTAAATATATGGATTTCACATTACTTTTGTCTTTTTACCCAAATGTTACACGAGTAAACAACACAGCCAACTAAACCAATGTAAACATAACCTATACTTAAATCAAAACGACATCGTTTTCGTAAGTATATATATAAAGGGTATGCATATAATAATTTTTGTTAACTGCATCTGCGTGTACAGATAGCAAATACTGGATAGTTGCGGATAGTGGATGTGAGCGGTTAATATCCATCCACGTGTACACTCTAGATAAGTGTATACTTAGCATAGTGGAGTCTTGTACACTTACTATCATAAATTTCTTCAAAACTGATTTGTGTTATGTACTATATAATATAACAACAATTAATGCACTTCAATACAAGTGCTCGCCATTCATCGAGTCACAGAGCCTAGAGGACCATTGTCCAGACAAATCATGTATGTTTGTTATAGGAGCCCACGTTATTTGCACATCAAAATGCTAAAGGGGCTCTCTTGTTTGAGCAGGGAGCTCTTGCTTATGCAGAGGGACTCCTTGCTCGGACAACACTCTCGTACTTCGACGAGGGAGCTCTTCTCACATGCCCTTGTCTAAAGAATAATGATTCATTGCCACCTAAAGATACAACTTTTCACCACCTTGCCTATGTGGCAAGGTGGTCCCCCACTACTTTTTGAAATTTTTTATTTTTTAAAAATAAATTAAGGTAGGGGACCACCTTGCCACATAGGCAAGATGGTGAAAAGTTGTATATTTAGGTGGTAGTGAATCATTACTCTTGTCTAAAAAGGAAAGGACATAGGTAAAAGCTGATATCTCCAATTACAAGGGATCTTTGATCGTTCAAAAGTGAGAAAATTGTCATTAGGTTTAGGTTCATCGCACAAAACATGATTCAAGTTTTTAAATTCGCCAGTTGAAGAACACAATGGATTTGATGTTTTATTAGCAAGCGATAACTCATTTGTTAAAATTAATGCATTGAAGAAGTGAGGTAAAAGCTTGGCTACATTTCTTTTTTGCGTTTCCTAATTGAAGCCCCATAAGCAGATCGAGTATAAAGAGTAGAACAACATTATCAATTCTCACCGAATGGAATGGATTGAGTCATGCATTGCAAAGACGAGGTTGTTTGGAGAGTAGCCAAGTCACATGAATCC
The DNA here is from genome assembly GCF_958979055.1 of Alnus glutinosa. NCBI lineage: Eukaryota > Viridiplantae > Streptophyta > Magnoliopsida > Fagales > Betulaceae > Alnus > Alnus glutinosa. The sequence continues at coordinate 2,226,026 of NC_084887.1, read as the reverse complement.
TTCAGCAGCACATTGTAAGAGCTCAAGCACAAAGCAACCATCTAGCACTGTTATTTGGACAAACTCATTGTTGTTAAGTGATTGACCTTTCGTTAAAGGTGCATGCGCTTTCTTCAAGTTTTCTTAGAAGTTAAAAGATAGTGTTTTATGTCATACTTAGTACGATAGAGGACAAGGTTAAGGGTATGCCACTTATGGTCATCCATTTGGCGTAGGCATTCGCCATCATGGTGGTAAGGCCCCAGGGAGACCAATTGGGGAACATAAGCTTTCTACTCGCTTTCTCATAGGCCGTGGGGGACCTGATAAATGCAAACCATTTTTTTGTGAACATAATGCATCATTTTTACTCGCTTGCTTAAGTTTTCTTCGATGAAGATCAACCATTCTTATTATGAATTGTAGTGACTCTAATGGTTAAGCTGGCATAACAACATGAACCATCAAAATCACTGCAATCCACAATAAGATTGGTTGATCTCCATGAAGAAAAACTTAAGCAAACGAATTAAAATGATGCATCATGTTTACAAAAAACGATGTGCATTTGTGGAGTCCCCCACGGCCTACAAGAATAAGAAAGCAAGTAAAAAGCTTATGTTCTTGAACTAGTCTCTCCCTGAGGCCTTACCACCAAGATCACAAACGCTTTCACCAAATGGATGGCCATGAGTGGTATATGCTTCACTATGTCTTCTATCGTACCATGCATGACTTAAAACACCATCTTTTAACTTGTAAGAAAACTTTAAAAAAACACATGCACCCTTTACAAAGGGTTAACCACTCTTAGTAGCAATGAATTTGTCCAAATGACAGTGCTAGATGGTTGCTTTGTGCTTGAGCTGTTACAATGTGCGGCTGAAGGATTCAACTTGGCTGCTCTCCAAACGACTCCATCTTTGCAATGCTAGCTCAATCCATTCCATTCAGTGAGGGTGATAAATGGGCTTGAAGAAAAACAATAATCATTTTACATACATATACATCACCTATACTTTCAACACATTCTCAGTTTCCTATTCAACCTCAGCCCCCCACCTCCAATAGAAAGAGAGGAGGAAAAAAAAAACTGACAAGCTTACAAGAACTCATGAATACATTTTTTTGCTTTCTCTTTCATTGTATTTCCCCTACGGATAAACTCTTATCTTTGGTGCCTTGGTGCCGTGAGAAGTTGTTACTATCTTATCTTACTCTTCCCCTATTTCTGGCAGAAATTTAAGGAAAAATTGAATAAAATTTTTAAAAGCTGGGATTTTCTATCCTCCATAAGCATTCTTTTCTTAAGGGTGAGTCTGTAAATATGCCTTTGATGAAATCTTTCACCTGCAACAACGAAGAGATTATAAACACAACGAGAAACATAAATGAGATACAGAGAGGAAACAGATAAAGAAAATTAAAGGTAAATACGAGGTTTCATCATTCGCGAATAACTTAAACTAGTCCAATATGAACTATCTTAAATTAGCGTCCAATCATAATATCTGCTGCTTTTTTCTTATCTTTCTTTTTTTTTTTAAAAAAAAAAAATCTTTCTTTTTTCTTTCTAAATAAAAAAAAAAATAATTAAACCTTAGTACTGAGAATAAAGAGTGATGCCACACTTTACACTGGTTGACATGGTTTATTTTAAGTGACTTACACTATTATTTTTTGAAGTGGTTGACATTATAAGCCACTTAAAACATGCCATGTTAGTCAGTGTGACATGGGTATAACAAAAGGGTGTGAAAAGTAGCATTATTCGAGTATAAATGAAATAATCAACTTAACTAAGCCTTATCCCCAACTGATAGGGATAAGCTTCATGAACTACTTTTGTTGTCAAGTCCTATTTCAGACCACATTTAACGCTAAACCTACTAATTGATAAAAGCATAGCGAAAGTTCCAGTTAATTATCTGCCAATATATAATTAGAACAAGAAGAATAAAATAATTATTTATTACTTAAACCCATAAAATATTTGTGTTCAAATAAATCATATCATACCTCTGATACTGTAAAACCACAACTGACCAGTTCTCCACTTTCCCAAGCAGTTGTAATGGATTTGAGAGGCATATCTAATAATTCTGGGGAACATTAAAGATAAAAAAGTTAATAAAGGATATCAGGTATTAGTTGCAAGACATTGATCAGTTGTCTGCCAATTTAAAGAGAAAATTTAAGCATTGGAGAGAAAGCATGCCTGCCAGTTTACGGATTTTACATAAAGATGGTATGAGATTATCAAGAGAGGGTGTAGGGTCCTCTCGTGACTTCTCCTTTCGGCTGACAGCATCCAGGGATTCAAACAAAGAAGATAGATTTTCCAACATCAGATAAATCAGTCTTTGAAGCTGGGAACATTATAGCAATCGATTAGATAAAGTCTTAAACATTAGCATGTAAAAGTTAGAAAAACCTATAATGACAATTGATAGACTACCTGTAGCGTCTCATCTGCTGCTAAATCATCCAAAAGGAGAATATCTCTCGTAATTTTAGAAAAAACTGACTCTAAAACCATACACATGCTTCTCTTGTAAGTTGAAGGTAGCAATAGTGGCTCCCATATGATATGCACTTTCTCCAGAATGAAAATGACCTAATCAAAGAATGTTTATAGCTCAATCTAACTGGGAAAAGAAAGGCTACTATAAACATAACAATGAAAAAGGGGGAATTGAAAGGGCACCCATAAAATTCACAACAATACCTGATCTATACTAAACTTTGCTAATTCGAATTGTTGCTTCCGATGGGTATTCTGGAATCCATCAGCACCATCTACAGCCTGTAATAGAACGAAGTATTTACAAAGTAATAAAATAGCACATTGCAAGTTCTAAAAGGCAGATAAAACCTACTTATCTCAAAAAAAATAAAAAATAAAAAATAAAAATAAAAACCTAAAATTTCTGGCAGAAGTCAGATTTAAATGATGTATACATTTAAGACTAGACTGTACCTCTTTCAAATTATATAAAATAAGCTGAATTTGCTTCTGCAATATTTCTTCTGCCATAAGATGAAATCTTGGAGCCATATCAACAAATACAGCATGTTCCTTAATGGAACTTGGAAAGTCTGAACGATACTGAAACAATAACATTCAGATGTATGAGCCAACAAAAAATCTTACAAGTATAAAACATATAAGGTTAATTTCTTTTTTTTTTTTTTTTTTTTTGATAAGTAAGGTTAATTTCTATTCCATTATTTTCCTTAGTAAGAAGCATTATTTATTGAACTCTATTATAAAAAACTAGGAAATCAGCATTTCATTAGGCTTTGTTAAGTTGTGCTAACCAAGTAGGGAAAAAGAAAAAAAGAAGAGATTCTCAGATGATAAGTTCAATTACTAGGTGCATTGTGGTTCATCATATTTTAGACCATACCAGAACAGCTATATATGCATGCATGTGGGTTTTCACAGATTGAATACATTAGCATGTAGAAGCATTCGTTAATACCTCAAATGCAAGCCCAAGTATCTCTTGAGATAGATAAAGACAGTCATTGTGCATGAGAACAGCAACCTGATTGATGCCATCAAGCTGCTTTTCTAGCTTCATAAGTCAAAAAAGAAGAAAATACAAATTATTAGAATATTAATCTAGTTGTCAATATAATCATGAACAAAAAAAAAAAAAAAACAAAAACAAAAAATGCTTAGGTGAAAAGAAGAAGATGCATAGGATTAACCTATCAAAAATTAGCTTAATGAAACTTTAAAATCTGAGAAGTAACATTAAGTTAAAAGAGAACCACAAGTAGAAATTTGGAGGTGGATAGTTAAAAAAGAAGAAAAAAAAAAAAGTAGATAGTCATCATCATCACCACCACCATTATCAAATATCTTTATTATTGTTATTGTTAGAACCATTATCAAATATCTTCAATAACATTGAATCCATGCCTTCCAAAATCTGTTGTTGTATACTGCATATACATAAGGTAGCTTTATAGCATTCAACACAAAAAAATTCCCAACAATGAAACCCTAAAAAGGTTTAGAAGTTAAACTTTCATTTTAAGCTATTGCCTTGCATGCACTAACCTTGACAGGAATGACAACTTCATAGAGAAGTATAGCATCCCTAGCCGCACGATAGAATTCTAGAGCAACTCTTGTGGAAGACAAACAAACATCCTGCAGAGTTGGCATTAATCATATTCATACTCTCAAAGCAATAATAAATGCTGATTGCAATTTAACCAAAGAGTGTAAGGAATATAAGAAGATGCCTTCAAAATCAAACAGACACACCAAGTTCTTATTATTACTATAGTAATGCTACTACCTATCCCTTAAGAGACTTCAAACCAAATTGTTAACGTAAAAAATTATGAAATTCCTTTTCGATTCATTAGTTCAGATCTGGTTTATAGTTTCAAGAATAATTTTCACTTGTGAATTCGCATTTTGGCAAAAAGGGTTACATTTAAATGGTTCCTGCCTTACAAACAGAGAATCAAATTATTCTATTCTTTGGTCATTTACCTTAAGTGTCTGATGCACTAGCTCCATAAGTTGAGTCGCTGCTTTAGACACCACACACCTCTCGGACAGAAAAAGCAGGTCAACAACTTGTTCATAAGAATTTACGGCTGTTCTATCCTTCTTCAACATAGGACCTCTCCTTGTGTACTCCTATAGGGAAAAAGCGTTCACTATCAAAAGCTAACATATCACAATAACTATATGTGTATTCATACCAGGCCAAAAAGCTCACTTGAGGGACGTCAAAGTTGCATTGTAGAAGCAATTTTCGAGCCTTTGCCAAGATTTCTGTCTTTCTCCTAGATGCAAAGTGAACCTCAACATTTTCAGCGAAGTTGCTCAACCTTTCATCCTTGTTATCGGATGCTGAAATAAACATAATTTCCTTTAAAGCTGTCTCAAACTGAGAAGTACTTTCGATGATCTTCTGAAAATCGGCAAGTTTTGAAGCATCCTCAGGTACAACCTGAAACAAGAAACCTTACATAATATCATAAATAGCTGTATACAAGCAAACTTTCTGAAGTAAAATCTCAAATGAATGACATATACAAACAAATGATCTAATCAAATGTTACAGACAAACCAAGTACAAACTATCTTCAGTACAAAGATTGGTAAAAACAGACCTTGGAAAGAAAGTTACAAATAATCAGCTCCGATATCCTAGGCCATGTCAATCTTCCAAAAGATTGAATCCATGAACCGTTCTCAAAGCATATGCATTTGCCAATAAACTTAATGAGCTGTATAATTGCTGAATAGATTGCCTCACCTTCAACATTTTCAATCTGAAAATTTTAAGAAAAGTATGTTGAGTCCCACAATTAGTAGAATCCACTTAAAACAGAAATGTATGAAGAAAATAAGAATTCAACCATAGTTAAATGAATGAGTGCCTGAAGTAGAAAATTTTCAAAATAATGCCAATCAAACACTCCTGAGCAAGCCCATGTGAATACACAACATAAAGCAATGAAAAATTTAGGCAATGTTGATAGATGGTCTTTACCTTAGGTTCTACTGATGGTACTATCTTCAATACTGCTTCAGTCATTCCTTTCGAGTCTTGATTTAACTCTTCTACAAATGAAATCGGTGATCCTGGATTTACGGCCGGCGAGACAACATACTTGATTATCAAATCCGCTACCTTAGCAAGCCCATAATCCAAAATTCCCACCACCTAAAAAAGTCACATGAACAAACTTAAGAGAAATGAATTCATCACAATGAATTTTTCCATGAACTAAAGTACTTTCGAGTTAGAGTCGCCAAAATCATTCCATTAAAGAAATATCAATAGGCATCTTTAGCTTTTGTGAAAGTAAATACACACACACAGAGAGGGAAACATTCACACTCATCCATATATACATATATAAAAGCATTGACTTTGACTTACATCCATGGCTTCAAGAACTGTTTGGAGCTCAATCCCATCAACTCCGTCAAGGCTCAGCCGATACCCGACTAGTAGTCTATTAGTGTCTCGCTCGAAGCGCACCGCATTTTTCATGAAATTCACTAGCACCTCTTGAATCTACACAGCCAAATCCAAGACCTCTAAACAAACAATCACAAACTCAATAAAAAAATCACCAATCGATCACATTTCACCAAGACTCAAAATAACAAACGAAACAGAACCTATTCGGTCGCTTTCTTTTCACTTTCCCGGGAAATTTTCGGAAACCAAACAGAACCTAACCAAAAAAAAAAAAAAAAAAGAGCTTTTACTAACCCATACCTGTTCAAAGCAATCCGACCACTCCTTCTTCAACAGCCCGTACACCACCGGCTCTCTCT